>NC_092058.1:9468074-9778074 GCF_039877785.1 Chaetodon trifascialis | reverse complement strand
GGAGCAGAGGCAGAGAAATAAGCTGTTTGTTGCCAACTCGATATGTCTCTAATTCTGCCCCTCCCATCTCTCACACACTCCCTCTTTCTCTTTCTAAAATCTATACCTATTTGTACAATCTTAAGAGTTATTCGTGGCCAAAAAGATTCTCATCATGTCCTTTTGTACGCCCCCTCTATCCTTTTTTCCATTTGTCTCAGACTTTCTGCAGCATTCTGTCATTCATTTACTTTCTGTATTCGCCTTTCTTTGCTTTCTCTTTCTCCATGAGTCACTTGCTCAGTATTTCAATGCCATCTTTATCATCCTTTCTCCTTCTGCCCCTGCTTTGCCTCCCCCAGTCCCCTCTCAATAATTCACCTTGGCTATAACTGCTCCATTATTTCCAATAATACCAGTGTGGCACCCAGAGGGGAGAGAGAAGAGCTCTGACACACTCAGACACCCCCAGCTGCAAGTGGTGCAACCAAATTGGGCAGCCATGAAATGTGGAGAAAGTGTCCTCGTTATTTAAAATGTTGACAGTCAGTTGAAAGTGTCATGATGTTGACTTGCAGTGGCATAGATTTCCACTCATTAAATATCCTCCATGGATTCTTTTTCTGCATTGAATTCCTTCAATAAGCGATGCATCAAAGAAGTGCGGGAGCCTTTGTCGAGATCTTTGCTGAACTGCAACATAGAGAAAGTACAAAGTGCAGGTTCTCCACTGCAGAAATTAGCCATCATTTGATGCCATTTTACACTGTGACTCAAAGCAGTGGTTCATAAAACAAGTGACAGCAATTTAGATTTGTTTTTATTCGCATTTGCATTTAATGAAAGCCTTAAGCTCCTTGACAGAAATATTAAATTTTGAGAGTCTGCCTATTAGTGAAGCAACTGTTTGAATGTGGGAATAGCAGATTCAAAGCCTTGTGCTGAAAGGCATACCTTAAAAGAATCAGAGGTGGCAGTGATCCCCTTCCTCACTGCTGAGACCAATGCTAACCTCACTGATAACAGTTTTATTTTAATAGCATAGAGATTGAACATTGCGGGGCTGTTTTCCCTGTTTAAAAGGCACATCATAAAGTGAGATGACAGTTCTCTCCGCCAGGCACCCCTCCACTCTGTGGGGTTCCCTCGACTTTGCCCCCAAACATGTTTGAAAATAGGAACATGTTACCAAAACAGAAGGTTTTATTGTGTAGCTTACACGCTCAAACCTGCAGGGGAGATGTGCTCTTCTGCTCAAGAAGCCGTGATTAACTTTAGCTAGCAAATAACAAAAAATAAAATGAAGTAAAAATCTAAAAGGTTCAATTATGGATATGAACTGTAGACTTAATGAGATTTTGACATTTGGCTGTTTTGAAATCTGAACAGAAAGTTCGTTTCAAAACCATGCATATGAACTGTTTCTGGTCTGCTAATCCACCCCGATGGGTAAACTGAGGTTAGGTTTGGATAAGATTTTCCATTATTGTTGAGGTAAAGTACCTAAAACACTTGGTTATTATGAATGTTATGAATTATGAATGTACAAGATAATGTGAATATGCCATGTTCAAGGTTGAGGTTGTTAAACTTGAAACACAGTTATTAACTGTATTTTGGAGAAACCTTTAGCTTTAGCTGCCTAGCTACCCCCTGCTTTAGAGATCCTATTTTGTCCTGATACATGACTGCAGAGACACCTGTCAGCCAATTAGAATCGAGCCAGGCAGCAGGCAGGCGTCCTGCCTGAGCATTGGACACCAGCTCACCAATGCATTTTTACACATGAGGGTCAGAAAATATCGTCCCAGGCCACAGCATAGCATAAACGGTGTGGTGACATCTGCACAGTTTAGACAGTGTCATGTTGCAGTACTAACGGTGCAGGGCTGCTCTGCTCTTCCACAGCGTCCATGGCACACTGCAGTGACCTCTGTAGAGACAGTAGCTGACTGGACGTCTCTCTTAGCATGAACCTGGTGACAAACTGGCCCAACACACTGGAACCCTGGTACTCCTGAGAGATAGAGAGGGAGACCACAGAGATGGAAAGACAGATGATTTGATTACTCCTCCAAAACTACTATAGGTGAATGTGTGACAAATGCAATTAAATGGGCTGATTAATTCACTGAACACATGCATTATTCAGTGCTGCGTATCCAAATTCCAAGGTAGAGGAACTTAAATAGGAGACATAATTGCTGCTCGAGTCCCCAAACACAAACGTCATTACGAGTTCTCAGAGGGGTCTTATTCGTGCAATGTGCTAATGAAGTAACAGTGCAGCAGCTCTTTGTCAAACCTTAAAATGACAAGCAGCCTCAACTGAAAATGCATCTTGGGATTAGCAGCCAGAGCGCTCTGTGACAGACCACAGCTGCTAACTAGCAACTGCACAATCCTCTATGGACTTCGCCACACCGACAGAGGTAGAAGAGAGGAGCAAGGTGATCTAATTAAGACAGGAGGCATAATTATTCAGCGCACATCTCCTCTCCTCTTCTCATTTAACAAGCATTGCTGTTGTCTGGTACATTTCAAATCCCTGATTAAAGGTACTTACCTCAAGAAGAGTGGAGGCGATTTTGTAATGTTTTGACAACTGCTATTAAATAATGTAGCCTATTGCCTGGGGAGCAAAATGTTAGTCTTTACAATACGGCCGCACATTAAACTGTGGGGTTTTTGTGAAACACACTGGGACAGGCCAATCAAGTGATGGTTTTCTACAGTGTATAGTTGCATGATTTAAATTAATGAATCAAAATACAGACGCGACATTAAGAAGAACCAAAGAGAAAACATTTTGACATTCTCTACCTACTAAGTGAAAAATAATCCAGTCAATTTTAAAGGAATTCTTAGACATTTTGGAAGATGCATTTCTGAGCATATCGATACCACAGCTGTAACTGCCAACAGCCTGTTAGTTTAGCTTAGCACAAACACTGCAAACAGGGGGAAACAGCTAGCCTGGTTCTGTTCAAACGGATAAAAAATGTAATGCAACAAACAAAATGAACTAGTGAGCTTTTGTTGAGAGGCAGACTTTGTTCCCAGTGGAAAGAGCCAGGTCAGCTTTTTTCCTGAGCTCACAAGAGTTGTGTCAATCTCCTCGTGTAAGGAAGTGAATAAGCATATTTCCCACAATGTCAAACCACTCCTTTAAAATCAGACGTAATGGTAAGTAGAGGAAATGTGTGGCTGTTTTGTTTTTTTTATTCCTCTTTCCTTGCTGCCAATGCTGCAAAAAGTCTCCCAAAACTTTGGCTCCATCTTCTGCATCACAGTGCTCCCTCTCACCACTAAATTATGCGTATCTGTAGCACAAACTCCTGACTTTGTGTGTGTGTGTGTGTGTGTGTGTGTGTGTGTGTGTGTGTGTGTGTGTGTGTGTGTAAATTTGAACTTGTCTTTGCTGTACAACTACTAGAAAGGGTGGTTCCCACAATGCATGGTCTGGTCTGGTGCCCTTACCACGCATTAAAGACAAGTGTGTGTGTGTGTGTGTGTGTGTGTGTGTGTGTGTGTGTGTGCGCATGTGCATGCGTGCATGTGCGTAGGTTTGGAACACTACTTGTCCTCACTCTTCACGAGTCTCTTCACATGAAACTAAACTTACCTCTTTAGTTTTATCCATCGCCTTTAAAATAGCGATGTTCAGGCTCTCCAGGGCTGAAAGCACATTGAGATACTCCCCCAGGTGTTGAGAAAAATAATCTAAAAGGAAATAGGAAGCAAGCTGTCAGCGTCATTGCAATGTCTGAACAATTAAGAGTTTACTTTGTATCCTGAAAGTTGGAGACAAACAAAAAAAATGGGTTTGTTTTATGGAAGTCGAGTTGGAAGTGTTTGATGCTCACATGCGTCAATGACAGTGAATGGTCACAATGTCACGACACTGATCGTGTGTTGTTCCAATCAGCATTTTAATCACATAGTGCATTCACACCTGTATGGTTGGTGGAAAGAAAAAAATTATTTGTCAAATGGCCAGATGATGAAGAAATTCCTACACAGAATTACGGAAAACTGAGAAAAAGATTTATTTAAATGAATCAAAGTAAAGTGTGTGGAAAGTTCCTCAAACCATTTATAAAAGTAAAGCAGAGAAAGACTTAAAGTTTAATTAGTTCTTAGTTCTTAATTAAAATAAACCAAAGAGTGGCCTCAATTTAACACACAGCGGCACCCTGTACACTCCTCCCACCTAAATTCAGTGATGTTATCCACCTGAATTTAATGTCGCTCAGAGCGCAAAGACAACAACGAGTCGGTGAACTAAATCTGAGACGAGCACAACATTCTGTCATGGAAGACAGTCGACTTCTCTCGACGTCAGATGGAAAAAATGCCATTCCCATTCAATAAATTATGCACAAGTTTTATTCTGGGTGCTACTGGTATTTACAGGTCTCTGCCCTATTTCTTCACTTTATTCAGGCCATCTGACACACACATGCATTTTTCAGATGATCAAAAAAAAAATGGGTCAAGAAATCTGTGCTATTTTTTCATGTTTACAGATTAAAATCAGTGTTGCAGGATGGATGGTGGTGGTGCTGTTGGTTGCAGCGTTAATGATGATACTTCAGCTTAAAAAATCCAAAGAATAAAGATGATTTAAAAGCAATAAAACATTTTGGAAAATTTCCTTGTTCGCTTTCTGGTATGTCGGTACAGTAAATGTGAAGCTACCACCAGCAGTCTGGAAATGCCTGGCTCTGTCCAAAGGCAACAAAATCCTCCAACCAGAGCATCTAAAAGCACCAGTATCGGCCTCCTCTGTCAGCGCTACAAGAAACCGGCATCCACGCTCACTTCACGCAGTGATTGGTCAGATGTGCAGAGATGAGAAAGGAGCCAGGGTTTGAACTTCAGTCTCTTTCTTCTTTCTTTACACTGCTTCCGTAATTTTTCACAACCAAATGCAACACTATGGATGGTTTCCAGAGGAGACTGAAAACGTGCACCATGATCTGGTCTGAGACGGCCGGCTCTCACCCTGCCTTCGAGTGTGGGGGAGGCTAAAAACGTGTCTGCCTTCCAACATAGTTGGACAACACGTTGTGCAAATTAGCTCTTTCCTCGTGAACTGTACTAAAAGCGAAGTGTAAAAACAACATTGTAAAAGCCGTTTCCATCTGTTCCCAGTCTCTATGCTAAGCTAACTGTCTCCTAACTGTTGCCTTATATTTAACAGACAGTAGGAGAGCAGTGTCGCACTTCGTATCTGTTTTCTGTGCAACAAGCCCCTTTGAAATATGGATGCACGGACGAGACAACATTCACCGATGTTGGCAAATTTTAAAGACAGCAGTTTGACATAAATTAATGTAGTGTGGTGCATTAAATCAGACAAATCATTTTCCCACCAACCTGATAGCTTGTCAGTGTCCAGATTGCTGCAGGGCAGAACAGAAGAGGAGATAAATGAGGAGCGTATTGTGAAAGTTAATTAGGGAAATTCAAAGTCATGCTGCTCTTTATTTCTGCTCCATAAAATTGTGTGTCTCCGAACAATGTAGTTCATAGTCGTTAGGGGGAAGACACACACACACACACACACACACACACACACACACACACACACACACACACACACACACAGACACCATCGTTAAATGAGTAAACGTTAGCACAGCTTAACTGGAACATAAGATGGCATGCAGTATTTGCTCTGCTTGGAAAATGAGTTTTGTGCACATTGCTGAGTGTAGCTTTCTGCTAGAAATGCATATTAATGCAGTTGTAATAGTGGCCTTTCTTTTTAACTTACTCCACGGATGTAAAAACATTAAAATCAATACTTCTTTGTTTACCAGTAACGGCAGAATTTATTACGTCGCTCTCAGTGTCGCAGTCTGATTAGGGTATGAAAGGTTCCCCTGTTGCTTTAAAGGCACTTTACAGGTCATTTTCACTGTAAGAGGCAAAGCTGGTTAATGACTTGTGCTATTAGAAAGCTCACACAGCGTCTCTGGTCATTTCTTTTTTCAGTTTCGTTTGTAAATTTCCATTGTGATAGTGACAGTAAGCGTCTCACGTTGCAGGCTGCCATTACAATGAGCAAAGAGAGTATAAAGTTTTTCTGTTTTCAGCTTTTTCATCACCAAAGCCTGCACAGGCTGTTGTTTCAGGGGTGGTATTATATAACTAACAGTAGTGTTATTTAAAACCAACATCTGTTAATTAGACATGTTAAAAGCTTGGAGCGTGGTAGGAGAGGTCTGAGGCTGCTGTGTCACATCCCAGCGTCATGTCCAAAATCACACCGTGATGGAAAACAAGAAAAAATAAAGGCAGGGTTGTTACTGCAGCCAAACACTTTACTCACTATAATTGGTTGGGTGCAACAAAGAAAGGCAATTTAAAAACTTCAATGCATCTCAATGCCTGTGCGTGTGTATGCGTGGGTTTATGTGCATTGTGAATGGCAACACAGAGATGTAAAAATCACAATGAATTCATTACTTTGCCTGCGCGCAATACGACTTTACAGTCAGGTTAGAAAGTCTTGCTTAGCCTTCAGGCGTCACTACAATTTAAAGGAGACAAGGGTTGCAAAGTGTTTCGCAAATACTAATCTCTAATCTGCCAATGATAACAAAGACAACAGGCTTTATTAAAAGGATGAAACTTAAATTCATGACATGAACCACGTCAGGGGGGACGTGGTGTTTTCCTCTGTAGCTGCACTGAGCTAAATGCTTTCTGCAGAGCAGTGTTTTCAGCAGCTGCCCTCAGGCCGATTTCTCTGATTGTAATTTTGGGGGAGTAGGTTTTCAAGTGTAGGCCACAGTATTTTGTGTCCAAAGGAAGTGGGTAAACATTAATTCTGCCTTCATTGAGTTTGGTTGTGGTTGCAGGGCTCATTTTGACTGAAGACTTCCTTCCAGCTGTGAGGCGCTTAGCCTGTTACTGATGGCTTGAAAGGAATACATTAACCGTGTCTTTAAGCTCCAAACACTCGCTGTTCGGACTCTTTTCTACTTCTTTCTAAATCTAAAAGGCAATGTGAAGGAATTTATAAAGCAGTTATCGATATAATATTACAAAAAGAAGTAATTTAAAATAAAAATGAATAAAAACTCACTTATTTTGTCGGCCATCTATGGAGTAGAAAAGCTCCTGTAGCTCCTCGGTGGTCAGGATTCCATCCGCAAAGTAAGCATTGAACTCCTCGAATGACAGTTTGCCATCGTCTGAAACACAGGAAGTGTAGGCCTACATTATTAGAGAAATAACAAATAACACTGAGGGTGACAGTAATAAGTGTAATCTGTAAGTCACGATAATCAGCAGGAACTTCCAAAAGGAACAACAAACATTGTCATGAGGATCATTTTTAGGGATTTGTGCATATTAAACGACTAAAAAAATATCCAGTTATATTTGATATGCTTCAATTGTTAAAACTCTAAAGACTTCAATCCCTGTAATCTGAACCTATTGTGTCATTAGTTCTTTTTTTATCTCATTCTGCTGCGACGACACACTAAACCAACAAACTGACGATCATTTCACTGCAAGTACGTTGTTTGGTTTCATCCTTTCTACGTTGTTCTTCTTTCCATTCTACTCTTGATCTGCAGTCCACATTGTTTAGGGTGGATCATTTCAAAGGCTTGTTGGCTATTTTTCTGATCAGAGTCGTTTTGTTCATGAAATGCCAGAAGATCCTTGCTTGTAGATCCTTGCTTATGAACAGGTGAGCCTTTCGAGGATGCTACTTTCATTCCCAATCACGATACCATCGCCCAGTCTTTTGCTGCTCCTGTCCCAACTTCTTTGAAGCTTGTTGCACCATCACATTCAGAATAAGCCGATATTTACAAAAATCAATGAAGTTAATAAGGTCAAACATTAAATTGACTGTCTCTGGACTGCTTTCAGTTGAGTATATGTTCAAAAGGATTAGTTAGTTTTCACATTGTGCTTTATGTTTGACACGGGGTCCCAACTTTATTGGAACAATATTTATTTATTTCATTTTTCATATTTCATTTTTTTTTCTGGGTTTAAAAGAGTAATCTGCTTGTTCATTTCCAATTTTCTGGCACATCAACTTATTGTTTCAGCACTAGCTGGAATTGGTGGCATGCACTAAAACACAAAAGTCATATATTATCTCAACTTTCTATATATAATATAAATGTTAAAAAAAAAACTCTGAAAGTCATAATTACTAATTACAGCAAAAACTGTGCAGAAATATAAACAAAGGAAAACTTTAAAATAGAAGCCACATATTATCACCAGACTGTAATTTTCTGTTTCTCCTCGGACGAGTAAACTCTGAGCACAGCCTGTTTTGACAGACAATGCACAGAAAAATCAATAACAGCAAATAAATAGCTTGCTTGTCCTCTGTGAGAAGCGCTCGTTCGTGAGCCTACTATCAATCTGTCTCCTGGCACAGATTACACAGATCAGTCAGCAGTGCCAGAGAGAAACTGCTAGATGTTTTAATCTTACTAAAAGAGGCCTGAGTAACAGATAGACTTCAGTCTGTGGAGGACATATCTGAGCCACGACAGACACTCAGGCAGTCAGAAGTATATGGGAGCGAGTTGGGCACTCAGTCAGTCAATCTGAACAAAAGGCAGACCAGAATGGCTGGAGCGTTAGAATTTCGCCAAGATGGCGTACAGACAAATGACTGTGAAGTATTTGTTGAATCAGGCAAACAGACTGATTTTGTCATAAAGGGTCACACAGCTACTGAGACAAAAACCGGACAAAAGCCAGCCAGACGTGTCTTCACTGCGCCCATAAAGGAACCGTCACCACTCACTTTACTTGGCTCTCACTTCTAAACTGAGTGCAGGATGACTGTTGGCTTGACGTCCTCATTGAGTAATCTGGCAAATAATGACCCCGTCCACGCAAAGACAAGGTAAAATGAGAGCAGTTTAATATGCCGCGGAGTTCCAGTTGGCTGACTCAGCAAAGCCGAGAACTCAAGGGCAAGCTCAACGACCATCTGCTCAGCTGGAGCCTCTCTGACACCGCTCATCATTACCTCTGACCAGAATGCGTAATGTGCTGGCCGAGACGAAGCATCGCCTTCGCCGCTTTGGCCTACTTTTCTCCCCCCATTCTCTATATGAAATTTCCTCCTACAAACTTGCAGGAGGGCTTTAAAAATCGTTGTGATTTAAAAAAAATAAAAAAATCCTTTTCCCACTTTGGCTCAGTGTCTGTTCATCTGCCAGAGTTAGTTAAACATTGAAAGAACGGTCGCACCACAGCAATCAAGTTAAAGCACGTACACTGTGTTGTATCTGTGCAGCTGTAAAGCGGTTCATCAGCATCTTGCACCACTTTTTTGAAATCATAGCTCACAGGCATGCAGACTCTCTTGTATGAAATCCTTTGGATCGACAGTTATGCACTTTCATCGCTTAAGGAGCGGAGACGTGTTTTGTATGTTCGAGGCACTGAGGGTCACTTTTTGGTTTCTAGTTTTCAGAGTTTTAAGTGATCTGCATGTTGGTGCGCAGACTGAACTGGCCTCCAGCATGAGGAGAACATTATGTTAATTCTACAAGCGAAGGCCATCCTGTTAGTGTGGATGCATCTTTTTCACGAAAACGAAAGAGTCCACATATTTGAAGCGAGGCTCAATAAAACTCTGCTAAATGTTCTTCGCTTAAACCGCTTACTGGGAAAATGTCTTTCTAATAAGCACTAAAAGCCCAATAAGCATGGTTAAAGACTGCTGTGCTCTCCAGGCTCCACAGCTTCAACGAAACTAACAAGAACCAGCAGCTTGTTCTTTATTTCTACCAATCAGAAGACGACAGCTGACTGCAGTGATTATTGATCTCAATTCAACGCACTGCAATGAAACTATAGAGCTGCTCATTCTCAGCATATCAAATACAGCAAAATCTTTGCCTTTTATACATATCTTATGCAAATTTACAATATAAATATCACCTGTGGTTAGCTTGTGCATCAGAGACTGCAGATGTGTTTGTCCTCCTCTCACAGTGTTGTATTTTGGAAGTTTTCTTATATTCGGGTGTCACTCAGGCAGCAGTTATCCTCAGAAGTGACACTCTTGATAATCTGTTTGATGGACTGATGACGACTGCTGGCAGTCTCTAGTATTTGCTTTGACAGTTCTGGGTTAAATGTCTTCTTCCTGAAAGAGGATGACCACAACAAATAGACAATTCTGGGCCTCAATGTGTTAAACTTCTTCTATTACAGTGGGTGGGTCAATTTGGGTGGAGTTAAGTCTTGAAAGTGCAGATCTGTGCATTTAGATTAAAGCCACATGAGCAAATATGAACTCCTAACAGATTTGTTTCCACATGCAGTGTAAATTTAACCTAAATCACCTTTAGAAATAACGACCTGCATGTGATGCTCACCTGCCACGTATGCAAAAAATGCATAATGGCACATTTTAACTGCTAAATTTCCCTGAGAGGTCCAGTGAACATTGTATCTGATGGTATATCAGTCTCACATACATTAAATGCCAACAGCAATTCTGCCTCGCATCTCACCCAGGTCCTCAAGGGACGATGTCGACAGACGGTATCAAGAAGCGGGGAAGAGAAGACGATCCTCAGTCAGGTGGAGGGATTATGTGTTATCTCAAGATTCATACCTGCTGGCCTCCTCTCCATCTCATCTGAAGAATCCTCCCTTTCATCACACGCAGCTCTTTTGATGATGATGTGAGGGTGAGATGGGAGGATGCAGGGGTTAACGTAACACTCATTTGCCATACGGGACATTCTTGTCCAGTCAAGTGTCGTTCGTCGTTTTGAAGTGAGGTTCATGATTTATGATGTGCTACACAGCTGTATAATTTATCATTGGGCCTGCATTGCTTGTGCTGTTCAGGGGTGATTTATTGTCTTACAGCAGAGTTTCTCAACTTTGAGGTCAGGACCTCTGGAAGAAAAGTTTGAGGGAAAATGCCAAGAATTGATATATTAAAACATTTGGTACCTGCTGACCCAAACAGTTCAGAAACTCGCTGTCTCCTTTAGAGCTTGCAGACGTATGGACTGCTACACAGTTCAAACTGTATTTCTCTATAGCTATCTTTATTTATTTTTTTTAAGCTCCTCATGTCCTGCCGTGGAATTCAAACTGTGTGGTGTTCATTTTACCTTAAATCAATCCATGTAACAACTGCTGAATCAGCATTTTTTTCACCTGTTGTAGATCAGTGACTAGTGTCGTTTAATTAAAGAATGTCTGAATCAAAATGCCATTGACTTTCATTGGCACTACATCATCTTACAGTCCTATCAGAGCAGCTTCAGTATCCAGTTACTAAACAGATTCCCAAATGCCAGCTGATGCCTTTAAATGAATAAATCATTCATGCATGGCCCACTGACAGAGGAGGAACACACATGGATTCTCAATTCAGGACACAGATTCCACGTATACATTATATATATTATGAACACAATGTATGAAGCATTGCACCTTTTCATGTTTCCAGACAATGTGATTACTATTATTCCTGGAACATTTTCAGGGCACTAAATAGTTTCCTTGTGTTATCACAGTCTGCAGATGAACTCTGTAGAATCAGACCTGGTCTTACAGAGAGCTAGAGCTCTTCAACATTTACATTTGTTCACTTAAAATGGGACTGTATGTGTTTTATTTCATATATTGCTACAACGCGCATTTTAAAAGTGTTTTGTTTGTATGTTTAGTAATTTCTTTAGTCGAGAAAAAGAAAAGCAAAACACTAAAGCCATACATCTCACCTTGGCAACAGGATAGAATCATAAGCAGTACAGGGTTCATGAGGCCCAACTGCATAATTCATCACGTAAGCCATTCATCCATACAGCTGTTTCATTTGGAAACAAAAAATGTTGAATAAAGTGTGTAGATGTTGAAAATATTCTCAGCACATCTATCTGTATGACATCCTCCTTTAAACGGATCAAAATCTAAACAGTTAACGCCTTCACAAAGTACTTTGCCCCACAGGAAATTCCATTATTACAGCAAAAGACATAAGTCATAAATCATAATGTGGGTTGAATTGAGAACAATATGCATAAATTGCTCTTTTGATACCGAGCCCTAAAAACCACTCAGAGGCTGGTGAGTGTGCTGATTCTTCAACACAGCAGGACCCAGACATATGAGCCCTATTCTCCTTTACTGTTTAAAAAAAAGAAAAAATCTGAGTCGTCTAAACAAAGTGCTCAGAGGATCACTGTAAACAAGAACCAAATGAGCAAGTGAGAAAGTCCTGCAAAGTGGGGCACAAAGTAGGCCGCACTCTTATCTCTCCAAAGGTTAGTCCCATTGCAGCCTCTCCTAAGTGGTTTATAAATTCCCATGAATGCATCACAGCTTCAAAAGCAACTAGCGTTACTAAGAGAGCTGGGTCCTGTTTCTTCGTGGTAAACTCCCATGTTCTACTGTATAAACCAAACCAATGCTGGTATTCTTAGCATCAGTGCTCTACTTAGTATGTGTTCCACCAGGCCATCTGTGAGGGAATTTGTGATATAAGCTGCCTTTTAGCTTCCATATCCTGATTTAAACCTGTGCGCTGCTTTTAGATCGCATGTCCTCCTCCCTCTCGATTCTCCACCTCACTAATCATCTGAAGCCCACTGGTCTTCTCCTCCACATTGGAGCAAATGTCAGGCAAGACGCGATGTTCATTAAAAGCTGTCACACGGAAAGTGTGCGCTGCATCTATGGGAAATCTTGACACGTGGCTGAAGACGATAAACATTTTACAGCTATTTTGAAGTTTAGTTTTGCATTGATTTGGATGCCAGTTTATAACCTGAACTTTAAATTGGCTTATGTGTAAATTTCAAACGAGAGTGCTGATCTGTGACCATTTGCCCAATTAGGTAGTGACACAGTTGGGGTTATGAAAGACAGCTAATTATCCTCAGGATTTCATGCACTGGGGTAATAGTCAGTCTTAAACCACTAAGTGCTTGGTACAAAATGTCAGGGAACACAAAACTGTTTACAGTTTTATCTTTGACAAAACTATTCCAGCTCCAAGTCCTTGAAGTGACTTTATTGACTGTAGTCATGTCAGTTTTATTTATACAGCCCAAAGTCATAAATTTGCTTTAAAGGACTTTACAATCTGTGCAGCCCACTAGCCTCTCTACCCACAATCCCTCAGTAGCTCAAAGATCTGTGATACAGTTCAAAGCTATGGAAAAAGCTGGGAAGTGAGCCTTGAAAAACTGCAATTTCCATGGTCAAGAATGAACTTTCATGCCAGTACTTATTGATCTTTTTGGCCACTTGAAGTCACTAACTTTGTCTGTGTGCTGTTTTCTGCTGGACAGGTGGCAAAAACAGCTGAAAGACACTGAAACGCTGAAGTGGAATTCGGAGTCCTGCCATAAGTCTGACTACGAGCGACCCCTTTAACTTAGAGGCAGTAATGTGACCTATTGTTAACATTAAATATTCTTAGATTTTACATTTTCTGCAGATCGATCTCATGGCAAGTGAACAAATTCCATGTGCTGATGAAGACCATGCAATAAAGTTGAGTTTATTTTGTTGTGCTACTCCCACTAGCTCATATCTTTTTGCACCCATGGTTCAATAACAGGAACATATGAGACACTTCTAACATTGCGCATTGCGTCGGCCCAGTGCATTATTAAATTCGGCTGCAGACCAAATTTAAATAAAATACGGGTTTATCATTCAAGACATGCTACTAGTGAAGACCACATCTTTATTTTGCTGATATCACATACACAGTCTAATCCCAGTGGTGTTTATTACTGACAGATAAGGAGCAGAGAATGTGGCGCAATGTATTTTCTTTGTGCTTTCCTTTCATATTAGCACTCCTCCTTCCTCCTCTCACCGCCACCCTTTCTACACAACCGGTTCAGTGATGGCAGTCTTCTCAACCGAGCTCATTAGCATAAAAATCTAACAGTGAATATATTTGGCCAGAAGCCACAGAACAATTCACCACACACAAGACTCGTCAACGCGAAGGTTACGAGCCGTTGATGTTGATTAAATGCAACAACATCCCATTGATGTCCACTCTTTGTTGATTTGCTTTGGCACCTTGTTTCATCTGTTGTTAGACAGAAATGAATTTCTTTACATTCTTAGCGACGGCACCAGCAGAGGCAAGGACGACAGTTCTTGAAAGAAAGAACACACACGAACACACACACGCGCAGCCTCCAGCTGAATGGAACAAGTTCAGCCACCTTTCCTGGGTCTTGCTACAAAGTCAAGACAATCAATCAAGTAAAGCCAGATGAGAGAGATGAAGGAAAAACCGGTACAACAAAAAAGTAATTTCATCACAATGTAACTCCCGGATTGAGTTTAGCGTCACGGACTGATGATATGTAGCAGTGTATGAGTGTCCAGGGGGTATTGAGGGAAACAACAAAGCTGTTTGATCCCCTGCAATATTTCTGTTGTTTGATCGGCACAACTTACAAACCTGCAGCAACCCTCAGGCCCCGATACACTGGGCAGTAACAGCCATCTGTCAGGGCCATTGCACACCACACAGTGCAAGACGGGACTAATGAAATTTTGTTTGCAATGTTTGGCAAACCACGTTAGATTATGCAGTGAGTGCCTGGACGCTGTTGACGTATTATTCAAAGATGTGCAGTATGTAATGGGTCTCTCAAAAAAGTTGCAGTTTGATGGCGTTGTGAAGGAGCGTGGGATCATGGGATCTTCATTGTGCACTGAAAAATATACACGGACGAGGTAATGCAAGATTTATTCACGATTAGTCACATTCGCCAACTTCCTTCCTCACTCACCGGTGTTTCCTGTGTCACCATTGACAGGCGACCAAGTGAAACACACCCTTACCTTGAACACAGGTCAAGTCGTTTTTAGACATTTTAATGTGGAAATGTTACATATTGTCATTTAACACAGCTGTCTACCATCCATGATACATGCATGCCAGTGTAGAACTGTACAAGTGCGTGCGAGCATTCTGTGCCATTTTCTGATTGGTCCTAAATTTCTGTCACTGTCAGAATTGCGACAGATTTGGTTGCTAAAGCTCTAAATTGGCCACATGTGGGTGTGACTTCTTACTTCTGACCAATGATGTCGGTCACACTTGTCTGCTTTTGTCTTGCTCAGCCAAAAACTGCAGCCCATGGATGCCATTTGTCACACTTACCTGAACATTAGCAGCAGCCACTGATGGGCTGAAGAAGCAAAATGTGGGAAATGACTGAAATACATGCTTACGAAAGCAAGCTTGGATGCATATATTTCTGAGCATGAGGAGCATTCTCAAACCTGGCTTAGCCTGTTTGCACTTGTTAATAAAGCCAAATTAACACCAATTCACTGCTAGAAAAAGGATCTTGGCTCAGGCTGAGTTAACGTGACTCATATTCATTTGTAGACAGCGCCAAGTCATCTGTTTCGACACTGACAGAGAGGTGCTTCATTCTGTGTGACACATTCTTCCAGTCATGGCTATAATCCAGAATCTTAGCATCATTTTAATTGGGTGGAGAAACTTGTTGGAGCATGACGAGGAAAGCAGCTTCACTTGATGAGCCATTCATGCAAATCCTCCATTTCTCCGCCCAGATTGTCTGAGGCGTAATAACAAGTGGAAGAATGTGGGGAAACAACAAGCACGCATTGTGACAAATTATTCATCACTGAACATGTTATGAACTGTTTACTCACCGTTTTTGTCTGCTCGGCGGAAAATCTGAAAAAAAGCAGAGAAGGGGGGGGGGTGAGATGGTTATTTCCTCCAGCCAAGCATCACTAACATGATTCCTGCAGTAAGGACGTACAGATTATTAAGAAGCACAAAACCACAATAGGATATTCGACGTCTGCTGCAGAAGGTTCATTTGCTCTGCTGCAACAAACAGGAACAAGGACATCCACACAGGACTGCTCCACTCTGTATGCGTGAGTCATGTTAGGTTGAAAACCATTTGGTATTATATGTCAGCTCTAAAATAGTTTTTACAATTATCGCTTCTGAAGTAAATTGTAATTTCATAAGGAGGACTGAAGGCCACTCAGTAGCAAAGAGGCTAAATAGTCATTACCTCGCAGGTGCAGCAGTCATTAAAAGTGCGGAGAGGAAACACTTTTAAAATCATAAATCAAAAATCATTTTAATACTGTGAGCAAGTATTCTTTGCAGTGTGAACGTACTGTTATTTTACATGTTACCGTTAATTCTTCTATTTGTTTGAATGTCATATCTGACTCTGCTGAGCTGGGTATTCTGTGACGATGCGACTGCTTTATTTAGTGTATGCAATATAAGTTTAAACACCTGTTGATTATACTTTAATAAGGAAGAGCATGTTGCCATGGTAATAAATAATAGGGATCCAAATAAACAATAAACAGAAGAGTAATGACCACAAGCTGAGGCTCATCAATGTTGTAGTAGTGCAGGTAGTGTAGACTGAGGCAGGAACATGAGGCCAGCTGATGTCCCTGAGCACTAATTTCACTAAACATGGTGTGCTCCTTTTAAAAGATCGACTCCAAGCATCAGTCACCACCAACTGCTGCTGCCAGCCAACTGTCACTGACCAGTGGCTGCAACACAACACCCACCACCCCCAGCTTCAATCATATGAGTCAAGAGTACAGAAGTCATCCATTGGTTTGTGGGCTGCTGTGTTGAAGTCTCGAGCTTGGCATTATGGACGTCGCCATCTTGGTTTCTTGGAAGCAGAAGTGATCATAATTAGACGAGAGGGTGGAGCTGAGGACGATTCGCATTGCTACACATCTATGCTGTTTGGATCTGCCTGAAAGAGTGACCTGTCAATCACAAGCTAGCCCCATCCTAAAGCAGAGCCTTCTTTATTGTCTATTTTATTCTGAATGGGACCATAATTTTTTAAATTAACATGGTGATATCTTGAAGATCTGAAACTAGTAATTAAGATCATAAACTCATTAGGGAAACGTTTACTGAGGTAATAAATCAAGTTGCGTCATTTTCTCATAAGCTTCCATACAATCAGGATCCAGTGGAGTCGCCCCCTGCTGGCCATTAGAGAGAATAC
Source organism: Chaetodon trifascialis (assembly GCF_039877785.1). Classification (NCBI taxonomy): domain Eukaryota; kingdom Metazoa; phylum Chordata; class Actinopteri; order Chaetodontiformes; family Chaetodontidae; genus Chaetodon; species Chaetodon trifascialis. The sequence continues at coordinate 9,761,038 of NC_092058.1, read as the reverse complement.
AGGTGTAAGGCACGTCTGCATTGGCTTCACTTGTCAGACCTGGAAGCTCATCCACCGTTAATGGTTTCACTGCAGAAATGTTAACATGCCATAGAAGGAAAAGCACAGGTACAACTGATAACATCAACAATGACTGAATATCAGTGTTCCAGTTCCAGGGCTATCGTGCATTCTGGCTCATTTAGTGGTATACTTAAATCAAAGAGTACCATCGGTAGTGTTATTAATTAATCCCGTGCTTTTCTGCTATGACTTAGTCAAAATGTCTGCTGTGAAAAAGGTCCACTTGAGTTATAGCTGCTGTCAGCTGCTATTTGCTGGCCAGTGGCCACTGCTGCATTGCAACCTTTGAACATATCTAAGTGTTATCTGACTGAAACTGATTCATTAACCGTTACTTTTAATCATATCCATGTGCTGTTTGTTCTTTTGCAGTCTAATTCGTTGGCAAATGTATAGAGACAACACTGAACAGTCACATTAGCTCTGGCTCCTTTCACTCCATTCCCACCGGGGGTTTCTGGTGCGCTATGAGATGGTTTACGATTAGCAAGGGAGGCTGCAACACTGAAGTCGTAGTATTTGTTAAGATGGCAGCTATGATGAGGATGTTTCTGAATGATTACGGGATAAACAGACACTTAAGAAACACAAAACTGCAACATCAATCAACTGTATCTGTTCAGTGAGGTCAGGTTGTCTGCATGCGCTTATGCATAGTGCAAAACCTGAACCCCTGAAAAACAAGAAATATGTGCGAAGCAACACACGCTTCAAAGGACCTGTTGTTTCCTGCAGATGAGAAATTGACAGCGCCATCATTAATCTTCTGTTTGTATGACTGCTTCAGTGTTGGCAGGGAGTATTGTAGTAATTGTCATGGAGACTTGTGGTGTGTCAGATGATGAAAAGCCTATTTTCAACAGAGGTTTAAACATTCACAACCACCAATGACAGCAACTGTATTCTACAGCTATGTTTCAGGCCATAGGAATAGAAACTTGCTTGACACAGATCAGCTGTGAGCACTTGAGTTCGCATGAGTGGCCATCACTGGGAAAGCCATTTGCTAGCTGACACGAACAAGATACAAGGCCATGCGATATGGTTTATGGCTGACCACATGAGAGGTGTTGAGAGAGTCAACTGCAGGCAGCCTTGAAAAAAGGGACTGCCTCCGGTCAACAAATTAAATTGTGTTCCTCAATTCAAGTCAGAACATCACCGCACATCATGATTTTAAAAGACGTATATGCAGAGATTTGATGGTTTGGTCATCGCTCCAGTATGTTGTTTTCGCTCACCAGCTTAATTTCTGAGATCTAACACTGAAGCAGGATCTGAGGACTGCACTGGGCAACCGCACAAATGATGAGACGGTACAACCATAATCACTAAACTACTTATCTGGACCGAAAACAAAGGGTTAGGGTCCCCCTTTTATACTCATCCATCGAATTGTTCAGTTACTTTGCACACACAACTCAGGAACGGTGGATCAAAGTTGAAGCAGTTCTTGGAAATCAAATAGATGTTTAAAAGTGACAGTTTGCGTGAGGATTTCAATGATCACATTTATTTGTGGTTTAGATAGTTGGAGTAAACCTGCTCCATTATAGATCACCATCAGCTGGAGTCCCTGTGACCCCATGAAGCACCAATAAAGCTGGAGACTAGCACTAGTTAGTGATGGCTAAATCTATGAAAATACGAGGATGAGAACCACTGTTCTGCAAGTCTGCTGTGGACAGAGATGTGATTCAAGCAGCTACAATCTGAATTATGAAAACTAAATCTATAAATCTATCTTTGATGTCGACTTTATTTCCACCTACCCGACATGCACGGTTGAGCGTTTAGAAGCAGTTTAATAAGACTATGAAGTATGCAAATTTGTGTTTACACTTTAATTTGTTTAAGAATCTTTTTCCGTTTGCAGCACAGTTATCAACCAGACGCCCAGAATGCAGCTCCTACAGGGATAAATCTTCATTAGAGATTCTGCAGTGCAACGAAAACAGAAAATCTGTGATCCGTTCTCTTCTATCGATCCTACTCTTCCACCTCCCTGGTTTGTTTCCACCTAAGAAGCACTAAGGAGTGACATGCTTGTCAGCTTTGACCTAGAGGTTATTAATAACAGCAGAACCTGCTCCTCGCTTTCATTTTCCATAGGTCAACAAACTCAAGGTCTGCACTTCTGCCCTCTGTCTGTCAGCGTCTGTCTCTCTGTGGCTTCAGTCCAGACTAATAACGATGATCAGGCCTTTTCAAACCACTTCACAACACACTCATTGCTCTATTTTTGCCTCATCTGCCTCGACTCGAAGGTGACCGCAAGAGCTGCAAATTGCTGTCCCCCAACCCTCCTTATTTATTGCATGGATCTACAATTCATATTCTCCTTGTAGGTATAACACAGTCAGGCTTGCACTGTGGCGTACACTGCATCTTTTCCTTCCTCAGTCAGCAGTCTTTTCGCTTCCCCTTTGGCACTGTAACCCACCGGAGCAGCATATTTTTTCCCCCTTCATGCTCGATTCAGTGGAGACAAGGTACAGTGCCGGTAAACTTGTTTGTTGTTTGGTTGTGTCTTTGGGCTTTCCAGTGTCAGGAGACGATAATGCATCATTTACAGCGAGCCTAGAAAAGGTCAGACCTGCTTCCCAGAGTGCTGCTGCTCTGATGTCATGGTGGCAGGTGTTAAGACAGTGTGTTTTCTCAGCTCTGCTGACACACCGTTTCATGCGGGGCTTTAGATTTTGCATTTGAGAAAGAGGAAGCTCAGGATCACATGTTATTGACATTGAACAGGCCATGTTTTTTTCTCGCTGCTACTCTTGGCGATTCTGATTCCCTGAGACGTACATTTCTTCAGCTTTTCCCAACGTTTTTTCCTTCTGTTTCCTTACATGCCTGCTCAAAAAGCAGCAAAGCCAGAGCAGCAGGAGAGAAGATGAGCATCAGGAGAGGGAGGACAGAGCATGAGAGAGAAAAAATCAGCAAGAGTGCTGATGATCAAGCAAGCCTCAGAAATGCAGAACCATAGGACACACAACAAAAAAGCAACAACGTGGACGATAGAGCCACCTCCCACCACCATCACCAGAATAATTAACCATCCCTGACCTTTGAACAGGACATCTTTGAGGCTTTATCTCTCACTTTGGGAATGTGAGTCAATTACAGTAAATCTCTGCATCTCTATCATCCCCTACTGGCTTATTACCATGAGAAAATAACTCAATAGTGATGTATTGATCGCTCTATAATTGAAAGAGCAGCTGTCTGTTGCGTGTACGACTGAGCAGCATGTTTTTAAAATAAACTGGTACGATTGTTACAAAGAAAACGCCTTTTCCATTAATTAATGTCCCCATCTATTTAGTAATTCTACTGCGTCTCCCGTCGGCTATTGAAAATCAATGCGTGCCACTGCAATAATAAAGTTCATCCACCGGCATTATCTCTGAAAATCAATCACCATTGATCCACTTTACAACTTTTACTCCAAGCGCACAAAATATTCATGCTTGTTTTTGGCTTATTAGCCGACTATTTGACTTCATTTAGCTCCCCCGCTCTTTGGGAGCAATGGAAATAGCACAGCAGAACAGCTCTTCTTGTTTTTATGGAAATAAAAAATCTGCCAGCTGTGAGCAATTGGGGGGGACCCACAGGCAAGGATAAGATTTCCAATATCTGAATATTGTTCACAAAAAATGAATGAGGTGAAAAGAGAGAATAACCAGACAAGCATGGCAATCAGACCCAAGACAGCACATCCTTGTGTGGCTGTAGAGTGTTTAGCACTTGTAGATAGACACCATTATCTCCAACGCAGTCTATTTTCGGCAATTCAAACACAATTATGTTTTTGAGCAGGGAACCATCAAGCCGAGCGCGCCTGTTGGTGCGTTTGTGCTCCATCAACAGAAAAACTCAAGGCTGAAGACTAAATGTGGAGACACTTTGGTGCTGTACCACGCTCAGGGACAGCGTGCACAGATACAGTGGCAACTCTGCAAAATGTGAGTAATGTGCCCTTATGTCGAGAGAGCTGTCTGTGTGCTGCACTAGCGCCAGAGTGGATGGAGAGCTGTCAGTTAGCAAGAGCTCAGCTATGGACACAGCACTGGCTTACTAACCTGAGAGAAGACAATGTGATGGGTGGATGATGACGGAGTTGTTTCTAGTGCAGCGTTACAGGTTAATCGGGCAGCAGGTGTTACTAGTTCAAACTGCAGTTAGTGTGTCTGCGTGCATGTTATTTAACAAAAAAGATCCTCAATCGAGTTCAATCTAGTGTTATCTATTCGCTCCTTAATTTGGTGAAAGCAAATAAAGGCTGTGTGTGCGCGCGCGCGTGTGTGTGTTGTTACATAAGGCTTTTGAAAGACCAGAGGTGTGTGTGTGCAACAAAAAGAGGAGAACCCCCAGCAGCCCCTAAACCTGTCTGACTGTGAGAGCTTAATTTATCATGCAGAGGCAGCAGCTGCAGCTCTTCCTACTTTGCTCTGACGCGCGCGCGCGCGCGCACGAACACACACACACACACACACACACACACACACACACACACACACACACACACACACACACACAGTGTATGTATCATCCTTGGGTGTGTGATGTGGTATCCTATACAAGAAAAGAACAATAATATGCAATAAAACAATAACGATTTAAAAAAAAAAAAATCTGTTTTCACTTTTATGGAAATTTCTAGAAAGAAACAAGCATAAGAGTCAAAATTACAACTGTTTCTAAACAGGTGCCCTCAATAAATTATACATATTTCCACATTTTATGATTTCACGCAGTTTTAATGGATTTTGACTTTTACAGTAAATATTAGAAGACACTGAAGATCATTTTGAGATTAAGGCCAGGGATAGCTGTAATCATTTGGTGGATAAATTCCACTTTTCACGGTGATGTATGAGTAAAGGAGTCGATCCACTCACATCATGGAAGATAGTAAGCCCTTGTCCGGCGGTGTGCAGCGGCTGCTGCTGCTGCTGCTGCTGCTGCTGCTGAGCCCGAAGATGCTTCTGCTTGGCCGACTGCAGGCACATAGTGATCATCTCCGTGCAAGCCAGCATCTTCGAGACGAGTCGAGACACACTTCGATCGGGCGGAGAGCTCAAACTGTTGGCGGGGACAGGCTGAAGTAAAGTACCGGCTGGAGTGTGGAGGAGAGGCAGGCTGCAGGTGTGACAGATAGCGAGTGACGCCAAGCAGGCGGGGACTCGGAGATGCTCCGCAACTTTGTGTCTCTGCCAGCCCCTCCTGCTGGAGCCGCGCTGATTGGCTCGTTTATCTGCGCCGTGCATCTGGATCAAAGCGTTCACTTCATCAGGACCAAACGCTCCAGAGCCGAGCAGTAATTACTTCAGTGGATTAACCGCAAATTATCCTCTATTGCACCGGAATCAGAGCTGTAACTGAATATGAATGACATGCAAGCAGAGATCATGTATTTATGAAGTTATTGACGCAAATAAATATGCGATTTATTCGCTTATCTGCAGCTAATAAATCAGAGGCGAAATATAAAATCAGCCTTAAAATTTAAATTGAATGCAAAGTTTAATATTGTCATATTTAGAGTGATAACAATAATGATATGGACGCCAACTTTGAGCTGTTCCAACAGAGCAACTTTTGACAGACACTGACATCTGCTGGATGTTTGCAGTCACTGTAATGACCTTAAAAAAAAAAAAAAAAAAAAAAAAAAATATATATATATATATATATATATATATATATTTCTTGCGTTGTGAGAGCATTGGGATCTGCTTTGGCTGGTATGGACATGGTTAACAGTTACAACAACCAAAAGCAGATTCAGTGTACATATAGGTCTAGTTTTAAGACAGACTTGGCCGCTGATTTTAAGTGAAAAAGCCTGCCTCACAGTCCCCGTTATACACATTTATGTGGTAAAAACAATGACTTCAACCATCCAGCAGATGGCAGCGTTTGTCAAGTTGCTCTGGTGGAATTCTCTGATCAATAGTCTTCCATTATTTTGAGTGGAGAAATGCAAACGACAGACAGACAGTGTAGTAGAAGTAATAATAATAAGAATACATTTTATATCTATATTGTTCATTTAATGCATGAAATGCAACACAAAGTGCACAAATAGTGGCGACAGGTGCGATAGGATTTTATGGCATTTAGTGTTTTTCTAATTTGTACAAATGTACATATACATAGTTGTTTTTCTATTCTGTATCCTGCACACTTTTTTTATTTTGACCCTTTTGTGCCACAGCTTTTGCTTTTTGTAATACTCGCTGGCTGTAATGACTTAATTTCCCCAGTGTGGGATCAGTAAAGTCCTATCTTATTTTATCTTATCTCAGGGGAAAAAAACAAAAAACAAAAACAAGATGTCAATAGATGTAGAAGCCCAAAGACCTTCATGGAGGCTGTTTCAGGGTTTTGGGGGCCTTGTAGTTCTGGTCTCAGGAGCAATCAGAGGTTTGAGATCTAAGCAGGCACATAAGTCTCAATCAGTGATTAAAAAGTAAAAGTCCAGTAAAAGAAATGAAACCTGTCTCTGGTTCAGTTCCTCCAGAGTAAACATCATGAATTAAAGCTCTCTGGAGCGAGAAGAGGCGGAGCAGAGTCAGTCCAAAGCGAGCCTTTTAAATTTCCTCTTCCTGATCTCGAGTCAGTTTCACTTTCCGTTCTACCTGTCAGCCACCGAGAGGTCAGAGCTGCAGCTGCCGGAGCAGCACAGGTCAAATCCTCATCAGGCTGTCATCTGTTTCATGAAATCTCCTTTAAAAACCACCTTTCTTACCATCGCCGCCTGGAGGGAGGGTCTATCGGACCGCTGAATGCGGACAGGAGCGCAACAACAAGCCCTGGAAAGGTTGGATGTAAACTTGTAGACGGCTGCATGTTGTCAAAATTGTCATCTTAGCGTCATATATTTCGTGTTACCTGTCGTTTCAGGTGTAATCATGGCTTCTGAAGTTACACCCACAGTCAAGTTGAAGGAGGGTGAGCGCTTGAGTTTAGTTTCGATTTTGTCCAACTTAACTTCATGCCGCGTGTTTTACTCCCAATGAAGCTACGACGAACTCCGTTTACATGACGTGCGTCCCAGAGGAAGTACTGCGTTTCATATATGTTACTGTTCAGCATTGAGCTCATCGCAGGTGCTGCAGAGGGGTAGTGGAACTGGTTTCGGTTCGGCTGGAGTGTGTTGATGATCTCTTCTCCTGCTCCCCGTGCAGCGGAGGAGCTGGCCCTCTTACTGAGCGAAGCCCTGAGCAGCGGGGACGGGCAGGAGGCAGCCGAACTGTGCCTGAGGCTGGCCCAGCTCTCTGTGCCGGTGTCCGTCAGCGTCGACTGCCAGGCGTACCCGCAGGACTCCATAAGGTGGGAACGCAGGAGAGCGTAAAAGTTAGAAGATTAGATCAGAGTAAGGTGTGTTCTGAAACGGGGTTATGTAATGGTTAATGACACAAAGGTGGAGTATGGATATCAAAAGTGTGTGCATGCATTGATTAAGTGTGTGCACGCGTGGACTGTATGTATCTCTGTGTGGTTAGCAGCTAGTAATATGAAAACAGACTTGGATGCACAAAGCAACTTGGATAAACAAAGCCACATGGACAAGGCCTCTTTTGTGTTCTGTAGGTTGTTCGTTGGAGTGGAGGATGCTCAGTCTGAGTCCTACATCCCGGTGACAGTTGTGGTTTCTTCTTACATGACAGTTGCACAACTTAAAGATAAGGTACTGATGTTTGAGCACACGTCCACTGCAGATGATCAAACAGCCTTTTGTACTGCTTTAACATCCCTCATGTCTTACCAGGCTGAAAAACATGGAGCTGATCGGAGCTGATAATGGGTCAATGGGCCTTTAAATGCATGCACATGAACACTGTTTCTGTTGTCATCATGATTAGTTCGAATCAGTTTTTAAATATAACCAAATATTAAATCAGCATTGGCCGATCTGTCTTTCCCTCATCTTACGTTCACAGATCAGCCTTGACTTCGGGTTTCCCCCCGTGGTGCAGCGCTGGGTGATCGGGAAGCGGTTGGCTCAGGACCGGGAGACGCTGTACAGCCACGGCATCCGTCAGAACGGAGACCAGGCTTTCCTGTTCATCCTCTCCGCCCAAGATGCTCATCTCACACGGCAGCAACACAAGCTGGACCTGGAGCAACAACGGCTAGAGGGTCAGTAGCAACACACATATACGCACACACACAAATCAAGGCCGCATTCCTTTTCTTTCTTTGTTTTTGCTCAATTCATCTTTTTATCAGCTTGTCAAAAATGCTTTTATGAATACTGACTGATAGCAAATTGAGAGCAAAGTGATGAATGTTCTCATTAAATCAATAGTTATTTCATCTATTGCTACCATTGCAGGTTTTTTCAATTTTTTTAGTTTTTGATAACAAACAAACTAATAAAGTAAACTACTTCAGCAGCACTTATTAATACATATTGGCAGCATTTGCTATTTGACACAGGCACATTTTGGTCAGTGCTGAAAATCTTTTGAGGTTCAATACCTCCTTGATTACAAGTGGACTTAGCAAGTCAACATACCGGTTAAATCAGTTTCATGGAATGATAATCTATTCTTAGGTATCGTGGAGTCAATGGAGACGATGCAGCTCTTGCCCAGAGGCCTCGGCAGAGCTGGAGGCGAGAAGACGGCTCCTCCCCCGGAGACTCCACACGCTCCTCCTCTTCTCCCTAAATCTACGATTGCTGCAAAACCTGTTGTGCCTCCTAAGCCTCAGGTGAGAATGCAAAGTGTGCTTTAGAAATGACACCTGCAGTGTGAGTGAGTGCGTGTCTGCATAGTTTGTGTCCAGCGGTTGTACAAGCGTGCTGCCTATGTGTTTGTGTGTAGCTGGGCTGGGCCTGTGCTTCGTGTACGTACGTAAACAAACCAACGCGTCCTGGCTGTGAGATATGCGGAGCGGAGCGGCCTGAGGATTACGAGGTGCCTCACGTCTACAAGCCGGACCAGCAGGAGGTTTTTCGGATTCAGCAGGAACAGCTGGCCATACTGCAGTACGAACAGGTAACAACCAAGATTCCTGACATTTAACCTGACCCAGGTCACAGACGGCCATTAAGCAGCTGACGCCTTGGTTGGGCTCATATTTGTGTTTCTGAAGCTTAAGTATAAGAAGTGAGTGGCCATATTATTAGACAGACTTGTACAACACCTCATCGTATACACCTCCTCACCTAAGAAATATCATATTTAAATAATGGTGCTAAAAGTAGTTCGAAAAGTGCTAAACTTGAGCTGTGGTGATGGAAGTGCTCTTAGTGTGTGTCGTGGTGCTCTTGTGCTGATGAGGATGGTCAGTATTTGAACTAACACTGTTTATGAGATGTATGATAAATGCAGAACCAGTAGATGCCTCTTATGCACTGCAAAACCAAATAGATTGAAGTCAACACAACACCACCACAGAGCAGAGTCCATAAAAACTTCAGTGACCTTCATGGAAACTGATGATACGAGCCTTTTGCTCTTCACTTGTTTCACTTTCCATTTTCAGGAATCACAGGATTACGCTGTGGTTTTGTTTATGTTTTTTTTTTTTTTTGTTTCATTTCTAATGAATGTCTGTATTGTGATTGCCGCGACCCCTCTCTGGGTGATGAAGGCTCAGCAGGAAGAGCGAGAGAGGAACTACCTGTACTTGTTGGCCACAGAGGACGTGAACCTTATCCCCAATGCCACGGAGACCGACTGTCCCATCTGCTTCTCTGCCCTGCAGCCAGGAGAGGGCATCGTGCTCAGAGAGTGTCTGCACACCTTCTGCAGGTCGGACTCAGTAAATGATTTCATAGCTTTTGTTTTATGCTGTGAAGGTGATTAAAACGTACTGTGTCTGCTTTCTGAAAGTCTACAGCGTCCACACGCATGTCTGCAAAGTGTGCAAAGGTCAGTTTTTCTATGCATTTGTATTTTTCTTATGCATTCAGGGAGTGTCTAAAGGGGACAATAGTGAACAGTCAGGATGCTGAGGTGGCCTGTCCTGACAGATGTGAGAGCAAGCTACTGGACCGAGAGATCAAAGAGGTGAGTGTACGGCTGGACATCACAAGACATAGTCTGAAAGCTGATGGAAAGAACAAATGGTAATAAGGTCTACAGTGGACAGTAGGTCAGTCAGTGGAGGTGGGGATGAACATTTACTCAGCTGTCAAATCTGCACATTTTAAAGTCATTTTTCAAAACTAAGAAGTGCTTCATATATTTTCCATAAAGATAACGCCCGTACGGTGTGCACTCTCTCACTGTCTGTCTCTCTCTGTATCATCCTGGATGCAGCTGCTCACGGAGGAGGAGCACCAGCGCTTTCTGGAGTTGCGTCTGAGCATCGCGGAAAGCCGCTCAGAGCACAGCTTCCACTGTCAGACTCCCAACTGTCGAGGCTGGTGCATCTACGAGGATGAAGTCAATGAGTTCCACTGTGAGCTCTGCGATGAGATCAACTGCATTCTCTGCAGGGTAGTTTTCACACCTTCTCTCACTGACCGAGACCTTCTTACTCTGTAGTGCAACCCTGATTCCAACTGTTGTTTCCCAACAACAGTTCTTTAAAGTGTTCCTGAGGCCATGTAGTGATATCCTTCATACACTCATGTGTTCACAAAGCGGTGAACCTCGCTCCATCCTCGCTCGGGATCGACTGAGCCTTTCCAGGATGCCCCTTTCAAACCCAATAATGATACTATTACCTGTTACCAATCAAGCTGTTCACCTGTGGAATGATCCAAACAGGTGTTTTTGGAGCATTCCTCATCTTTCCCAGTCTTCAGTTGCTCCCGTCCCAATTTGTTTGATGGTTAAAACTTTGAATATATTGTGTTTGTACTGTTTGCAGTTGAGTTTACGTCAACAAGGATTAGCAAGTTACCACATTCATCCCAACTTTTCTGGAATCTGGGGTTTAATAGTAGAAGCGTCGAACGTAAAGGAAGTTGTGTGTGTTTGCAGGCTATCCATGATGGCATGAATTGCAGAGACTACCAGGATGACCTGCGCATCCGAGCAGAGAACGACCAGGCGGCTCAGCAAACCAAACAGATGCTCGAGGTGGGTCGGCTGGGGCAGTTGTGAGCTCTTCGATGGTAACAGATCAGTGTGCTTCAACAGAAACCATCACTTTCCACCCGTGCACCACAGACCAGTACAGGAAATTCTGACGGGTCTTAAATGTAGCTGCGTGCTTCATTACAGACATTAAAGCACTGGTGAAAATGAGAAGTTAGTCTCACTATTAAAAAAGTCCTAACACAGCGCTTTAAATTATTTAATCCTCTCTAATGTCCTCTAAATATTTTATGAACTGAAGCGTGGACTGGATTTGCTTCTTTATCTCCAAACTGGTCAGACTGGTGGAGAGTCTGTTTTGTTTTACATTCACTCCAGCCACCAGTTTGTAGGGGTTTGTAAGGACATTTGAGGGATTCATTCTTCTGTAGAGTCGACCGCCATTCCTGCTCATGTTTACAAAATTAGTTTTTTATGCTCTGGCTCTGGCTCAGTTAGTGGTATACTCTTTAATTCAATGTCCAATTTAATATGTACGTTCACAGACTGATTCCTTCAGTTTGGTCCATGCTGTCAAGGGCCGGACATACTTAATGTTGCTTCTTAAAGCGTCTCGAAACTCAGCGTGGATTGTCTGAATAGTTGTATTTTTGTGTGCATTGCTTCCTATGGCGACTTAACATTGTACATGATTTCATTGTATTTCATTGGTAGAGCCTACTGCAGAATGGGGAGGCCATGAAGTGCCCACGGTGTGACATCATCGTGCAGAAGAAAGATGGCTGTGATTGGATCTGCTGTTTGATGTGCAAGACAGAAATCTGCTGGGTCACCAAACAAGCTCGCTGGGGCCCAAATGTAAAAACATTTACTTGCATGTGAAACATTTTGCCAGCGTTGCCTCTGTATTCAGGAAAGTGTGAGCTGTGCATATGACTTTGTCGTTTTGTTGTATTTCACAGGGAAAGGGCGACACATCTGGGGGCTGCAAATGCCGAGTCAATAAACAGCCTTGTCATCCCAACTGCCAAAACTGCCACTGAGACAAGCGCCCTAAAGCACACACATGCAGCTGCAACCGCACGCACAGTCTGAAGAAACGCAGATGTTCGCTGATGCTCAGGCCGCTCGCGTCATGCTGGCTGCATTCCTGCACTCTTTTGATTAACTGACTTACTATCTGCCTTGTTTTCAGTGTGCCTCTGTGTCGCTGTGGCACGCCTCTCGTCAAAGGTGCGGTAACCACAGACATAAATGCTATTCACAAGCTACACTAACTACCAGCAATGTCCTCTACATCTCCACAGCTGAGGGTCTGTCTGCCTGCCTGCCTGTCTGTGGGAGAAAATAAGCTTCACTGGGATCTTCTGCTGTAATAAGACCTCTCTGTGACGATTTCATGCTCGGTATACGATCTGTCCGCAGGTGACTGCTTTCGTGACAGTTTAGCTTTATTGAATCTTTGAAGGCAAAAATGCAAGAAAAAACTCAAATACAGTAAATAAAAATATCAACAGCTAACAACTCCATACTGAAGGAATTCAATTAGCTTTTTCCTGTGTGAAGTATGGCTACGACTAATTAACTGCAATTTTTATTGATGAATCATTTATTAATTCGAGCCATCATTTGGTCTAGAAAACACCAGAACTAAACAATCTTTACAATTACCAGACCCACCTTTTTTTTGTTTGTTTGTTTCCTGTGTATATTTGCCATTTTTGCTTTATATATGAGAACAATTGCTAATTTGTTATCATAATTATAGCAGATTGTATTTCAGTCCAGTTATCAGACTGTGGTGAAGGATGTCATTTACATTGAATGAATGTGATCATGGTGCAAAACATGCTGCTCCGACGCACGTCAAAACTTTGACCTATCAGGTTGAAACATGACACAGCGGACAAAAATGATGCTGTCATTTTTTGCATTATTCAGGATTATATCTGTGCCTCTTCAGTGTTCATCCCTCGAGAGCTACAGTAATATACAGTATAACTTATGTATGTATGAAGATTGTTGGGATTCACTTGCTTGTTTTTTTAAGTGACAGTCCTCAACTCCAATAAACTTGAAACACAAGTGTAGCATGGTAGCATTATTGTAACAATGATACACGACAATGTTGAGTTCAAAGGACAGCCGAGGCTGAGATGAGCCTGACAGAGTGCAGGCTGGGTAAAGCTTAGCTAGCATAATAATGAGTACGAGCTGAGTCTGAGATGCCTTCAAAACGACTTGTTACATGACTTAAATCAGGTGGATCTTGAAAAGGATCTGAAAATGTTGTTCTGTATTAGATGTAAACCCCGCAGTGTAAATCTGCGTAACTGTCCAAATGAATACGCTGAACATTTTCACTCTAGTTTATTAGCATTCTCTTGTACAACTTTACATTAGTAAGACAGTTTCATTGTAACAAAATAAACATAAAAGGCAGATAAATCATTTAGTGCAATGAAAAGAAATGAAAACCACTGAGTGCAGATAAATGGTGCGTTACAATACTGCTACACAACTAGACTCTCAGGCACCTCACAGCGTCCTTGTTCCAGGTCACCTTCATTTTGATGAGTTTGGATATACCTTATCGGCTGAATGGGTGGCTCACTACAAAGGCAGTAATCACCCAAGTATTCAGGTCCTTATATAGCAAAAACGTCTTCTCTCACTGTGTAGCTTCAGCTGAAGTGAGAGGTTCATAGCTGACTGGTTGTTCTGCAGTACAACATAGATGACCTAGAACTCAGTCAATCAATAATTCTGAAGACTTCTGTTAAAAATACACCTTAAAGATTACAAACAACCCAACTTCCTACCATAAAATGAAGTGTTCTGTTTGTTTTTTTTTGTTTTGTTTATGATAAGACACGGCTATTCCAGTTAGTGCCATAACACTGAAACCTAAGCAATCCTCTATGACTTCAAATATGTGCTCGGATGAAAATGACATTGGAATGAGCTAGACCGCCCCTGAAATGCAAACGCTACACCCAAAGCAATCTAACTTACTAAATGGCGTGTGTTCAAATGAAGCTTAAGTCATGTTCAAAACAAAAACACAGCGTTTATCTGAAGGCTCGGGCGCTTTCTCTGACAGGAGCGCCCTTACGGTCGGAGTGAACAAAGAAAGCACCTATCAAACTAATTTTAGAGTGACTTTGTAAAACGCAGTCAGTGCAAACTGGGTCCCACGAGGACTTGCCAACACAAGGACAACAATATCCACTTCGCTTTCCTTCCTTTTCATCCCAGCTTTGATATTTTCTGCTACCAGGCATTGAGTGAGCGAGCGTGTTGCTGAACCATCTACTCCAGAAAAAGCAACGCAGAAAACACACCCTCCTCATCAGGGGCCATGAAACACAGACACATTTTTAAGGTTGTGCCACAAAACAATGAAGTAATTGCAACCTGATCCTCAGATTTGAATTCAAAACACCAATAAGATTTTGTTAAAAACATGTAAGTTTCAATGACCCCAACCGTGAGCCAGAATTAAAATGCGTAGTGAAGGTTACCGACTGTTGACGTGTTTTAGAAAGAGAAAAAGGTACTTTCTTCTTGACGAACAAGGCTTATTCAAACAACTTAAAGGGACAAAAGAACCTAAAAACATAACAACATGGTGACCTTATAAAGTGCCTGTGTGTCATGACCATATATTTATACAGTTGCTTGCATACCTATAAATTAAAAAACAGTAAATTATACAAAGAGAGGATTCTAACAATCCTCTATTTGGTCTCAGTCCAGGTATCAAATAGATAACAAATGGGTTGTGACCACACACACAAACACACACTCATACATTCACTCCAGCTCTCTTAATTGGCAGCAGTTTCAAGTGTAGTGAGTCCATCAAGCTTTCGGCATGAATCTCTGTCAGCGCAACTCAACGTCAGATTATTCTAATACCAAATATAAATAACCTTTAATGAGGACACCATCAGTGATAGTTCTTAGAAATACAGTCTCTCCGTTACAACAGGATGGATTCTTCATTTCGGAACAGCAGCAGTTGTTGCTGTTACACTGCTGTGTGCTCTTCAGGAGTCATAAAAAGGACCCTACATAGGATGTTTAGGCACATCCCAGAGGATCAAAGAGGAGCCTTAAGTGGTTGAGTTTAGAGAGTACTGTACACTCCAGACAGTGTTATCGACCGCAGGGTTTCCGCTTTAATTGATTAGTTAAAGGGTTCTTGGAATCAGACCCGCCAGCTAGATTTAGTCAAGGACAAGTGGGTTGGAGCGCAGAGGGGGAAATGGGGGCAGTTTAAGGAAACAGGTCCAATTTGGGGGCCCACTCCAGGGCAGTGTTGACCACAGCGAGAGCCGCTGCCCCTAAAGCCACTGTCAGACCCATGACGGCCAGCCGAACGAACCGCCGTGCTGCTGAAGGTTGGGCCACGACCGAGCTCGCAGCTGAGCTCTCCAGCGCAGCAGCCTGTTTCTGTTTGCGTCGGCGACGGAGAACGGAGTCTGGTCGCTGTTGAGTCGACGCGAGATCAAAGTCCTTAAAGGTAGAGCTGGCCATGCTTGTGATGGAAAGAAACAGACATAAAAAGAATGTGTTAATGAAAAAATGGTGAGTATTTGAAAAGAGAAGAAGAAGAAAGATGAAACGTGAATATTCCTGTAAGTAACAATAGTCGAGGTGTGAATGTATCTGTAAATGCTCAGGGTTGAGTACCTGTCATGTGAGGCAGCTTCTCTCGCCAGTTCAGAGGGAGGGAACTGGACAAAGAGGTCTCCTGCTCGGCTGATCAGTGTCTCATATGGCAGATCCTGGGGAATCTGAGACAGCAGATGATGAACCATGGCCATATCACATTCACAATCCAGCACCTCCTCTTGTCTGTACAGTACGATCTGCAACACAAATAGCAATAAAAAGCTTATTTTCAGGCAAGAAAACAGTTCGCAAGGAGTGTAAAAGCTGCCGTCCCTCTGGTGCTCTTCAGTTTGGAGATCCAAGTAGTTTAACAGTAAAAACATGGCTACACGTTCCTGCTATTAAGGCCGGCATCAGGGCAAATGTCAAATGTTTGCCTTTGAGCTATTCATCTCCCGGTTGGCAGATGATCAGCATGGAAGTAGCAGACTTTTCTGTCCAGCCTATGCCTGATATTTCTGGTATATTGCAGCCATGGTCAGCCTCTTTATAATGTAGAGCTATGGGATATTGGGGATTGCCAAATATATTCACTGAAAGCTACACGATGCCCACGTTTGAATGAGGAACTCAACTTCTCTCCTTTTCTGTAAATGCCCTTCAGTAAGAAACTACCATACAGAAGTGCTGATTATAGGAAACTCACCACAGCAGCAAAGTAGATGGGCATCAAGGGATGACAAGCCAGGAAGAAGTCATACAACCGGACAACATGGCGGAAGTCTGACAGGACGTGGCCAAACCAGGTGATCAGCCAGCTGAGAGCGAAGACTGTACCCACCTCAGCCCTAAGAATCAATCAATACATGACAAAGATCAACTTACATCAGCACGCCGAACTGTACTGTGTGCTCATGCTCCACTCCAGGGGAAATGCATCGCACTCAGGACCAGTAATGATTAAAAATGGGAGCTTTGCGCTGCGCTCTGCGAGTGAAAGACAGAGAAAGCAACAGTCACGTTAGCCCTCCAAGAGGAGGACTTCATGACATCTGCTGTTAAGTCCTCAGAGACGTGACTCAAGCTGTCATAATAGGATCAGTATGCTGTAAGCACACAGTCACCCTTCTCCTTCGTTTTGACGTGAGCATGCTGAGTTTCAACTTTAATCTGCGTTGCTTTGAAACACTTGGAAGAAGATATTGCTATAGGTATGTCGCAATGGTGGAGGACACAGCAAATCTCAGTGGCAATCATTGCAGAGGGGGTCCTCGATGAAGATGCAGTTGTGATATCTGCCAGTTAACTCTGCTGGTAAATGCAGACTTCATTTCTTGAAATGACACTGACATTAAATGTTAGATGTCTCAACATTTCATAAAAAAGAATTAGAAATTCTTTCTCGTTTAGCGTGTGATTTAAAACTTGCTTGCATAACTGCAACAGTTGACAGGGAGGCAGGATTCAGTGGACTCAATATCAACACTTGTTAAATGAAATGTATTCATTTAGCACAGCAAACACTGGTGTTAACAGGTTCTAGAACAAATATAATTGGTATTAAATTTCATAGCCAGAAAGAAAGCTATGCTGGGTATGAAGCTTTTTAATGTTCTTAATGCTCCAATTTAATTGCAGCTGCTTCACCTTGCGAATTATGTTCATGCTGCATATTCAGTCAGGATGAACTTCTCACTTTGCAAAGCTTCATGTCTTAAGCAACCAATAAGAAAATGCTTTGATTTGGCCTGTTATCACTAAAAAAAACAGAGTCTTACTGTTGCATGAAGTCGTGCACCTCAGGGTTGACCCTGTCAATGATGGGCATCAGATAATTAAGAATGTGTTTTGTGTTGTCCATGGTAGGATCCATGAAGTCCCTGAGGATGAAACAGAGAGCGTTTTCAGAGTGCACAATAGAGCATTGTTGAAAGAGGGAGGCAGGGAGGGGAGAGCATTTTTTTATTCTGAAATGTGGACACAGAGAAAAGAAAACTGAGAAAATAGGGAGCAGAGTGAAGAAGCTGCTGCAGATGAATGTCCACATACGCTATATGAGTACCTGAGATGGTGCGTGGAGAGCTTTTCCACAAGAGCAGTTGCAAGGCGCTCCTCCAGGACCAATAAGAAGGTGACAACAATGTCATGGTATCCTTGGTAGTAGTGCAGCTGGGGATTACGTTTGAGAACTCGGAGGATGATGTCAATTAGCTCTTCCTGGAGACCCTCCCTCTGCTCATCTGGCATACCTGTCCAAGTCCACCCAAAATAAAACAGTCATTAGTTTACATGGGCTTTGGGTGTGCCACTATATCTGTAATAATAACAATTTATTCATGCTGTCTTTTACTGGTGTGTCATTATGTAGAAACAGTGCTTGTCGCATTACACTCCTCAGTCAAACAGAACATAATCTAGTAATTAAAGAGCATAAATGGCAGAAAATGCAATACTGTGTCAGCATTAAAACTAATTATGCTGTGCAGAATTACTATGAGTAATATTCTAATATATTTAAAAGAGGCGCCAGTTTGGTACAAATAAAACTTCAGTGAGCTCAGACATTTTTTTCTCCCTCCAGAAGAGCGTAGCCTTGAATCGATAGATGTCGACTTGACAATCTGAGTATTAATAGTAGTGAGATGGACTGGCAGAGGTTCCCGTAGTGCAGTGTAGACAACATGGCTGCACCCCTTCACAGCTCTCTGCGTGCCAAGTTGACAACCAGTGAGCGTAATGCTAAGAGCAAGAAGTTCAAATAGTGTGTTCAGATGTGTGTGTCGTCAGCGTTTCTGCAGGAATATGCACACAGCATGACGCAGTCCTCTGAGCAGGTATGGCTTCTACTCACCAGGTGGGAACCTCCGCAGCGAGCGTTGGACATCCAGCAACACCTGGTTATAGTCCTTGTTATTCTCCCGCTCTACCTTTTCTGCACAGGACATGTCACCATCAGCATTATCAAACAAGGCAAATACTGTATGTGAGGCCAGCTCTGTTAGTATTTGTCATGTGTGGTGTCAGAGGGGAGGTGTGTGCTTATGAAATGCTGATATGTAGCCTGCACTGCTAACATGGTACCTGGCTCTTCATCCAAGACCTGTAGGGGGACGTTGAGAAGCCGTGGCCAGACTTGGCGGCGTATCTCATCAGTCAGCAGTCCTCCTTCGCTGATAGCCATCCTCCTCAAAGCCGCCACATCCACGGGACTCACACTCAGGGCCTGCGTGATGTCCATAATTTTCCGCTTCCGCCTGGTGTCCCAGTCTGACACACAGACAGCACCACCTTTAACGAGCTAGTTAGCCTGTGTTTACTTTGATCTGACAACAGTTAGCGTTAATGTTGCATGCAGCTAGGAGGTTATGGAGGGCAAAGCTAGCCAGCTCCAGCAACAAGCGATCACTTTTACGGCAACCTGGAGACTATTTCTGCAGGTGAAATGCTCCAAACATATGACGGACCACAATGGAGACCGCTAAATTAGCGACATGTCACTTACCGTTACCTTGCTTCCCATTCACAGGTGACGAGTTGCGTCTCGAGTTCTTCATTTTTCTCCGCTTCTCGATGTGTCCTTCTTAGATTACATTACTTGCCATCCTCCTTCGTGGAGCTAACATCGATTTAGCCCGCTTATCGTGGCTCCCAACGTAAGCTAGCTGTCTAATTAGCAAGGCCAGCCTCATACACACACGGCCCGATAGTTAGCTGTCCAGTGTTAGCTAGCTAGTTATCGAGCTAACACCGCACTTCCCTGGTTCCGAAACTGAAATTTTCAGCCACACAGCCATCATTCTCGGAAAGTGGTTAACAATTAGCAAAGTCCCGTCAACAGCAGTGCGGTTGTTCCGGTGACAACGCTACATGTTTACATAGACGGAAGCGACCAATGGGAGACAGCAGCGCTAGCTAGCCTCCCTACTCAGACGGAAGGATGACGTCGGGTCAAGATGATGGGAGGTGACGAGGAAGAGGAGGAGGAGGAGGAGGAGGAGGAGGAAGCTGTGTTTGTCTTTGTCGAAGGAAGTGCACATTAAGTCGTTTATATTTATTGAGTATTTGCATTTTCTCCCACCAAATTGCACTAATTCCACTATATAGCATACCAGAGGGAAAAGCCGTACTTCGCTTCATTGGTCTCAACAGTGGTTTACAGAGATTTAATTAACAAGTTAATGCAAAACATTTTTACTTATCAAATATTTATAAATACACAAATAAAAAAAACAAATAAATATTTTCCCCCATGACGTGTTGGGTGAAAGATTTCAATACGTCTTCCAACCTTTAGTAAAATCAGTAACTACGCTTAAACATGCGCTGTCGCCTGCTGCTGACTTGCCAGACCGAACAGCATTGGGCACAATTTGTTGTGTCGGTACATGTTCGTCATGTGCATCTCAGTGAACATACAAATCAGGTGTGGAGTTCTGATGAAACGAAAACGAAAATGACAGAGCGCTTAAATAGCAGCTCCCCGCAGGAGAGAGAGCAGCCGAGGCAGAGACAGACAGAGAGACCGCCGAGTCAGAGCGACAGATGCTGTGATGAAGAAGAACAGAAGCATGCTTCGTATGTAAAGCTTGATGTTGGCGGAGCTATTCATGTCAAGTGGATTTTAGGCTTGGTAAGTTTATTTCTAGCGTTGTTTGTTTGTTTGTTTTGTTTTTTGGGGGGAAGTGGTGGGTGGAGGCAGCTGGCTAAAGTATTCGGAAGTACATAGGCCTACATAAACATCCGGATTGGTGATTAAAAAGACATTATCAGTATAATAAATGCATAGAATTACTGCGGAGTGTGGGAAAATGTGTAAAATGAAAGGCGTGGTACATTTTCTAGCTTGTCTGGTAAGTACCTGTAAAGCCCTGGAGCCTTTCTAGCAGATCCGGGACGTTTTGCGGTCTAAAGCTCTCATCCGATTTCTGATGAAAAGAAACCTAGGCAATCCCTCCGTGCATCCAGTAGAGGGCACACTTCAGCTGGCTTAAGGCATTGCATTAGGAAACTCAAAAAGCATTGAAATTAAACATGCATTTGAGTTCAAGATGTCACACGCTATAATTAAAGTCCCAGAATAGTTAAAATGTAGTGCGCACCTACTTCTGTGGGCACTGAAATACACACAAAAGCTGAATGATTGTTCCCAATTTTCCAAAGCTTGAGATCACCCTTATCTGACTCCAACACTCCTGTGACCTTGCAAATCGTGCTGATAATAGTGAAAGTGTAACCACACAGAGTGAAACATTCAGCTGGCTGTCTTCTTCAAATTCTTGTGTCATCGTGATTTCACTTTCACTGTCATCATCAGTGTAAACAACTTAAATTTCAACAGGTACCACATGGAAAGACTGACTTTAATAACGGGGAGAAGAGGCCTGGATAATGGTAAATACAGTATGAGAAGCAGTCCAGTAAAAACCTGAGCATTATTCTAGCACACTAATTTTCAAGGTCTGAGTTAAATGAATATTATTTTTTTTCCTCCCTCCAGGCACTAATACTGGCCAAAATGAAAATGCTGGTGGAGGCAGAGGGGGACGGCAAGGAGGTGCACAAGGAGATGGGGCGAGAGGAACAGAGGTCAGACGAAGAGCAAGAAGTCGTGGGGGTTGTCAAGGTGAAAGGGAGCAGACAGATGGAGGAGGTGAAGGGATGCGTGGGAGTGGCAGAGGAATAGGAGACCCGGGAAGAGGGGGTGGAAGAGGTGCAGGAGGTTGGAGGGATGCAGCGGGAGGTGAAGGGGTGCGAGGGAGAGGAAGAGGAGCAGCAGACGCGGGGTGGGGCGTCCAAAGAGATGCAGGACGACAGAGAGGAGGAGGAGGGAGGGGGAGAGGATTTGGAGGAGAAGGGGCAAACCGAGGGAGAGGTGGGGTGAGAAGAAATGGAGAGCAAGGTGCAGCTGAAAGGGGGATGGCAGAAATGGGTGGAAGGCGAGGAGCACATAGTGTGGATAGAAGAGGAGGGAGAGGAGGTGAGAGAAGAGATGGTGCGGGAGACAGACAGGAGAGGAACGGAGGGAGCAGAGCCCCTCAGGGTCACAGGCTCAGCCTTAAAACTCTGAAAGAGCTCGCTGGACAAGAGCCGTCCGTGGTGGCCATCACCCTGTCCTCCCACCCTGCCCTACAAGATGTCCTGAGTGGGACGGCGATGGGGAAGGACTCTGTGGAGCTCCTGTGCCTGGTGATGAGTAAAGGCTTCCAGTCACGGACAGACAGGAGCACCGTGCAGCACCTGGCCGGCATCATAAAAGATTCAGGGTTCTTCCGCACCGTCCTGCCCCACTACCTGGCAGGCATGGAGTCAGAGTTCAACCACGTCCGCAGGGCACAATATCCAGAGCACCTGAAAAACATCCTGGCTATTGTGTCAGAGGTAACGAGAGAAAAGAAGGAATGAATGAATGAATGAAACAGTTATTTATTAAATCCAGCTGAAGGATCAATGAAGGAATACATGAAAAATACAGAGTGTGAGTTTGCACTGAAAATAATTGAGTAGACAGAGAAATGTTGTCTCTGATGGACAGCTTCGTCTTCTTAGCCTGTGAATGGTGCTTCTTTGCAATGAAATATGTTGTATAGGTGCAGCGGATTGAATCATAAGCATTTCAGTTTCAGTTTCGGGGGAGAAACATCAGTGCGTTGTAAGAGTTCAACAGTCAAAAGTTCTGTTTAGGTGTGGTTTGATCAGAATTTAAATATGTGATATTACCTTTGCCTAGCTAACCCCCAGACCAGTAAGAAAAGCACAAATGCAAAGTTGAATCTCAAAGCTGTTCTCAGGACCTTGAACAAACCTTGTTTTAGTGTTTCTAAATGAAACCGAATTATTATTATTATTATTGACCCATATTGTGCTTCTTTTTGTTAACAATCCTTAAATTAGAAATCAAAATCCTTGTAGCTGAATACATACCTTAACCATCAACTCAATATACTCTTCTTAGGTCCTCAGCATGTTCCCTGCCAGCTCGGTCCAGGCATGCAGTTTGCTGCTGACGCAGCTCCAAGCCTCCATCAACAGCCTCAAAACATCAGGAGTGCAAATCGAGTTTCAGATGGAGGAGAGCGTGGAGAATCTAGAGGGTCTGATCAGGCACCTGAAGGAGCGATCCAGGGAGGGCACCCTGCGCTCAGACAGGGACACGTATGCCCTCCTGCGCGCTGGCGGTGATAATCCAGGTAATGGCCTCCTTTTTTTTTTCACTCCAGATGCTGTTCTTAAAACATATTGGTAGCCTGCCCTCAAGCCAGGCCAGGTCAAAAAGTAATTTACTTTAGTGAATTAGAAATAGAATTTAAGTACAGAAATGTCATCACAAGTACACTTGGACTTTTTGTGCTTAATTTAATGTATGTTTGACATAATTTTTTAAAAGTATGCTTCTAAATAGATGCCATTGAGTTACACTTACACTAATTCTGTGTGTTTTGAAGGCTCATGAATCAGGATTTTCACTTGTGTACTGAAGAACAGAAGTTCGTAAAAAGTTGAGCCAATTCAGCAAACAGTTTACACTTCAAGGATGTTCAAGTGGTACCCAAGCACTGCTTCAGTACACTAAATAGCACAAAGTGTGTTTAGTACGTTCTTCAAAAAGTAAAAGATTTTTTCACCTGGGCAACAGTGGGAAAATTACCTGGAAGATATTTTGAGATGTTTCAAAAATTGCCACATAGTTTTCCAGATAAATGAGTGACTCAAAGTCCTTCTTTTTCTTACCAAGATGAAGAAGAGCAGCAAGATTTCAGGACCATACCCATCTACCCGACTCCTGAGGAGTTCCATCAGGACCAGAGGCCCTTCCTGAGACCCAACCTCACCTCTCAGCGCTACACAAACACCCACCTCTACCTCGACACGCACTTCCGGCTGCTGAGAGAGGACTTTGTGCGGCCGCTCCGTGAGGGGATCCAGCAGTTGCTCTGGAACCAAATGGACATGGGCAGTCCACTGAAGAAGAAGCGCTTTGATGATATCAGAGTGTATTTTGACACTCGACTGGTGGTGCCCAAATGCACCCACACTGGTCTTGCCTATGTAGTCCAGTTCGACATTCAGCCGCTTCAGGTGAGCCTCTGGTTGGATTTAGATGTTAAGTGTATATATGGTATGTGTGATATATGAAAGGCAAATGAAAAGACACATGTCAAAGTGTATTCATAATACTGCCTCCCTCTTCCCTACAGTTTGTGCGCTGGCAGAACTCCAAGAGGCTGATCTACGGTTCCCTGGTCTGCCTGTCTTGTGATAATTTTGAGAGCTTCTTGTTCGCCACAGTGACAGATCGCGATCCCAAAGACCTGCAGAAGGGACAGGTCCAGATTACCTTCACTGAAGAAAGCAGATTCAAGTTGGCCAGAATTCAGGTGGGCCAGTAAACTGTTTGTTGTTTTAAGGGCAGAATGCATGCAGTTGCTAACATTTTAGTCTAATTTCAGCCACTTAATCTGCAGAAGCTCTACTGAAATTTACATTTAGTTGCCAATTTATTAGGCCCATTTAGCCAAAATAGGTGTTTATAATATTTATTCTAACCTGATATAAATGAGGTGGACAACATATTAAAAGCACTCCAAAATGACCATAAAGGTGAATCAACACCTCACAAGACTGTTTAGTTCTTAACATGCAGGATAACTGCAGGGTGGGGGGATTTATGGTTTTATATGAAACTGATATAAAAAAAACTAAACCTTATCTCACAGAAAGACCAGTTGTTCCTGATGGTTGAGACCACCGCCTACTTTGAGGCCTATCGGTATGTTCTGGACGGCCTAAAGGAGCAGGAGGAGGACAAGCTGCCTTTTCAGAGGTAGGAGTGTGTGTCTGTGTTCTCTGGAGGAGTTTCAGATTATACCATCAAGGTCATAGTTTTTATATTCCCACAGCCCTTTCACAACAGGTTCACATGTAGATTTGTCAAAAGGCAAATGGGGGGGAGAAATGGTACAAAGCAAGTACAGCAAGCGCAGTTTTAATTGGCATTGAGTTAATTATATTGCCACAGTATTCCCAAAAAGCTATCACGCATGGTTGAACTCAAGAGTTAGCTTATCGTCTGCACTCCCAGTGACCTTCATAGATAACACAAAGTAATGTGTTATATGAGATGCTTTGTTGACCATCTGTCTCCCAGACCTTTCTCTTGTGACTATCTGTAATAACTTTAAACTGTTTTTCCCTCCGCTCTGCACCATGGGAGTTATTAGTCACACATTTTATATATATATATCAACAGCTCTCCTTTCTTTCTGTCATTTTTCTTGAAGTTTTTCTCAGTGTTAGATGCTAATTTGGGTCAGTGTTGCAGTACAAACAGTGCACCCCAGTGCACTTTTTTCCCTGGCAGCCATCTCTAGCCTTAAATCCTCAAAGAACCCCTAGTTCAGCTGAGGGCATATGGAGATCAATTCTCCAGCTCTCCCACGGCTCTACTTCATTTATCATGACTAAACGCATGCTGCTTTTGAGCTTGCATATGTAAAATAACACATTCTTCTTCTTTGGAAGGAAAAGTTGAATTCATAGGCAACAAAATGGCCCAATGCTCAGTTCAGTACACTCACAAGGCTTGCAGCTGATGCCTGGTGCGGCTGGTTTATGATGCCTAATGTTAAATCTACTAAAATTACGCATATATTGCTGTTTAAGTGACATTTTTGAGTCAGTCCAGCAAGATTATGGCTCTTCTCTACCTGTTAACAGCTGTTGCTGGAGCATAAAGTTAAACTGTGTTTTTAATGTTTGTCATTATCCTGTAAGCACCACTAACAAATAAACAGATAAAAACAAATTGAGCGATTTCATGTTTATTGCAGTACATTTTTATGTTAAGTTTTTAATTCTTACCTAGTAAGAAAAACTTTATTTGTGACCGAACTTCCTTTAACAAGGATCCATTAATGAAAAGTCTCTTCATCCTCCTTTTACATAGAAGCTAAAAGGTGTCATTTTATCCATAATTCTTCCAGGTACATCGTGGAGTGCGAGACAGATGTGCAACCTCCAGCATATCTTCAAAGAACTGATACTTACAACCTGTCATCCGTCGCTGACCCTGAGTATGCGGACAGTATACGACCCTTTCACAGCCTGAAGGAAGATGCCTGGCCGAGAATGGAGGAGCTGGGGCTGGATGAGTCTCAGATGAGAGCCTTCCAGCTGGCCCTCACCAAGGAACTGGCCATCATACAGGGACCTCCTGGCACAGGTGAGACATTGAAAAGCCATTGTTAGAGGGATGACTTCATTCATTTGTCATTGAAAAGTGGAATCCAAGGAATTGCAAAGCTGCCTCTGAAATACATTAAAATCACGCTGTGTCTTCCATTTTCCCAGGAAAAACCTACGTCGGCCTTAAGATCGCTCAGGCTCTGTTGACCAATCAGGATCTTTGGAGAGGGACATCTGGCTCAGCTCCGATGCTGGTAGTGTGTTACACTAACCATGCCCTGGATCAGTTCCTCGAGGGTAAGCAATGATGCCACTTCATAATAATATCAGATCTATTTTTTTTGTTTTATTTGAGTGTTGTTGAAGCTCTTCTCAGCAAAAGGGGCCATATCTGTTTCTAATTCAAACAACAATTCACAGGAGGTGTATTTGTTTATATGCTGAAACAACGTCTACTTTGAGTTTTATTTGGTTATTTGTCTTTTGCAAACTCTACTCGGTGACCTTGAACGAGCAACGTAAGCAAAATAGGCTTCCTGTTTTGTTGGTTGTTACGAGCATTTGGTGTGTCTCTCCATCTTAGGTATTCATGAATTTCTGAAAGAGGGCATAGTGAGAGTAGGAGGCCGCAGCAACAGCGAGATCCTGAAGCGTTTCAATCTGAGGGAGCTGACCCACTCACCTAACTTCAAACATTCGCTGCCACGTCACCTGCGTTATGCATATAATGAGGTGAGCTCATGCTGCCTGACCGACGCTGTGACTCTTATAACTAAACCTGAACCCCGTCTCTCCCATGCATAACAAAGTGTTGAGAATATGTGAAAGGGTGTAATAGGATTCAATAATCCTTAATAATCTTTCCTTTTATATTCCATCAAGTCTTAAGTTTTTCATATTGATTTCGTAGCTAATTTTTTTTGTCACACATTCATACGCTCATCACTCTACTCAGTTCTAACAGGCTGCAGTATATCACACACCTTCCTGTGTTTTCTCCACTTAATCGCCCTTTTCATGACCTGTTTAAAAGATTTACAAGGAGCTGTGTCAGGAGGAGAGGAGGATCCAGAGCCAGAGCGTGAAGCTGGAGTGTTCTCTGAAAGGCGTCCTGCGTGAATGCTTCTTGCAGAAGTTCATAGCACTGAGACACTGGGACGCTCTGCACCAAGCACCTGTGAGTCATACTGAAGAGAAGACATTTCATGTATAGAAGACAAGTGAAATCTCACCAGTTTGTGTTTATGAAATGATTTGCAGACACAGGATGGTTTCATGATTTGGAGTGAGAAGAAGTCCAGCGTGATAATGGACTGGCTGGGTTTGGGTTCCACTGCCTTCCTGCAGAGGGAGACAGAGGATGCAAATGGAGATGAAGGTAAGGCTCTCACTGAAAGTGGTGAAACGGAGTCAGAAGATCTGGCTTCTTTTCCACTGATAGTGTGGAAACAGCAATGCAGAATTACACTGTATTAATCTTTCAACATCACAGAGGCCTAAGATAGTGAACTGGTGTTGCACCATACAGAGATGAGACAGAGAGACTTGCATCGTAACTCTCCACGTCTTCATACTACAGTGATTACAGAGCATCTAGTGTTGTGTTTGTAAAGTTATTTCACCATGCAATTGCTTGGAGATGGTGAAAATGTTATAGATTGAGCAGGTCAAAGCATTTAAGAAGAAATGACGTTAAAGGCGTTATCAACCAGCGGACGCTTTACTCTTATTGCTTTTGAATTGTATTCCACTGTTACAGATTAATACATGTAAAAGGCTGAGAAAGCATGACAAAAGGATTTCATTTATAATAACTGAACTTTTTGATATAAAAAAGAAATTTGTACTGAAATGGAAACCTTAGTAAAGTAGCAGCTCTCTCTAATTGTTCATCTTCATAATAAACTGATGTGATCAGTACTTGACATTTCATTGTTTATAGCAAATGAGCTTCCTGTAGCCTGTTTTCTGGAATCTTCGCAGGTTATTTGTTTTTTTATTGCGTTAGTTATGATTGTGGTGTAAATCAATAAGACCTGTGTCTCAGACAAATATCAGTTTAAGATTGACAGTTGTTTTTATTCTGCCGTAGTCTCACTCCCAGTGAACAGCAGTTTTTATGAACACCAGCCACTAAACCAGAAAGCCTTTGCAGCTCTGTTTCAGCACTCTCCAAACCAGCAGACACAAACACTTGGGAGCACCAAAAATGGCCAAATGAGCATCAGATTCTAAACTCCAAACAGCTCCAGTAGCATTTTATAGCTAAACAATAATAAAAAAAATCCAGTCGCCAGTTCAATTAGACCATTTCAGAAGCTGGAGATTATATAAATGTGTGTGGTGTGTTATCACACTCCATTCAACTTCATATTGTCTATGAAAACTAAAATTCAGTACTTTTATTGTACTGGTGAATGACATCATCCTGATTGTTACTGCAACTTGTTAGCCGCAGCAGAAGCGATGGAGGTGGAAGAAGAGGACCTCATTGAAATCGCAGAGGAAGCAGATCTGATCCAGGCAGAGCGGATTATTGACGACAACATGGGTCCCAGAGGAGGAAAAAATGACAGAAAGAAGGGAGACACGGAGGAGGCTCTCAGAAAAGTAGAGGAGCTGATGCTGGCCATGAACCTGGATGGAGCTGAGATACAGGCTCAGCAGAGCGAGGAAGGATGGGAGGTAAAATTAAGAGGAGATTTTTCATGTGGAGATTGTAATGAGTGTAACATTTCACAACATTTTTGTCATCCCTGCTCAATCACATACATTGATTTAGCGAAATAGGCTGCAGTACATACTTCCCTTTGCTTGCAGTAAATCTAAAAACTGACCAATAGAACCGCATCTTTACAGATGTTACGTTCACTGCTTCTTACCGATGAGCATTGTGTGTACTGTATGTTTAAGATCTAACAAATGTGTTGAATGTGTTTCCTTCCACAAAAAACATCTGAAAAGCTGGGAGAATTTGTAACATGCATTATTTTCATCCAGCGGTCTTCATCTTACCTGCTGTTGTTGGCACGTTACTGCTGTTAGCCCGCTTCTTTTGTTGGAAACCCAAGAACAAGACCGGAGAAATCTTCAGTTCACAGATGTAGAATTTATTCACGTCAGTACTGGGTTCAAAGTGACAGAGCTCTCGCAGCATCTCAGTCAGAGCGAGCCCAGATTTCCGGGTGTATTCACATTTTGTCTTCTTGGACTGGGGCCTGCCCCGCACAGAGGTTGGACTTACATGTGATCACTCATTGGCCAGTTATCTCCGACGTGAACAGGCCCACCAAAGTTCACGTGAACCAGCAGAAATATAGTACAAGAGACAATTCCTATTTCCACCATTAATCGTCACTATCTTCCAGTCGTAGTTTCCCCACAGCACGGCTGAATACGCTACTTCTGTGTCACACTCTCGTCTCGTCACACTTCACCCTCAGTTAAACTACCGCTGACCCTTCAATCTTAGTTTTGATTTGAAACAGACTGATTGAAACACTGTGGTGCTCTCTCTTAAAGAGCAACAGAGATGTCACCAGATTAGAGGATTTAAAGCAGTGAACCAGCTGAATTCTCAACCCTGCTCTGGCCTGTACAGATGCAACGGGACCAGAAGAGAAAGATGAAGAACAAAATCAGGAGAGAGCTGGGGAAGAGCTCAGCTATGACTGAACAAGAGGAAAATGCTGTCTTGGATATTTGGACCCTTAGCCTGCTGGACAGATGGAGACTCTATCGGTAGGCCTGCTTGTCTTTCCTTCGTTCACTCTGTGCCTCTTTTCACAATTCTCTCCTATAGTACCTATCTCACATTTCCGTCCTCCTTCCCTCCTCCTCCATTTTTTATTCCTTCCTCGTCTGAGCTGCCTCTCATCCCCCAAACAGCCTCAGCCTGGTAGACGGAGTCTATTCCCAGTGTGTATAATTAAGTCAACTAATCACCAGGAAAATGTATCCCAGAGGATCTTCTCACCTCAGAGAGCCAAGTAACTTCTATTACTGTGAAAACAGGGCTGTAAAGACTCATGTTTACATAATTTTAATTATCATTTAATCCAACAAATAGGGCCATTTCCATCCAAGGCAGATATAATATGCCTTACTGTAATTGTTTAACTACACTTAGTGCAATATCAAGTGCCACAGCGTCATGTTTAAAAGTATATTTCCAGACACAGAGTAAACATTGACTCTTAGGGGTCTTAGAGGCTTCCATATAACCGAGTTAGCTGTCACAGTAGTTCACTCTTATTAATTTACTTTGTGTCTGCAGGTTGTGGGTGGCGCGCTACAGGGAAGAACTTTGCACCAGAGTCCTAGAGTCTGAACAGGCCTATCAGAACGCAGTGGACAGACTGGCTGATGTGAAACGTCGTGAGAGCCTCTGTCTCCTCAAGAAAGCCACGGTACAGTATAATTGCAATTGTACATGATATGAATAATATTTCTTCCTATAGCAGATCCATGTTTAGTCACAAGTTCAACACAATTATCATAGTAAGTGAAGTAAAACACTTTTCTATTTTATCAGCTTTGTCGCGTACGGTTTTATATTTGGAGAGGATAATGAAGCGTATTGTTTAACTTCCCCTTGATATACGCGTGTCATGATTGTGTGCCTTGCACTCCTGTGGCCTGACAGGTACGCAATGCTAAATACTCTAAAATCTCCAAATGCTTGATATATTCAAAAGGCCAGAAGCGGCACATCACTCAAACTTCCCAGCACTTGTATAAAACATCAGTGGATCATCTGGCCAAGAAATAGTCCAGCACATAACTCCTCATAAAACTGTAACCTGTCATTCTCACACTTTTATACTTCAAGGTGCTGGTAGACAGATTTGTTGCCTGTGGACAGTGCCAGGCTCGCTGTTTCCTCCCGTCCCCAGTCTTTGTGCCGCTGGCTGTAACTTCATATTTATTGTAAAGATTTACACCACAGTGTGGCATCAATCCTCTCATTTAACTCAACAAGAAAGTGAATCAGAGTATTTCCCAAAATGTTAACTGTTCCTTTAATGAAGGACTGATTGCGGAATTAATCATAGAAATCATAAAGATAACAAGTACGTATATTGTCCATCAGATTATTGGCATGACAACAACAGGGGCGGCCAAGTATCGTAAAGTTCTGCAGGAAGTGTGCCCAAGTCTGGTGATCGTAGAAGAGGCTGCAGAGGTTCTCGAGGCCCACACCATCACCACGCTGAGCGAAGCATGCCAACACCTCATCCTCATCGGAGACCACCAGCAGGTGAGAAACCACACAGACAAATAAGGCAATGATTCCTACAAACCTTGGTGGCATCTCACTAAACGCTACACAACAATTTGTGCACTGGTGTAGTTTAATAAGCGATCATCCTCTGACTGAAATTGCTCCATTTATATGCCCAGGTGAAAATTTAAAGGACAGCCTGTCATGAGGGATTTTGTGTATTTGTGTGGCTGGCGACATGTATGGTGTGTGTGTTGCCTTGAGGAAAATGGCAAAAACATCCCATGCCAGCCATTACAAGAGATAGAGAGGAGCGAGGAGTGATATGGTGGACATCAGTAGACCATTACAACAACTTGTCGGGGCCTGCCAAGGACATATGGCCAGGCAGCCTGTCTAGCAATCTGCAGAATTCAATCACAACTACACACAACTCTATCACACATCTCAGTATTCTGCTGTGGTCTCTTCTTGCTGTGTGACTTCTGTCTGCTCTAGTCCTAATATTTGCTTGTTGTACTGTGTTTATGCATGGAATTGACTATACAAACAAACCTGACTTCCTTACAGTTGTACCAAAGTTTAGCAGGTACAGGAATGGAATCTGAAATAGAGTTGGACTTAAATTGCTTTTCATTGTAACCCAGCCTTGGAAATCAATGATCATTTTTATACATCAGGTACATCTAGTTAATATAAAGTAATTTTCCACCGTGCCTGAGTCTCCCTTCAATGTTTTATGTAAGTGGGCGCAATTTAATGTGCCAGACATATGTCGATTACAAGTGCAAAATAAATAAGTCAATATTAAAGTCTTTGTTATTTATCAGTTTAAACTACAGGACGATTAAATTGGCGCAGGTTTGGTAAAACCCAGCAAACAAGATGAATAAGGGTTAATCTATTTACTTCATGGTTTCAAAGCCATTCGATATTATTTATTTTGACTCTGTGTGCAAGTGTTCAGGGCTTTGTTTCTGTGCAACCCAAACTTGAATCTGTGCATGTAATGGAGGTGGATGGATCACACTTTCCAAGTGAAATAAGCTTTGGCGTTGTTGTGCTGTTCATTAATCACAGGTTTGGTGTTGAATCGAGCAGAACACAATGCTTCGCATTTATACTAGAATTTGTCTTGCCTCCCCCACACCCCTCCCACATACATGCACAATCACACTCTGTCCTCTAGCTAAAGTAGGTTTGCACACACATGCAGACGCTTAGTCTTACACACACATACACACACACATGCAGGCAAAGCAGTGAAAAACTCAACAGGACAGCAAAAGAAAGTTAGAGTGCATTAGCATATATTCTATATTCCCATCCAGTCACTCTAAAAAAACAAAAAAAAAAAACAACAAAACCTATAGCAGAATATTATTTATCCCTTCTAGGTTTGCTCCTAGATGGTTGCTTCTACCTGTGCCGAGGAACTCTGTAATAAGTGTTCACTTGCATTTGCATAACTGCAAAATGCAAGATCACCTTAGGCATGTGACCATGAAAGTCATCCCACTTTTCTTCACTTGCATGGTAATGATCTTGGGCTTTTTAATACACTCAAATATGCAAATATAAGACAGTGAGCTGGCCAAATTAACTTAATCACAACAGAATGGGGGAGAAAGCCAAAAGCTGTGAATAATCAAGTTGCACTATATACATATCATGTTCTCTAAACAGACAGAACTTTCATTAAAATACTAAGTCATGAAAGCATATTTCTAGCTCTTAAATCCTCCCCGTTAAGCCACCACAAGTTCTCAGTTTTTTACAAGAAATGACTTTATTTATTTTTCTTAACTTTTCCTTAAGAACAATTGATAAAAACTGAAGTGTTTGGAGCTTTTGAAGATATGTGTGTTTTTTCCTTCAGCTGCGCCCCAGTGCCACGGTATATGAACTCGCGAAGAATTTCCACCTGGAGATGTCCATGTTTGAGAGGCTGGTGAAGATGGGCCTTCCTTTTGTCAGGCTCAACTACCAGGTTTGTGTTTCTGCATCTATTCGTTTCTTCATCTTATTGCAGGTTCTATCAATAAAATGTTACGCTTGAATTGATATGTCAGCATTTATGTTTGTAGGTGCAGTTATGCCTCTGTGTCTACGTGTGATTGCCTGTGTTTATCTGTGTTGTTGTTTTGGTTTGTTCTTCAGCATCGTATGAGGCCCGATATTGCCCGTCTTCTGACCCCACACATCTACTCAGAGCTGGAAAACCATCCCTCTGTGTTGGACTATGACAACATCAAAGTGTGTATTGTACTCGATCTCCTGCTGCGTCTCCATTCTGCTTGTTTTTCTTAGCAGTGAATATCTGTTTACTTACCAGCATGGATAAAAAGTACCTGCATTCTGTTTTAGACTTTAATATACATTCCAACCAATGCATGCAAGATTCAAATGAATATGATAAATATCAAAGGATAACACAGAATCTGTTTTTATTATGTGCTCTCTTACAGGGCCTCAATACCAATTTGTTCTTTGTGGAGCACAAACACCCAGAAGAAGAGATCAAAGATGGCAGAAGCCATCAGAACCGACACGAGGCGATGTTTGTAGTCGCTCTTTGCCGCTATCTTCTCTTTCAGGACTACAAACCAGAGCAAATTACCATCCTCACGACCTATTCAGGCCAGCTCCACTGTCTGCGCAAACTTATGCCTGCCAGTCAGTTCGCAGGGGTCAAAGTGCACGTGGTGGATAAGTACCAGGGAGAAGAGAATGACATTGTCTTGCTGTCTCTGGTCCGCAGCAACCCGCAAGGCAAAGTTGGCTTTTTGAACATTCCCAATCGCGTCTGCGTGGCCTTGTCTCGTGCCAAGAAAGGGCTCTACTGTATTGGCAACAGTGCAATGCTGGGACAAGTCAAACTGTGGAGCAACATCTTCTTCGCCTTGAGGGAAAAGGACCAGGTTGGGGATGCTCTGACCCTGTGCTGTCAGAATCATCCGGATCAGCAGGTGAGAGCTTCTCGCGGTGAGGATTTTAAACAAGCCCCTGAGGGGGGCTGCACCCTGCCTTGCAACTTCCGTTTGGATTGTGGCCATGTTTGCGCGAGCGTCTGCCACCCCTACGACCCTGAGCACAAAAAGTACAAGTGTCTCAAGAAGTGCCAGAAGATTTTATGTGATCTGGGGCACAAGTGCAAATTTGAGTGTTACAAAGCATGCCCAGAGAAATGTCCAGTGAAAGTTGAAAAGATCATACCCCAGTGTCAACACACACAGATGGTCCCTTGCCACCAGGACCCGAAGACATTTATTTGCCAGGAGCCTTGCCAGAAGCTGCTTCACTGCGGACACCCGTGTGATTCACTGTGTGGGCAACCGTGCACCAGTAAGTGCAAGGTAAAGGTAACCTTAAAACTAAGGTGCGGCCACAGCCAGGAAGATGCTTGCTTTTACGAAACACATGCAGAGGAGCCCGAATGTCGGACCCCTTGTGAGCATCAGCTAAAGTGCGGCCATGCATGTCGTGGTAACTGTGGCAAGTGTTATCAGGGACGCTTTCATTTCCCATGCCTTCACCAGTGTGAGCGTCTCCTGATTTGCTCTCACAAGTGCAGGGAGCCTTGCACTCGCGATTGCCCCCCCTGCCAGAGACCGTGTGAGAATTGCTGCTTCCACAGCAAGTGTATGAAACCATGTGGGCAGCCCTGTGCTCCGTGCGTCGAGCCCTGCATTTGGCAGTGCCCCCACCAGAGCTGCAGTAAACTTTGCCATGAGCCATGCGATCGTCCGCCATGCAACCAACCCTGTGCCAAGACCCTGGATTGCGGCCACCCCTGTATCGGTCTGTGTGGAGACAAATGTCCAAGCATGTGTCGCATCTGTAATCACGATGAGGTCACAGCGATTTTCTTTGGCACCGAGGATGACCCTGAGGCTTACTTCATTCAGCTGGAGGACTGTGGGCACATCATTGAAAGCACAGCCATGGACATATACATGAAGATGGATGACAACCGGCATGCAAATGAAGGAGAGCAGGTGGCCATAAAACTGAAGGAATGTCCAAAGTGTCGAACCCCAATCCGCAAAAATCTACGCTATGGATCTCACATCAACGCCAGTCTGGCTGAGATAGAGATGGTAAAGATGAAGATAAATGGCAATCAGGCAGACATTGAAGAGCACAGGAAGACCCTTCAAAATCAGTGGGAGGAGAACCTTCTCACCTATGACCTAGATCAGCAAAAGGAATATATGCATATCAGCCACCGACTGGAAAAAACTTATCTCACAGCAAATGACCTGTGGATCGTGGAAAACAAGATGGATTTCCTTGTAAGAGTTGCAAAGCTGAGAAAGATTCAAAGGGAGAGGATGCTTCTCAGCCGAAGATTCGGATTAGAAAAGTATATGGAGCAGTTTGTGCTCTGGCTCAACAACTTCCACCAAAAATTCACAGACCAGCAGGTCTTTGATTTGCAGAGAGAACTACAGAGGCTCACCCTCCTGACTGAACTCAACGTCCGCTGCAACATGGCAGACAAGACAGGACAAAGTGCCAAAGTTCAGTCCGAGGTACAAACAATAAGAGACGTTTTGGAGAAGTGTGGCCAATTCACTGAGCAAGATCAGTGCAGTGTGACAGAAGCCATGAAAGAGCTAGACGACAAGCTTCCACG
This sequence comes from Chaetodon trifascialis, assembly GCF_039877785.1. Lineage (NCBI taxonomy): Eukaryota > Metazoa > Chordata > Actinopteri > Chaetodontiformes > Chaetodontidae > Chaetodon > Chaetodon trifascialis. The sequence continues at coordinate 9,725,301 of NC_092058.1, read as the reverse complement.
CACCGGCTTGGGCATCACTGAGGAAGAGAGAAAGATGATCGTCTCGGCAATGAAAATGCCGCCTGGACACTGGTACAAATGTCCCAATGGCCACGTCTATGTCATAGCAGACTGTGGAGGTGCTGTGGAAAGGCGAAGCTGCCCCGATTGCAATGCTGTTATTGGTGGGGCCAATCACAGACTGGAAAGTGGCAACCAAGTTGCCACTGAGATGGATGGGTCACAGCACCCTGCTTGGTCCGAAGCCAACAACCATCCAAACCTTGCTAACCTTTACTTCTGAGAGAAGTATTTCTAGGAAAACTGCAAGAGTTCTGAGTGGCAACAGATTGTGATTTTATTTTAATAACTTTAATTCATGGACTAGTCACAAAAGTACCTGAAGAGACCTAAGGATGAGGCAGAGCACTCTGCTTGTGACCATAATCTTCTTGCATGAAATTTGCTTTTGAAACTCTTTGTTGAAAATACAGACTCTCGCAGTATCAGCAATAATCTGCAGCACTTTATATCAACAAGTATCCACTTTGCTCTTTTCTACCATGATTTGATGTTTTATCTTGTATTAAAGTTTTATCATTTGTTGTAGTAGACATGGTAGTGTACTGTTTTGTTTTGTTTTGTTTTGTTTTGTTTTGTTTTGTTTTGTTTTGTTTTGTTTTGTTTTGTTTTTAAAAAAGATGCTTTGCTGCAGAAATAATGTACCGATTATTATGTAAAACACCTCTCAGAATGAGTTGATGGTTTTTAATGCTGAATATTTTTCTCTCCTGTAATCCATTTTATGTTCAGGATTGTGATTAACTGTGTGTAACGGTTGTGCCGTACCTTAACAATAGGTGGCAGTAAAACACTGTAAAATAAAACCCAAGGAGATGACGTGATAGTTATCATGCTTGCAGCTCGCTCAAAATTAATAAACCATATCTGAATCTAGAAGCACATTCTTGTCTTAATTTTACACACTCACCATAGTGTAAGACATACCAACAGGGAGAGCAGTTCTTTCTGTATGTTTCTGTAAGTCCATTATGCTGACAGCATTAAGCTTAGGATGTAAACTTGGAAAAGCACATGGAGACACATGCACATGAACACAGAACAAGGGAATAAGCAGTATTTATAAGTCAGTTTTAGAGCTGATGTTCTGTAGAAATACTAAGCAACTAATGCACGAAAAACCTCCTTACCCCTACAACAAATAGGAATTTTCTCTCCAATCCTGCCGGCAAGAGTTAATCATTTGCGTGTCTAACAGGACATCATTGGCAGTGAAGCCAAAGAAACTACCCTGAAATAGCCACAATTCCTCTTCAGCACTGTACAGGACTCACAGTCGCCGAGTTTCATTTCGGCATTTTGTAACAGCTTGCATCACTTTATTACATGATGAATGTGTCCCTGTCACAAAACCAGCTCCAATGCAAACTGTGCTGTCTGCAAGGGGCAAAAAAAATGAACAACAAAAATGTGCTGTCAAGACAAGTGTTAAAATTGAGCAAACTTTAAAAGGGTGCCACTCTTTCAGTATTTATAGGATTCAAGAAGCAGGCTGAGAGAGAGCTGGACGAGGGGAGGCACTGCGGAAAAATGGTAATATCCTACAGGGTGGACTGTCTCATCTATCATGTCAGGTGGCCTTAAAATAAAATATGTTATTGTCAGAGTTTCAGCTAGTCTCGCCGTACAATAAAAACTACCAGGTTGCCCCGCCCCGCACACACACACTGTACAATATGTGGTTTGATTACTGTCTGTAGCAGAACTGATAAGACTGTGTGGGTGGAAAAAGCATCATAGAAAAAAGGAGGAGGTCACACTCCAAGCAGTGATCTGTGAAGAGAAATAACTGAAGGCAATGTAAAAGGTAAAACATCTTGAAAGGAGAGTTCGCTTTAAAGCTTCCATCCGCCATTTTTCCTCACGTTAGCGCAACTACAAAGATGACAGAGCAGCTAGTTTTGTGTTTGTGACTCAAGTAACAAACTTTGATGACACTGGCTCTGTCAACCAGACAGGTGCAGCAAGACAAAACCTGTCAATCAACGCTTCCCACCAGCAGAACAGGAAGTGTTCCCATCATAGAATTTAAATAGAACAGTTTAACAATATGAGCTATGTTTGCTCATGTTATATTTACCTGTAGACATCACATTAGATCTCTCTGACAGGTTGGTCAGCGTCAGGTCACCTCAGCTGTCATCTTTCAACCATTAGTAGCCACAGTGAGCAAGCTCATAGTCAGAGGTCAGGCTGAAAAAGTGAACGGCATGTCCCAGACTAGCCGATGCATGGGAAAGAAATGCTGACGGTGAAACCATTTTAAGGGTGAGTGCACTGAGAAATACGTGTATGTTCTCCCCAAAGGAAGCATGAGAATAACTCGCTTCATAAGGAAGAAAAACGGTGTCCAAAGAGTGGTAATGTCAATTTCCACAAGACCAAATGCACCCATTTTGAAATTTATTCTCCAAACACATGAGCAAGAATCAGAATCAGAATCAGAAAAAGCTTTATTTAGAAGAAATACTCAGAAGCTTTACTCAGAAGAACCAAACTTCTGAAATTATCATATTAAGCTACTGGCTAAATCAATGACATAGCAAGAGCAGGTTATGAATACTCCTACTACAGCAAGCTAACACTTAGGTCATTGTATACATCAACCTTTTGTGCCGAGGACTTAGTTAAACTAAGAAGGTGTCACTCCCCCCGTTGAAGCGCTCTTTGTGTAGGCTTACACAGTTCAGAGGTCGTTTGAACTCCCTTCCTGGACGAGTGTCACCGTGGACGTCCGGTAAGTGGACCTCAAAGACTCAAAGAAAGCTAAAACAATGTATGAGTATTTCCTTAACGTGTATATCTGTTACATGTTTCATCGTGGGTCTGGCAGGTTAAACAGATGTGGTTTGTCGATCGAAGTGGAAAAGCAAGCTCCACAACATGTCAGCATGTGATCTTTATGCTGAATTTAAACAGGACTGACAGTGAAAAAGTATATAAACTGAAATGACAGACAGTTGAGACTTGGGCTCACAAAGAATCTCCAAGGCCACCGGTAAACATAAAGGCTGGATAGGAATCAGAGAGCCGGCAATCTTTACAGTTTGAATGTAAGACTGTCATCAGTCATCATGAGTAGCAGGGGAAAATGTTTATTTTAAAGCTAAAGCAAACAAATGAAGGTATCTTAAAGGTTGTTCTATGTTTGTCTACATGTTTCACCCCATTCAGATGCCTTTGTTTTATCATTTTTGCATCACATAGTTTACTTTTATTCCATATAGTGCAACCGTGGTCTTGAATCAACATAATCTGAATGTGAAATTTTGAATTACAAAGTCTTTATTTGTTAGTCTTTATTTCAATATGATCTTCAGCTCCTTGCAGTTGAAATGTAGCCAGAGAAAAAAGCTCAATATGACTCTACCCCTGAGAAAATGCAACAAGGACTATATCCACTGAATGAACTGCTGGTATTATGTTGGCCGCAAGGGTAATGGATTTGTATTATCAGAAAATTGCTCATTAATGTTCCCTTGGAGGCTTTTCATCAGTCAAGCTGCTTGAGGTTCCAAGGTTCCCACGTAACACACAAAAGGCAGAAACTGCATGCAATGCTGTGTCATAGATGGAATACACAACAACCTCGCTCTTGTAGCAAAAGATCTAAAGCAAAGTCACCAAAAGATTAGCTTTCAAAATCTACCTTGAAGCCTGCTCATGTGCGCTGGGTCGCGTAGGTTAAAAGATAAATGAGAGATGGCTTCTGTGACACCTAACATACACAGAACTGCGAGTCGTTAAGGAGTGACCTAATAATTACGAATCATTAACACATGCTTCCTGAATTTCTCAGATTTCTGAACTATAGTGATTATTATTAGGAAACAGACTAGGAGATACTAGAATCATAATATATAAATTAACTATGAATCAACCTCTGAGCCGCACAAAACCAGTAATGACTCATTTATTACTCCTTACTTAATCACTAGTTACTCTTTTCATGTGTTCCCAAGTAAAGTGAGACATAACTTACCCTCATTTCTACATTATTATGGCAAGTAGCTACACTTTTTGCCCGGAAATTCACAATGAGTTCCTTGTAACAAAGCACAGACAGCAGGTTTCTTAAAATATAAGGACCAATTGATGAGGTGCTACTAATTTTGTGTCACACAGTGGCTGATTCATAGTTAATCATGAGCTACTTGTGAAGAAGTTGGCCAGTATGTCGATTCGCATTTATTTATGAACTAATTATTACCCAATGGTTCATTTATATAGCATCTCCGAGTCTGTTCTCCACTGGCTCATCATTATCTCCTATGTAACCCTCAATTCTCAGTTTCTGAGCACTCACAATTTTGCGCACCTTATTGCAAAGTGTGACCAAAATGACAGCCATCACACTTTCATTAGGTGTCACCTTACATCTCTTTTGACTCAACTGCCCCACCGGCCCTAATTTCGTCCAAATTTGTCAGCATCGTCAGGTGTGACTTTCTGACTGAGCGGATCGCCAGGCTTTTTTCTCCCTCTAGTCGACAGTGGCAGGCTCACTTAGCCTCAACTGGCCATTCAACCCTGGCCACGATTCCCATGGACGCTTTAGGCTCTGTTAACATGCTGGTCACTTCCCACTGGATTTGACTGATCCTCATCTCCTGGACCAGAGAGACAGAGAAAGCCACACAAGGAGACACAGGCAGAAACGAACGCACACACGCTCGCATAGACTGAACAAGGGAGAGGCAAAGATAAGATCGAGAGAGAAATAGTCCAATTGGATGGGAGAGGGGGATGTAGTGGACTGACTGACTGATCTGCTTTCAGTCCACCAGGGACTCTATAGGGAAGGAGACAGAGAGAGAGATGATATGGAGGCAGAATAGGCCCTATTTGATATGAAGTGAATGGAGCAGTTTGACTGATCCTCCTCTCCACTGGACCAGTGAATGTGATAGAGGGGGAGATGCAGAGGCAGACAGACAGGAAGGGAAAGATCAAGATTAAAAAAAAAAAAAAAAAAAAGGTATATGGTGAGAGAACATACGCACGGAGGTTAAAAACTGAGGAGGAACTAAAAATCAACAGAAATAAAAGCGAGGCTGACATTTTTCAGTCGATTCTGGTTGTCAGGCTGGTTGTCAGACTTCATGCTTTGTCATCCTCAGCTGCGCTTGGGGTGTGACGGCTAAGGAGGAACATTTTTAAGGTAGAAATGTATTCTTATTCACATTTAAGGTAACACACTTTTCTGGTAATGCTAGGATCCTGCTTACCTGTTCTCTCCTCGTGTGTCTCTTTGCCCTTTTTTCCCAGTGTTTGTTGTCTGTCTGGCTGCACGTTGGCGCAGCAGGTAGTGCACAAGGTTGCGGGTTTGATTCCCGGGTCGGGCCTTCTGTGTGAAGTTTGCATGTTCTTCCCCTGCATGCGTGGGCTTCCTCCCGCAGACCAGGTTAGGTTAATTGGTGTAGGTGTGAGTGTGTGTGTGAATGGTTGTTTGTTTGTGCCCTGCGATCGACTGGCGACCGGTCCAGGGTGTACCCCGCCTCTTGCCTGCTCCAGCAACCCCCCCGGGATACACGGTATAGAAGATGGATGTTGTCTGTCTGTTCTCCCCTATCTGTGCAGCTGTCTGTGCAACTGGGCGTTCCCCTACACCCAGTCAGCTCCACCCCTTCAGGGGCTCATTGTTCCTGATTGGCACAGTATTTAAGGAGAGAGCCCTCTCCTACCTGTGCCGGATTATTCCTCATTATTCCATGATGGTGTCTGGTCATTCCAGCGTGAGTACTACTGTCTTATTGTTAATAAATTATTGTTTCTAGTAAGTCCTGTGTCCGGGTCTGCATCCTTGGGTCCCAACTACCTTTTGGCAAAAGCCTAACAGGTAAAGATACTGTACACTGTAGTTTACTCATCGGTGGTGTTTCTAATGAAAGTCAGATACAATAACTCATTCAAATTGAGATTTCAACACCAGCATCAGCATCTGTTACAGCAAATATGGATACAAGTATTTTTAAGTGGTGTGAGACACTCAAGCCGCCCACAACAGCACGCTGACTATTTCCACTAAGTTTGAGAGAAATATGTGAACGTTGCAATTAAGATTTACAAAGCAGCTGCAGGGTTTTTGAGACGCAGAGGCTTACTCAGCATTTTGCAGCATCAACCACAGGAGAAGACTGATGATTTTCTGTCCATGAATATCCAATAATACTAATAATAAAGACTTTGCTTCCAATCTTACATACTTACATTCAAGAAAAGTGATATGTAATTTAGAAAAAGACTGATAGGCCCAAATCCAAACAGCTTATGTCCTCATATTAATCAAATCTTTATTTTTTCAACTTTAGTCATCCCTGTAAGGCAGCTCGCCACTCAGATGAACAGATACACACACGGACTTTGAATAAATGTGGCTGATTTCAGCCAGAAACCTTTATATTAAAAGAAAAATGATTTCCAAAAAAGCGGAAATGCCTCTTTGCATGCATTTTTCCAGCTGCATTTCAATCTCCTGCACTACGACCAGGAAATGAGAACATGCACTTCAGTTAGAGGCGAGCTAGAAGCCAGGAAACGGTTTAAAAGGTTTAGAGTCTGGTAATATGTCAGACACACAACCTGTGGTTTTAATTGGTGCTTAATTGCAACATGGGCAGCACATTAATAACTTATTACGCTGGCCCTCTCTTGAGATACTGGCCAGGCAGCTTCTGACAGGGTGTGTGTCATCACATCGAAACTTTGATTAAGGCAGTGGGAAAAGCACAGACCCTGATCACATTTTTGTTCGGCTTCCAGGCTGATTTAAATGTAAATTCATTTTCATTTCAGCTCCTCCCATCTTGACAGTGTCTCGGTTTGGGAGCAGAGCAGGAGTTGAAGGGAAGAAGGCGATTCTGCTCAGGTAAGCATATTTAGTTTGCGAGCGTTTGATTCTAAACTAATTTGAATAACTGTGTGAAAGCCAATTTGGTTTTAATTGAGCTCTGCTCTTCTGAACACCTGCAACTAGATTAGTGAGTGACATTAAGTTGTTTTGCTGCATTGGGCCTCCAAGTGCTGCTCCTGCCGCTTCATAACTCTGGATTTACCTCCAAATTTTTAATACAACACCATATGTGCTTTGCAGAATATGCAATGAGTTTGGCTTGGTGTTTCATAGAGCAGCAGTGAAATATAGCCAAGAAAGGGAAAATAATACCCTGGCTAATCCATTCTACTCTCCCTTGCCTGAGTGCTGTGACAAAGGTGGTTTATTACCATTACCATCAGTGTATGATTATCAATATGTATTAGGGCATCTCACCATCGAGCAAAGCCCCAACAGGCCATGACAGGCCTAAAACAAACTACGTTTCTGCTCCGTCGAGGGAAAACATTAGGCAAAGATGCACATCCCCCCTGGCACCAGCCCAGAACAGCTGAATCTGCCAGAGAAGTTGAATGGGTATTTGTGTTAGCTCGGACCGGCACACACTCTGTCCTGGCTTCTGGCAGCTTTTTGTCTTCTATGATTTGTGCATCACCAGATTCATTGATCCACTCCTGTTCAGTATCACTGCTGGTGAGCCCCCCTGCTACAATGCTGTGAGAGCAGCGTGCACTGAAAAAGCTCAGAATGCCCTCCGGTGACCTTTTTCATACTAGTACAGACACACAGACACTCACATAAATAATACAATAAATCTACAAACTTTAGTTTTGGAGTGGGGGACTTCTCGTGTGCTTTTTCTAAACCAGTCCTCACATTGTCACACAAATGCCCCATTCAATTGGCCCAACACTCCTAACGTCCCTTGTTACACTCCATTACCTGTAGTTCTATCCTGCTCATTTGTCAACTGTTACCTATCCATCCTCAGTCTGTGCCACGCCGTCATCAAGCGGTGGCACAGTCAAGCTTCAGCCATCCTCTCTGACGCAACGTGCACGAAACGAGCGCTGACTCAGGCATCAAGCAGAGATTGTAGCTGCTCTTCAGATGGATTCAGCCACCTCATGAGCTGAATTAAAAGAAATGATCCGCTTTTCAAAATTTAAGTCAGGCTTTTGGTCCTGTTTCTGGATCATACTTTGAAAGCTGTCTTCAGTCGAGCTTATGTGAAGTGTGACCACTTAGAGAGAGAAGTGATCCAGATATGATTACCGCTGTCAGTACTGAGTAAGTCTTACCTTGCCTGGCTGCTCCTTTCGCAGCAGGGAGTACACACCAGCGTCAAGTTCGGACTTTTATGCTTTGCTGGGTTCATTGAACTGTTTGTGCTATTGTGTCTTCCTCATTCCTTTGGCTAACTATGGCAAACGCTATGCTTTAGATAGACCAAATTAAAGGTTCAGTTTCGCTAATTAAAGGTGATATTTATGGGTAAAATTGTCGTACAAAAGTTAATGCTGCGTTCGTTAATAACCCAAAGTGGCAGAGTCGTCACTCCCACCCTCTGTGCATTCAAGCTGCTGAGGTGGGCTAAACAATGAATGCCTGCAGTTAAATGTCTCTTTAGTTGCTTTTGAGCAGAAACCTTTATCTGTACAGTTGAAACCATTTAATATTAATGCACTGGTGCGCTGATGATTCAAAAAAAGCACACCATGCCGAAAATCATCAAGCAACTTGAGGTGTTTTAAAAGCGTACAATCTTCTAAAAGTAGGACTTGTTTACTGTTGACTTAGTGGGAAGCAGTGTTCATTAGGCGTCATGCCAGCCTCTGGAGTTTGAGAAAACATACCCTCGACTTTGGAGTAGCCTTCTGTAAAAGCTCAGAGAAGCAGATCAGTGTACATTTTTTAAAAGTCACTTGCTTTCTTTGAGGCTTGTACACTTGTCCTTGTTTTTAGAAATCATTTTGTCTTTCTCTTTCATCACCTCTTCCTCTTTTATGTCTAAAGCATGCTGTGACAACTGTTTTGAAAAGGGGCTACCAACTAGGGTGTTTGATAAATGTGTACTTAACATTTTGCCACTTGAGACTAATATAGAACATGGCATGAGTAACATGCCAGCCCCTCAGATCAGCTTTACAAGACTATAATAGGGAAGACCTTAAGTGGAGTCAAAGAGTCATAAAATGATAAATGGTTGTTTCAGTTTGAACACATCCATACAAAAGCAAAAGCCTCAAACGTGGCCAAGAATTTGTTCAAGTGCTGCCTTTACTTTCATTCCTTGAAGTGGCAGAATGGTGTGGCTAATATTTAAAGGCCTACAGCAGTAAATTATTTTAAGTCCATGGTTCTAGTCTAGGACTTCAACCACCTTTATTTGAAGATTTTGCTATGCTCTCTTTCTTTCTGTTTCCTGGATAAAGTCAGCGGAAATGTCCTTCGCTTTGAGCACTGTGTGAGCAGTGAGAATGAATTTGGACAGCTGTAAAGGCACAGATAGTTACATTGTGCCGCGACAGCAAAACAGGATCCAGGAGAGAGGCCATTGAAAAGCTCTCTGTCAGACCTTTCGGTGACAGAACCGCGCCCATGCTGACAGAGACCAGGCACTCACCTGATCGCCACTGCGACACCATCTGATAATGCTTCGGTGACATTCAGCGCCGCGTGACATACAGGCAGATAAATAGAGAATGAAGAAATGAATGAGTGAACTCATCGGCTTAGGGCGCATACTTGTTTCCAGCGCTGTTGAAACTTTAAAACACTCTGCCCTTTCTGTGCCAGGCAGATCCCTGGAGCTCGAGAAAACAAATCTGAACAGATGGTATAAGTATTATGCCATTGAAATGTTATTTTTCTCACTTCCTGGAACAATTTGACTTGTTTTAAATGCTTAATTGTTATCCAGTGGTGAGACAAGAGAGACACGACAATGACTGAGCATCATGTTTATTGTCCGGCTGCCACTAGATATGATGAACTATGTTTTAAAAAAATCTCCTCTGCATTACCAAAGATGCAAACATTAACAATGTCCATAGTGAACAAGCTCTTTTGCCGAGCAAGTTAACTGACTTTGCTAATATTAGCACTGATTCTCACTAGACGTTAATCTTATGTTCAAGTGATTTGAACACCTGCTGTCATCGGCAGCCCCTGCACAGTCACCGCTGTTCGTCCCACGATACACCTGCAAAGCAGAGGGTCTAACCAGTATTAGCTCTGTCCCTCTCGTGGGCATGGCAAATGGCCAGACCCGTAACCACAACACTCTGTTACTTTACTCTATGATTCAAATCACAACACAGAGTAACTAATATGCGTGGTCACATAGTAACACAGGGAGTGTTTCTTGTAAAAAGGGTCATGTTGGAAGTGAAACACATGCTGACAGATGCTTGGAGGGCTGCCGGCTTGCATGAGCTGTATAAATATGCTAAAAGTGACCTGCACAGGCTTGCTGAAATTCAAAGAAGTCACCTGGAAACTCTGACAGCCGGTGAGAATTTTCTGGGCTGCGTTTAAAAGAACATTGTGCAACAGCATATTTCTTCTTTATGCATTTGCTGTTTCACACATTTTATTTCGATAATACTGAATGCGAAAAATCAATTAAACTGCCTTAAATTAACTGGGGCTACAGAAACGTGCAATCCTGAGGCTAAAATTGTGCACCACTTTCATGTACTACTGCACATAACAAGCACAATTCAAGGTTTCAGCCAGCCATTGATAAACAAAATCCCAGTTTTTCACCCTTTCTTCTTCATCACAAGTGTCCTTGGAAGGAACATAATACAGGGCTACAGTGGTGATTAGTATGTTTTACTTTTGTGCATTTCTTTTTGGCAATTACATTTGCTCGCCTACGGCTATATACAGTACACACACTAATCTAGCTCTCGGCTGAACCAATCACAGAGTGGGTTTTAAGCATGAATTAGGGGCAGTGGCATCATCAGAGTTGTAGAAATGACTGAAATGACTTTGTTCCGACCTGGTTGTACTTCAGGTTAATTGTGGTGTGCTTAGGAATGAGGGTCGGGTTTGTTTGAATCCAGAAGGAGCCGCAGACGAGTGTGAAGTACTTTGTGTACCACCCAGAAAGCACTGCAATTTTCTTTCATCTTAATTTTTGACTCAAGAGGGAGGAGCCCTTTTGTATCCTTTGGTGCAGCACACAACTGCACTTAAATCCTCACAACAATTTTGAATGTAAAACTCCCCACTGCATTTTCTAATTATCTTAACAAATTGTGTACAGAGCTTGCTCCTGTGAACGGCTATGTGGCTGTTAAAAGTAAACTACAGCACCAAAATAATAACTGGGGCTATTATTCATGACATCAAGATGACTGGGCCACTGGTTTCTGCCATGCAGGCTTGTCATCCTGACAAGCAGAAGCAACACTAACATGTATCGTAGGTCATGAACAGTGACGTCTCTCTAATTTGCTCACTGCTGTCTGTCCTGATTTACAAGTGTATCGAAGCTGCTTTCCCATGCCATGCACATTATAAACAATTGGGCATGGCTCTTGTCCTCCAGCTTGCTCACAATTACTTCAGTTCGATCTCCTGTCTGTGTGCCTGTGTGTTTGTGTGTGTGTGTGTGTGTGTGTGTGTGTGTGTGTGTGTGTGTGTGTGTGTGTGTGAGTGAGTGAGACAGAAAGAGAGACAGAGCGCGAAAGAGAGAGAATCTCTGCACACACTGCTGAAGTTCATGTAAAAGTACTTTTTGCAGGGTAAAGAACACAGCATGTTCTATCTATCTATCTATCTATCTATCTATCTATCTATCTATCTATCTATCTATCTATCTATCTATCTATCTATCTATCTATCTATCTATCTATCTATCTATCTATCTATCTATCTATCTATCTTATGCACATACATCCTCGGTCTTACTTGTTGAAGAAACAATGGCCCAGTCAGTCACATCTTCCATGACGTGAAGTAATAACGCACAGACAATTCCGCTGACTCAGCACACACCCGCTGAGGCATTGAAAGTTGAGCGGTGCAACAGATTAAGAAAAAAATCCTGTGCCCAGTGCGAGAGGGGAAGTTTTCCATTTTATTTTTCATTTTCATTATCTGTCTGGTGAAAGTATAAATGCCAGGAGGATTAGAGAAATTACATGGGCTCTCGCCTTTCCTGGCTTGGTGCTTATCCTCCTCTCTGCTCATCACTCTCTCTCTCAGTCTGTCTTTTTTCATCCGTTTCTCTCTTACCTTCCTCGACTTGCTCTCTCTGTTTACCCACCATCTTTCCCCCTCCAATGTCCCTGTCTCTCTTCTTTGCCTCTATCAATCTCTCGATGTCATAACTGCTCTGGTGCCTTCTTCACCTCGCTCCCCTGTGACATACCCCTATTTCTATTTCTCCCAGCCCTATCTTTGTTTGTGGCCATACCACTGCTTCTGCTCTCTTTCTGTGAGTGTGTCGCTCTCGCCATCCTGCTGGCACTTCCCATGCGTCTCACGCTGGATCAGCATGACTGGACCTGGCCCCATGGCTCCTGTTGACTGGCCAGTTCTCAACAAAAAGAGGTGTCTTAAGAAGGGCCCCCCTAATCCTTAAGATCTATTACAGATAGCAGGGCTGACACAGGCGACAGCGATTAGAGGGGGCAGATACTGAATGTATTGATTGGCCTTCTCATCCCAAGGCCAGCCCAGCAGCTTGCTCGTGGAATAGCACACTGTAATGAAATTCAGCCAGTACGTGAGAGGCAGCAGCCCTAAATGCATAAAGACTGGACTGAAGACTGGACTGAGGTAAACTTGTGATACTATAGAGCCACACAGTGGGGGCAGGGAGCACCTGCTGGTATACCACTTTAAGTGGAGGTTAGCACCCGGCTTCACCTCCCTAAACGTCCACAGTGGCCCAAATTTGCTGAGAGGGAAAACGACTCTGTGTTTGGACCCAAGGGTGATTTTTTTTTTTTTTATGTAGTGTCATGAACTTGTGTTTTAGTGAGCCGTTTGTTAGGGGGGGTTTTTTGTTTGGCAGTCACATTTAGGCATGGTTTGTGAGCCAAAAACAAAAACCAGCTGGACCACTCACTTCGCAGTGCATTACTGGAGGTCACAAAGCCAAATTCATTTTGTGCTTAGCTCAAAATGTTATGTGCCAATTTTTTTTTTTTTTTCATTTTGTGAATTTGATAAATGTTGAAAGTGCCCATGACTCATGTAGGCCGGTACTTCAAAATTAAGATCAGTATGAAGCACTAATTAAACTGATGCTTCATTCTAAAAGTAAGATTGATGAGGGCACGGATGTCTACTCAAACATGTTCTTGCAAAGAAAAAGACATGTTGACAACAGTTACTAAGTTGAAAAAAAATCTCAGTGCATTGAGTACAATTATTTTGAAGGTACAAAATGCTATTTGGGACGAGTTCAATGTTCAAATTGCTGTTAATGACAGAAATTACAGAATTGACATTAGTCACATCCTGTATACCAGCATCAGCTATGTGTCAAAAGAACTCAGCAAATGCACATAATAACCCCAATTATATAAGGCAGGAAAATGGCAATGTCCCAACCATTGTGACTGAATTCAAGTAGTCATGCCCATCTAAGTTATGTCATGCTGTCTAGAAAATGTGCTGGGAGGTTATAATGGTTATTGCACTTGTCACCAGATGCTTGCAGGCCTGAATGTATACAAAGTCTTGGTAAAAAGACAGAATTTGAGCTGCTGTGATTCCATACAGTACCGTTTATTGTTTCTTACATTCTATTGGCAGACTGTCTTTAGTCAGTTTATGCTGAAAAAGAGCAAATTTGTGTATGTTGCTCTATCACATCAAATAGTAAAAGTGTTAAAAGCTCGTACAACAGCTTCGGAAATACCACACTGGAAGGCACCACCAAGTCCTCCAAATTAGACAGCAAAATGTGTTCATCGTCTGGAACAACACATGGAAGCATTTTCAAATCTGACGTCCCCATCGACGGAGGTGCTGCTAGAATTTTAGATGCAATAGTCCCAAACCTTTCCAGTGAAAATTAGCCTAAAATGCATATCCAATGCATACCCAAAATAAACTGTTTCTTGAACCATTTGGAGTACATGCACGTTTTTGTTCTCTCTTGAAAGGTAACGCTTTGAACATTTATCTCCAGCAGGGAGTAAAAGAGGTTTGAACAAACTGTAGTAGAAGAGTTTTTTCCACCTGAATATTTTTTTGCAAATAGATGCTTGCAGGTGACTCTATCTGGGACTCATTAATTGGAAAACACATCAAGGCCACAGCATGAAGCCTGACCCTCGTCCAAGTTCAATAAAAACTGCTAACAATAACATAGAAACTGAATGTTTTCATGTGGCACTCTAATGATATATTTAGACATCCTCCAAAAAAAAAGAAAGAAAGAAAAAAAAAGTAATTTAGTATTTATTTATCTATATAAATATCTATGTTTATAAGATAAGATATAAGAGAAGATAGCACTTGATTAATATTCATTCAATCTAAATTTTGGCCATCTATATTCATATTTAGTCAATATTTCTTTATATTGAGGCCATTTACTATATTTAGCAATTGTTTGTAATATCACTATTAGCACTGAAATCACTGAGGTGAGGTGCCTGGAACTGTAAATACTATGGCCATGTTGAGAATTTCATTGGCTGTTCGAAGTGTCAGTCATCTGCAAAATCGGTTGTGATTGGCACAATCTTCACACACGGAGTTAGCCAGAGAAATCTGTCTCACTTTCCGGAAGTTACAACCTGGAAAATGCAAAAGACAGGCGGCTAATTTGAAAAGAGGAAACATCTTTCTGTGGATTATTATCATGTTTTGGACTAAATATTCGTACTGCAGTGGAGGGTCTGGACCTTTGCTGATATTACCAGGTCGTTTTTGTCAGAGTCTTATCATTTGTGGATCACAGACAGACGTAATCGGTGAGTTGCCTCAATGTTTCCTCAATTTTAATAATAGTTCTTTGCTGTTAGCATTTTTTTGTGCCTCCTGTTTGTATGTCTATTGTATGTCTTGAAATGGTTTGCATCAGTCGATTTACATAAATCTTAGTTTCCCAAGGTTGTGTGCCTATAAACGTGAGTGTAGGGTTTGTGTCAATAGACGGGGAAAAATGCTAATAAATTCCCAGGGTGGACCGTTGGAATGGGAAGGGGCTCGAGCTTTAAAGCTAACGCTAATTAAAGCTGGCAGGCTAACTTAAGTGGATCACCGGTATGCGTGTTTCATTGAATATAGCTCTCATCCAGTGGCTGAACAGGCAATAATTTGTCAGTTGTTTACATTTTCTGTGTAATGCCAGCAGAAGTTGAACTATGGCGGACAGGTAACAGGATCCTTGTGTTGTGTGTGTGCGTGAGTGTGTGGTTGTGTGTGTGGTGCAAGGCTGCTAGCATAGTGAGAAGTTGCATGTGTTGTTGCCATTGTTATTGTTAGTATCATGGGTGACATTGCCACGTGTATGAGCCCCCCCCCCCACTTAAACCTGCTTCCCACACGCTTGTCACAGTCCCGTATATTTTTTGTGGACCCATTCATCCTCTCTTCTCAGACTGCTCTATAATACCATCACCTGACTCACTGCTTTGCCTCTGAAGCTGTAGGATAAGCCACAGTCAGCTCTGATGAAGCCTGCTGACACTTTGATTTAGGACCACCCAGTAGCTAACCTGATAAATAAGACATTTGCAGCTAAGATATTAAGCTGTTTAATGTGCAATAGCTGAGTAACTAATTACTGTAGCTGTAGAGCCTGCAAACTGACATTAGTGGTGGATTCAGCAAGCCTACCTGCAGGAAAATACATCTGTCCTTGTTTGTAAGTTAGAGGGAGTCATTAGCTTGAATGTTAATGTATGTTAGGGTTTGCAGGCTGCATATGATAGAACAGCAACTTTACTGCTTTATGCAAATACACTATCAACTGAAATGTATGTATCTGTATGTAAAGCACTCACTTGGTGCACGTGATTCCTTTCTCGTAAAGCTGCAATTCCTGTATGAAAGGTGCTCTATAGATAAATTTTATTATTATTATGCAAAGATATATAACATAATCAAAAAAATAACAGAGCAGATATGAATGCAGTAGCTGGAAAACAAACAAACATGCAATTTAATTTCAGTTGGACTTTAACCAACCAAGAGCCATATTGAGATATTATTTCAGTGCCAGTTACACAAACATACAGACTCTGCCAGAAAAAAAACGCATAAGCTTGCATTATTGGCATCCAAGTAGGAGGCTAGTGAAGGTTTTATATTGTATTCACTGGTGAGTAACTTTCAGTGAAGTGAGTGGGCCACCATGCTTGGATCAACCATTTCGTCCACTCGTGGAAACACTGAAATGACTTGAAGTGCATTGCTGCCAGGGTCTTGGCTCCATTTTGAAGGGCTCTCCTGGCACTGTCAACCAATGCAGGTGAAACATAACATGCTGCTTTGCTCAATAGCTGGGTACAGAGAACATCTTGAGCAATGATAAATGTAAACAGACGGATAGAGGACACAATTCATAGTATCAGCCTTGAAGCATGTTGCTTTTTCAGTTGTAGTTATTTTGTTGAATGACATAGTTGACATGATATTCGCTAATGGACAGTTTTCTCAGGAAAACATGCGCAGAACTCTGACTAACATTGTCAGTCTTGGCCGTGTGACGGTGCAGTTCTGGTATGTAAGCGATGCTTGAATCAACAGTGATGCTCTACAAGCTCTTGATACGCCTAATACTATATGAGAGAGGAATTGCAGTGTGGTTCATTTTATTTGGAGAATTGCTTTTTGCATTTGCTTTTCAGACTGAAAAGTAGAACAAACCTGACAAATCCCTGAGAGAACAAATACTGTACAAACTCACTATTCAAGCTCACAGTTTTCAATTCTTCTGCCTGCCTTCTTTTGCCTTTCTCTCGCTTGTTTTATTTCTTTTCCACTACTGTTGTTTACCCATAATAGGGGAAAAAAAGGTGTATTAACATTCACCGTGATTTATTAGTGTACCAAACAATACACTATTTTCAAGCGTTTGCAAACACTCACAGAGATGAGCAGAGACCGCATGTGGAGAAAATTATTTTTGATGTAACACTGTCAAGCCTCCTATTTATTTTGGAGGCTTTCTACATCTGGCTCTGGTTAGACTTGTTCCAGCCTTTGTCTCACGCACTGCTCCTCCTCCTTAGGCCTCCATGCTTGGAAGGCGCATCGGCCCCCCTGTCCCCTGGGTTTAGCTTGATGCAATGAATTGCCAACAACACGCTATAGCTACAAGGCCTCTGCTAATCACACTATTGATCCTGTAATTCCACCCATTTGAAACTCTTTACCTCGGTGGGTGGTATCAATGAATAAAGTACAAGTCTCAGTTTCTTCTCTTGTTCGCTGAGGTACCTGGTGTCTCTGGGGAGGTGATTGAGACCTGTGTGCTTTCTCCACATCACAGCCTTGCTCTCTTTTTAGTATTCAGCCGCCACAGACTCAACAGGAAAGTCTGCCACGTTGAGAACAAACACAAATGCAGAATGGCTGATCGACCTCCTTCCCTTTGACTGCTTCTTTGTGGATCTCTTGTGCTGTGCTGAGTTGTGTTGCTTTTTTTTGTTGTTGTTGTGCGAGTAAAGATTGTCACATCAGTGCAAAGAGCAGGGATGCAACAGAGGAGAAGCCTTAGAATGTGAACTCTTATGGAATATCAATAGGCAGAGTAATGGCCTGGTTTTTGAGATGGCAGAGAAGGCTTTGGTCCGTTGCGTGTTATTTCAAATGCTGGGAAAAAACTAAACAAAACGCAAACACACATCTTATTGCCCTGACAGCTATCCTGTGATTAGACAGTGTCCCCAAGTAGGTAGTTAGTCCGTCATCATGTCAGTGAATTAGATTAAATGTGACACACCTCCTTGACAATAATTATGCTTTACTAGGAGGAGCAAACTCAGCAATGCATGCCCTCCTGAAAAATCATGCTGAAATTTATGACGTTGCTCTGTGTGTGTGCACCCTGCAATAACGCAGATGGTGTGAAGCAGCTAATGGTGGGTTTAATTTTTCTCAGCACTTCGCATCATATAATTGACCCTTTTACTGTAGATCTGCGAGGAGACGAGCTTGAAGTCCCAGAGTCATAATGTAATGTTTTGTATGCCTTTTAATTAGACAAGCAGCATTAAAGCGAGAGAGGAGGAGAGATGGGAACATATTTCAGAGAGCTGCCAAATCACTAATACTTGTTTACATATTGTCCTTGAGCAGATGTAGGTCTGAGGGCAGGCATTTTAGAATAAGAAGGATAAACTAGACAAATTCCCCTCGGCGGGAAATTTGGAGAGTGATACAGTGCGCAAACGCCGGGCCGTGTGCCAAACGCCGGCCCGTGCGTGTGGCTATTAGCACGGCAGCCCGATATCAAAGTCAAACCCGTTCATGGGACCCAATTTCAGCATCGGCGACAATGCTTAGCTGACATTAGCATGTCAGAAAACACATTGAGAAGGTCTCAAACGCCCTTAGAATGCCTTTACCAATCATTTTAACATATGTTAGCATGTTAGCATTAGCATGCTAAATTAGCATGTCAAATAACACATTAAAAACCTCTGAACCATTATTAGAACGCCTTCAAGATTCATTTTAGCCTAAGTTAGCATATTAGCATTAGCATGCTAACATTAGCATGTTAGCACACCAAACCGACATCAACAGGTATACCTCCAGGCACCAACAAGTTCATAGGACCTCATGTTAGCATTAGCATGTTAGCATTGTGGCTAACGCTAACAGGCCAACATCACTCATTACATCACTAACACATACAACTCACCAGTAGGTAGCTTGGCTGTGGCTGGTTAGCATGTCACTATAGAGCTTAATGGAGAACTGATCATTTGACTGAGCTGCACAGCTGCAGCTCATGCTACATATGTGTGTGTGTGGGAGAGGCAATTAGGCTCAGAGGTTGCCATGGCAACTTGAGATCAGGCCACCTGCGGGTCTGCGAGACTCTGAGAAACGTCTGAATTTTGCCTCTGCGCACCCTCCGAACAAACGCTTCTCACGCCGACACCGAAACTCCTATTGCCGAAATTTCTTCACCGTGAGAGCCACAAGGCTTTGCTGTACACTCTGATCACTTTCTTTTTTCGCTGGGCTGAAAAATGCGGATTTTAGAGCGAGTTAAAAAACGGCTGGTTTCTGTCTCTCCTGTTTTTGGTTTGTATTGGACCTTATGGGCAAGGTCAGAGGCGCTCTCCTCGCTCAGAGGCTGAGAACTCAAAAACCGTAAGTCCTATCGCTTAGCCGGGCACATTGTGAGAATCAGCGCAAGCGGCACTACAACCTTGGAAAGTTTTGCGCACATACAGCGTAATTTGTGCTTTGGAGGAGCGTGGAAAGATGAAAGTTTCATACAATTTTCAGAGCTTCTCTCCACTCTGGCAGTTAATCCCCTCCACTCTAGCGCGAACATTCCGTGCAATACACACCCATTATAAACTCACAATTTCTCCCAAAACGCTCATGGTCATTGAGCGACGACTGCTCAAAAACTATACGACCTATCAAAACGAGACTTAATACACCAATAGACGAGACTTATGTCTACGTTTTACAGTTGGAATGGCGTCTCTAGGCGAACGTATGCCGGAGCAGTAGCCCTTTGAAAAAGGGGGAGATTTTTTCGCGTTTTTCGCCTTCTCCCATTTACTTTGAATGGGATTTTTTCGTGCGTTTTTCGCGTCTTACGACGCGAAAAACGCGTATTCTGTAGAGAAAAATAATAGCAGACCGAGTCCGATCGAGCCGCACGTTTTGATATATAATTCGCCTGGGTGCTCGCTATCGTTTTTGACTAGTAGCGAACCGAAAAAAGTACGGAAGATGAAAAATAAAAATAAGTTGAAGAAGAAGAAGAAGCGCACAGAAGAACAATAGTGTTCAGTGCTTCGCACTGAACACAGCAGGGGCTTCGCCCCTGCTGTGTTCAGTGCTCAGCACTGTATCACTAATGAGGAGACGAGGGAGAGTGTGGAAAAAGGAGGCAAGAAAGTGGCATGGGAGAAGACAGAAGGAGAAGCAGAGATAGAGACCTGAGGATTACAGACATAAGAATAACAGGAAAGGAAAAAAACAAGAACAGGATTTACAGAGCGTAGTTCTTGAATGGATTTACGGGGAAAGAGGCTGTATCTGATGGATTTGGGAAAGTGTATCAGTGGTTCTGGGAATATGTAGGTGAGCTCTGTGTAATGTTGACGCCGGGATAAAAGTATTACATGAAATGAGCTAAAGTACTGTAGGCAGAGAAGTGCAGATGGAGTGGTGTCATTTGGAAGTGGTGGAACTAGAAATATGTTTCCTCTCTCGCTGCAAAAGTTAGAGCCAAGAAGAGGTAGTAGACACATGATGCCTGGAAGGGATTTTAAATAAAGCAGGGTAGGCAAAAAAAAAAAAAGACAGATATGAGTGCATGACCCGACCAATGTCTTACCTTCTTAAGAGCATAATTCTGGTTTACAGCTTGGGTCTAATGTTGGCCATGTCATGTCTATGGCCATCATTTCTATTAGTTAATTGTAGATATGTTATCAGATAAAGATAACATTATACCAAAATAATGCCTTACATCTGAGAACATGGTGACATGGTGCTACAAGACGTCTGATGGGGCATAAAAGCAGACAGATGATCGAGCCAGGTGTCATTGCCAGAGCATCAAATACCGCCGCTTTGTCGCGCCTTTCAGCGTCTCATACAAGGTACCCTTTAGCATCTGTATGAGACACTGAGCTTTCAGCTAACTCCTCTTTAAACCCCTATTTTCCTAAACTGAACCAAACTGTGTGTTAGAGAGGCTCTCTGGCAGGAAGGCTTTGTACGTTGCTGGGGTGAGAACCTGTTGGATGGGTGTAGCAGTTGCTCTGGGCCTCTAATCTTGCGGTGGATGGGTTTACAGTGGATTTAGTTGAGAGCCAGGTGCGTCTCACACAGGCATGATTGATATTTGACGCTCTGGGAATGAGAACGTGTTGGATGATCACACAGGTTGTAAATACGCCAGTAGTTCAGCCAGATTAGCAAATCAAACAGTCTATCTTGATAATTCAGTCTTTATCATCTAACATGTGGAAGTTAAAGAAAAGGGAAATACTCTGCAGAGACTCCAGGAGGTTACTGGTGCCAACCATAAAGTAGTGTCCTGGTGCATCCATAGAGCAAGGAATTGTTGTGTTTTCATATGTGGATTTTGTTTGTTGAACAGAGGCAGGCAAGCAGTTTCCTCCTGTTTCCAGTCACTGTGCTAAGCAATGTAAACTATCTGCTTGGTTGGCTTTATATTTACAGTACACATATGAGAGTGCTATCAATGTTCATATCTGACTCAGCAAAAGAGCAAGCAATAATCCCTTGTTAGATAGAAAGTGTGTGTCTGTGTGTGCAGGTACCAGCCCTGTCTCCCAGATATGATGTTTATATGCAACTAATTAGCAACAGCAAATACATTTTGAGGGAAATGTAAAGCCGACCGAATGATGTTTGGTAACAAAATGAGGAAATGCTGTTGATTAACGGACCTGGCAAGCCACAAAAATGTTGATATTGAACGTATGTTTTTTGACAACATAAGACAAAATAGGCAATCTTGCGATGCAATTTGTGGTGACTACAGCGTTATGCAACTTTATTATGGTTATGTTTAAGGGCTGATAGCGTTGGTTAAGGTTGGGGAAAGACTATGGTCTGATTTTAATAACGAAATGTCAGCAGGGACATGAGACAGAAGATTTTGGATAAACATTTAAACCAAATCATAATCTTTTCCTAACTTTAAGCAAAGTCCTAATCCTAACCTCAAATAGGAGTCTGCACACTAACCCTGGATTCTGATGTCACTGTCCTGCACTTTGTATGCCCGCCATCCACCCCGACCTCCTCCCTGTGACTACAGCACCGTACATAAATGCAGTGTTTCATTCACTCAAAGAAACTTCGTCTCTCAACATAATTCAGGCAGCGATTACATTGTCAACACCACCTAATTATGAATACAAATTAATTGTTTATAAAGGTAATTTCTAGGAGTCTGGGTTGGCAGTTACAGCAAGTTTCATAGGTCAAAGTTGAATCAGAATTAGTTTTGTAAGTGTGATGGGTAATTTGGGTAATAGTTTTTCCATTTACATTTGTTTGCTCTTTTGAGTACATTTGGCCAAACCCAGGGAATTGGTTACAACCTGTTTGATGGTCTGACCTCTTATATTTTGCTCCATGTGACTTATTTTTAGCAATGTTGCTACATTCTCAGATCTCTGAGTACTGTTATTATTACACAAAGGAAGCATGTAAATGGGACTGGAGTAGTAATTATCCTTTCGAAAACTAAAATGTCAAACTGGGTAAAATACCGAGCCAAGAACAAAAGCACAAATGATAAAGCGATTTTACATTGTGTGTTAATTTGGTAAGCTGTCACATTGAGGCGCTCAGCAGGTGACAGCGAGGCTGCGCGGTCACACCTGTTTTCAAAGGTCATGGAAGTTTACGCCTTATCTTTTGGAGCTTTGCCAAACCAGCTGTAACGGCTCCTTCTGCCTTCTTGGCAGTGTGTTATTGACAGATTTGAATTTCATTACATTTCCTGAGTACTTTGTACCAAAGCCTTCAGCGGACTTTTCATCCGTCCGGCTATTATTAGCATCTGAAACTCACATGGACCTCTGGACGATGAGGGATTGCCATTGTTCCCTCTCTCGCTCTGTGGTTCATGTGCTGCTTCCTTTTCATTATGGCCCGAAGAGATAATGCCACTCAACAAACCCTAACCACCCATCCCTTCATTTGCTGTCATCATTACCCAAAGTAGTGATTGTACTGCTGAGGCCCCCCTCCCTTTTCTGCCCTCAACTCACCCTCTTTCTCTGTTATAAGAGGCGCTCTTTGCACTCAGCCACAGGCCATTAAAGTTGTCCCACAGCAATAAGCCTTTGTCTGTGTGACCAAACAGTTGATGCTTGATAAGCGTAATCCTGGCCTGTGTTTTAGTCCCCTGAATGGTGCTGTGTGGGCTGCGAGGCCCTTCACAAAGCAGCTAGCACTAAATTGCTCACTCTTGCTTGCCTTTTGTCTCTGGATTTGTGAAACACTTTGAGCCGCTTTGCAGTTCTGAGGGCAGTGGCCTCTGTGGGATGGAGTTTACTGAGGACCATGTTTTGTAGCCGTGCTGGCCACACATGATCAGAATATGGTCCCGCTCCAGTTTATCTGCTAGTTGCAAAAGTTGAACTATGGTTGTGTTATGTTATAAATTTTAGTCTGGGTACAATTAATTAACATTTTCTGATAGCATGCATCGAAATAATGTGTAATGTGGAAAACAATACATTTTGTGGTGGAGAAAGCAAGCACTCAATCAGTGACTAACTTCATAGCTACTCAACACAGTTTCTAGAATTAAAATTAAATCAGTGGGTTTAATCTACTGAGTCTCACTGAATTACTTGCTCTCTGGTGTAATGGTGGATTGTGCAAACAGTGCATTTCCATACATTTCTGTAAGTGATTTAGACACCTCTTTAAGTCTTTTTAACATGTAAACATGTGTCTTTCTGTCACTGCCTTTATCCCCTAGCAAGAGTATGGTCACCCACACCCAACTAGCTTTAGCCACAATCCCATTAATTGTATTAGCACTCAAAGGAGAAGCAGCCAAGTTGGATTAATTGGCCTCACTATGCAAAGCAGGCACAGTGTAACAGGAATTCAATACCAAGCAGGACTGATGAGTGATTACAAAAAGCATTTTACTGCCTGCCCAAAGTTTAGCAAGAAATGATCTCATGGTCGGTGTCCTCATCTTTGTTCTAATTCTGTAGACACTTTTGTTTCAGTCTCAATTGACTCTCTGCAGTTAACGATGGCTGAAATGCCAGTGCCTTGTTTTCTCTCTGTCTGAGATGTCAAAGGATGTCAACATTCTTCACCATCACTCACTTCCCATTTGTGCAGATTCAAGCCCAGCTAATGTGTCCTGTATGTCCCCTCTGGGCTCCCATACATCAGCCCTTGACCCAAGGGAGAAGTTCAGGAAGGAGGGATCATTTATTATTGAAATGTCCAAAGGGGTGGGGTGAGATGGAGATTCTCTTAAGCATTTTTTTTTTTTCTGAATGCAGTGAATCTGCAGTGAAGACGTTTGAGTTAATGTGGCTGTCTCAAGCCCGCCAGACAGAAAATCCCACCGTGGAATATGAAGACATCATTTTGGGCTCTGTGCTGGGAAATTATGGTGATCAAATATGAACATGTGTGAGGGGAGAAAAATGAAAAAAAAAGACAGTCTGAATGATTGAAACTATTTGGTTGAGACAACAATATTTGACAGTTCAAGTTGGGCAAACTAAATAAATGAGGACTGTGATTGGAATGGCTACCTGTCTGGCCTCTTTTTTAATGCGGACTGCATAATTATCATCTAAATAAATGCAGCACTGGGGAGAAATACAGAATAAATCTCCAGTGCAGATGCCATTTCATTCTGATTTATCACCATTTTGCGCAGAGCTTAGCACCAGATCTTCCTTTTTAAAACAAAAACACACCTGCAGTCAAACATAATCTAGATGACGTAAACATTGATAGTCCGTGCAGTGCACCACTGCACTGTGACCGGTGGACAAACAGTCTGCTGTGTGATCAACGATCTGGTGTTGGAAATCAGCACAGCTATGGCCCATGTACTGTAAGACAAAAGTGCATCATATATCTGAAATAAGCTTGCAATACCTGAACGCTATGAATAATGTACGGCGTACAGTACACAATAAATAAGGAATGAGTTTCTTCTGATCAGTCTCGTGTGTCTCTCAACTATCCTTGGTTATTTCAAAGGGGTCCACATTTATCAAAGGTGCTGGAGAAAAGGAAAGGTCAAGGACAAGATGTTTTGTTTGGTTGCTTTTTGTTCCATCCGACAGATAATGAGAAACCGATACACACTGTATAATACGAAATCACCTGTCCGAAGCAGGGAATGGATAATCGCTGCACTTTGCTCGTGAAAATGGCAGATGTATCACCGTGCTCTTCAAAAGAGCATTAGCTTGCAGGCAAACATATAAAAATCAGCAGTACTCCAGATAAGAGCAAATGAACGAATATTCTTCTTTGGGGCTACGTTGAATATTGAACCAGAGCTGGCCTGAAACACCAGCTGACTGGATCAAACCGCTCAGCTGAGCTAAACAACAGTGAACAGAGCAGTCACATAGAACAGATGCATAATGAGCCCAATTAAAGAGCATTTGATTTTCTCTGCATTTTCAACATCTGCTTTGCTGTCTACCTGTATTGAATTCCAGCCCACTGTGGAATGATGGTATCATGTATCAGACTCAGCAATTAAACCGAACATAGTCACTGTAGAATGTAGAATCAGGACTTG
The DNA here is from genome assembly GCF_039877785.1 of Chaetodon trifascialis. Taxonomy (NCBI): domain Eukaryota; kingdom Metazoa; phylum Chordata; class Actinopteri; order Chaetodontiformes; family Chaetodontidae; genus Chaetodon; species Chaetodon trifascialis. Next base: position 9,699,937 of record NC_092058.1, on the reverse strand, counting down.
TCTTTTATAAAGCAGCTCTGTTGTTGATTTATGCCTGAGGTGGTGTACAAAACTTTTCCCAGATATGGTAGATTGGTAGGATTTAAAATCTTACTTAAGGAAACTTGTGCATATTTGTCATTAGGTTTTTATTTTGGGGTTCCTTGTATCATTTCAACACATAGAATAATATCAATATGGAAATTATACTGTTAATTTTTCACTGCGGTTCAGTTAACCCATCATACTCTGTGCAAGCGTTTAGCTGATTCTCCCTGAAAACAAATGTGGCTGTCTAGTTAAATTGCTGCCACTGCGACTTAATCGTCAGTGAAACATCTTTTATTCATTACAATGGCAGTATAGACACACAGGCCTGAGGTGCCTGTTGGAGCATCCCTGTAATTTGGTGAAAATATAACTCATTGGATGCAACAGCGATGTCATGTTTTCTGCCTGCTTATTGCGTTGTCAGGCACCCCCAGTGTATCTCAGACTTTCAGGCCCTCTTTATACATACAAAGTCTGTTACCTCGGAGAGCTCACCAGTGTGATTTGCATCATCTTTTCCCTCTGGAGTCTGTTCCCTTTAAGGTGTTTCTGAATTAAAACTCCTTAAAATGTCATGGCTGCAGTGTCTTGAGATGATGGGTCTCAGATGGTTGCACTCTGGAGCATTACAGAGTAAATCTGAACCAAGTCACTCAGGAAACACTGCTCTGCGCACGCACGCACGCACGCATGCACGCACGCACGCATACACAGAGTAATGTTTCCATCACTTCAGACACAGTGTCTTACATTCATTTTCCTGGTGACTTACCCAATCTTAACCGTAACCTTAACCTTATTCTTCAGCCTAAAGTTTAATGATTTGCATTAATGGCGACTAAGGAAGGCAAGTCCCTGCAATATGACTGTGGAAACAGATGTACAGTATGCCCCAACAACATAAGTAACACATGTCCCTCATGAGCCTTCTGTGTTATTAATGGTGCAGCATTTCAACCAATCTGAAAAAAATCATTTGTCTCTCACTTCTGTGTGCTGGCTGTTAGACCTCACCCTCTTTATTCACTGTTCCAAGTCACAGAAAATGTAGCTGAAGTGGTAGATTTTAAATAAATAACCAGTTTATTAATATAAAAAGGCCTCTAGCTATTCCATATACACATGAGTTTATATCCATAACCTCTGGTTATTTAAAGGAACAAAAGGTTGGCTTTCTTTTTTATATCAGATCAGTGGAATGGATTTGGATATATTCACATATCCGGTCTGTGACAGTCGAGAGTGATGGTACTCATATATTTAGTTACAGTTTGTCAGACCATTGACCATCTGTTGTCTTTTTGTCCCTCCCAGCTGTTTCAACACCTTGCACGCTAACAGAATTTAGAAAGATCCACAGCCTCCATAATCAGTTGATCTGCAATTTCCACAGTAAATCACTGACCAGTTGTCCACTTGAGGCATTCAGCCTTTAGTGCTCAACCAAATAGCCTCTACCGAAATGAACAGCTTCAGGTCTCTGTCAAACCAGCAGAGCATGAAGATGTGAACGAGATGTAACACAACATCTGCCATGCAATGCATGCTGTAATTCAAAATGCCCCACAACATGCATTTTTCAATATGAATTGCGCCCATTAGGGCTCAGACTGCTGCTAACCTTGGCAGTGGTACTGGCATGCTTTATTCAGTGAGATAGTGTAGACATACATTGGACCAGACTGCCCAAAAGCTGTAGGAAACTTGAAAAATCAAATACATCCATAGTCTCATCCTCCATAGTCTCCAGCATCACCCATAAAAATGATTAATTACCAAATGGTGATGTTAATTGTAATGTTAATTTATCATATAACCACATTTACGCTCTGTTTGACCTGCAGTGACAGATGGACTTTGTGTTATCTATTGTGCATTCCTGTTTAATTTGACCGAGTGTTTCATATTGGTGGAGGCAACCTCCTTGTGCCTTCATATCACTCAACCTTGGATGAAGTTTGCTCCATACTGCTTGGTGTCATGACAAACCGAAAGTAGCATTCACACACGACAGGATAAAATCAGTCTCGGGTCCTGTTCAGGGTCAGGCCTTTAATATCGAACTCTGGTGTATGAGCTCTGTCTTTTCAGCTGAAACTTGCTCTGTAAACCTGATTGCTCTGTAAACCTCTCCTTATTCATTATAAAATAATACAGAGACAGTTTTGTGTCATCATCTTCTTCGGAAAGGTTTTATCACTGGAAATAAGCTAATTTCCACCACTTTAATCAACATTAAATGAATGTTTAGTCTGTCTACAAATGCAAATACAACTTAAGTAGAAAAACAACAAGCTATGTGATAGAAAGAACTCATTTTGATGAAGAATATCAATGAATGCTATTGCTTTTATCAGTACTAGTGGCTTAGCTCTTGGGATGTTGATGTCTGACTGTCACCCAATCTGTTGACCAATTTGGTCTCGGCTGAAATACCTCAATCTTTGGATGAATTGCCGTGATCCCCTCACTCAGAGGATGAATCCCACTGACTTTAGGGTTCCCCGACTTATTGTCTCGTGCCAACATTACTTCTTGTTTACTTTTTAGCCAATGTTGGTATGATAACACACTAACAATGATCAAGGTAACATTACACCATTACAGCATATTCGCATTTCTATTGTGGACACGCTTACATTAGCATAACTCAAAGCACTGCTGTGACTAAGAACAACCTCACAGAGCTGCTAGCGTGGCTGTAGAGTCTTATTTTAGTGTTTCTGTGCTGCTGTTGTTGACAGCTGGCGGTGACCTTTTCTGTTTAGTGGTCTTCACATGTCTCCCATGTTTGAGTGAAGGTCATCCTGCTGTATTCTGCTTGAGTTAAATCCCATCCAAGGCAACTGCATCAACTCTTCAGCTACTTGTTCATTTTAAGAGGTTATCAATGAATGGCAGTACACTTAAATTCAAGTGGATGAAAACTAACAAGAAATACGTCATTTTGAATGGCAAATCACACACAATTCTCCTTGAAGTGCCTTTCAATTAAAGCCTAAATACAATTGAGTCTTCCTGCTAGATATTCAGTTCCAAACCCCACTGTCTACACTGTGCTGGAAAGAGAATGAAAGTCAGATATTAAGTGTAGACAAGTGCTGTGTAACATTTTTATTCCATAAATTCCAGCTATGTTCTTTTAAATGTGAGGTCATGCTTTAGCTGTGGATGAGAGGGAGAAAGTTCTGCAGATGCCCTGTGAGCTCCTGAGCTCGCAGAACTCTACTTCTTATTCTCCCAGGGTTTAGTGAGGAAGAGCTGTAACAATTTCTATTCAGATAGGAAGTAAGTGTGTGGACTGAAGGGCAAAATCAGCTAAAACGGTTTGATCTCCCCACCAGCTGATTTACATTTGCAGAGCACAGTCCTAATCTGCCCATTTATAACCACCAAATAAAGGAACAGAGACAGAGAGACTGACCTGAAGCCAATGAAGTCCAATGTTGTGTTTATCCGTCTGTCTCTCTCCCTCTTATCTTTTGACTGTCTGTCTTTAGTCCTGTCTTTGACTGCTTGTCTGTCTCTCTTCTTCTTTCAACATCTGTCCCATCACTCTCTGTTGAAACCACTCTCTTCTCTCCATCCCTCTCCCTCCATCGTTCACTCTCTGTTCTCATCTCCCTGAAGGGTCTCCATCTTATCTCTGAGATAAGCTGAACTGCCACAGAAATGTATTGGTCTTCATCTCTGTCTGTATTCCTCCCTTCTGGGCTTATGGAGGCACATTTGGGAGGATAGATGCAGTTTAATGAAGCATTCACTGCGTGCATGTGAGCGTGTGTGTCTGTGTGCGCATGCATGTGAACGTGTGGCGCCATATCACTTTTTACTTCCATGGATACTCGAAAAATGAAGGGAGGCGCACCTCCTGCACACCAGTCTTGACTACATTCTAAACCTCCATGGTCTCTGAACCATGAGCCCCCCTTGGACTCGACATCAAATAGTTTCCTGTTCAAGGAATTTATTCAGAACTTCTTAATGTAGAAGATATCCCGTGTGTGTTTACCTCGTGAGATATAGTATGCCCAAAAACATGCTGCACATCCAAAGTGTAAAAATTCATTTAAATTCCCTATTACTTTGTTGCTGTCCTCTGCATAAATAAGAGGAAAAATGCAATTTCCTATTTTGTTGGCTGTATTCCTGCGTGCTGTAAGATCTCCTCATTCATCACCTTGTTCTCTCTCTTACATAATGAACACACACACTCAAAGGCACCCACCCACATACACACACACTCTCCTGCTGCCTTGGTTCACCCCTCTGACACAGGTGGTCTGTCCCTCACCTCACGAGGAGCCCGCCTGGCCCGGCTGCCTGCACGATCTCCCATGAGCCTCTGCGTTACCATTCTGAGAAAGACGGGAAGGAACTACAGTTCAAAACCTGATCTGTTCTGTTGAGCTGCCTCTCTCTGCCATCTGGCTGCCCGGCATTGCGTGGCATTACGATGATGCGTGCAGATGTAGGGGAAATCTGTTTGCCTCGAATGCAGGTTGTTTGGTTTATAAGGATGGCAGACTGGCAGATGTTAATGGTATGCATGTATGCACATACAGAGCAGTATGTATAATATTCTCGCATCTCCGTAGTATATTTTTCATCAGGTGAAGGTCTCAGCCAACACTGTGATGTGTGTGTGTGTGTGTGTGTGTGTGTGTGTGTGTGTGTGTGTGTGTGTGTGTGTGTGTGTGTGTGTGTGTGTGTAATGATTTATTGGTGAACGGCTGTGTGTTGTTGCTGAATCTGCAACTGTGCTACAGTGCCAGCAACTGATCTTCATAAAAACATGTTGTTCCCTGTTAGCAACAGGGACAGAGGAGAGGAATGAGAGGAATAGGAAATCAGAGAATGAGAGAGTGTTTCTTTACGTTAAAAAATGATGCAGCCATTATTTATGGCCTTTTGGGGCTGGGTGTGTTTACTAGAGAGACAGAGCGAAGGAGAGAGAGGGAGTATGCCGACATTGTTGCCTGACCCTGACCTTGGTTTATGCATCCCCTCTGGTACTCAAAAAACAATGTTGGTTTTTTTTTTTGTTTTTTACTGTAATTACAATTTAAGTATGCGTGCTGTTTAGCTCAGCTAGTACAACACTTCCATAAAGCTGATGGCTTTGTGAGAGACGGATAAAAAGAGTAATGGTTAAAGGTGATTTCTTTGTCTAGGTTAAGCCTCAGAAACAATGTGTCCTTTCCACTACAAAACTCTTTAGTGCCTTTCAGGAGACCCTCCACGCCGGGTAAACACCCATGTCTTTCAAACCCCACGCCCTCAGTTTGTAACGTCTTTCTGTTAAAAAGAAAATTGCGGTCTCATGCTGACATAACTGATGACATCAATGGAGTTATTTTTTCTCAGACTTTCTCAGACAGACCAAAAGCTTTTCCAGAGCCACTGTAGACATTATGCAGCTGTTTGTACAGGCTGTGTAGAACACCTCATGCTTTACAGTGCTTTACATAGGACATCAAAGACATTAAAGATTGAATACAGACTAGGAAGAAATGCACATCATATTTCAAGTATCAAAGAAATACATGATGACAGTGGACACTTACAAAGTGATATAAATATTTGAATAGAGCTTTGTAAACAGAGGAATATGCATGAAAATGAAAACACTTCAACTAACTACACTATCAACTAACATAATATAGTCGTGGGTCCTACTTTAATACCTTACCTTGAGTGCTCGAAAAGGGGTCCTTCATTGTTGTAGCTGATACTGTAATTACATGTTTCATATTCCTAAATAAATAATTCATAAGTTTAGTTGAATTACCAAATAGCCAAAGGGGTGTACACTTCAGTAAAACACCTGTGATACTCTCTCTATATAAATATGGCCATTAAAATATCATTTGCATTAATACATTTCTATCAGAAAAAATGTATGATGTTCACATCAAATTTCAGACATCTGTTTATGTAAAAAAAAAAAAAAAAACAAAAAAAATGTTACATTCACTGTGTTTCAGTGTCGTAAACCAATAAATTATCAATAAGTCTGGGGGGGCGTACATTAGTAACATTAGTGTGCAGCAACAAACTGGTCATCCTTTGTAAATACATTCGATGGATGCATAAAAAGAAAATGCTTTTAACAAAAATCTGTCATTAGATAAAATAGAGACCTACAGTACTCACAGTATTTCCGTGAACATATTGAAGAAAGGTGACTCCATTCCACGAATTAAATTATGAGTCATTTATAGCAGCTACAATTGAGTTGTCACACTACACTTTCACTGCCACACACTATTTTTATTTTTCGTAAGCACCAGTATTCAGCATTCAACATCTCATCACCTCTGATTGCACACCTGTGCAGTCCAGCAGTTTGTGTCCCCAAATGAAGGTGGTATGTTCGATAAGAGACTTTAATGGTCTGAGGATTTGCTTCTATAAAGGCCAACAAGGATCTTCTTGAGCTCTGAGAAAAGATTTAATGGGCAGTTATGCTTTTACTCTGCATCATGGCCAAGGGCTCAAATAGAATTCACATGATGTTGAGTCTGCTGTAATCAATAACCTGTAAACCAAGGATGGATGGTGAGCTGTTATGGCCATAAAACACAGAGCCAGTTGTATTGACACGGCCATCCATACTACTCTGCTAACTCTCTGTTGACTGGAGAGGGAGATTTTTCTGTCTTTTCTACCTTTTATTTTGGTGATGTTCTATTGGTGAAAGCAAGCTGAGTAATACTAATGGTCCCAGAGATGCTTTTCAGAATCAGAGGGTGCTCTTTTTCCTTTTCAAAGATCCGTTTGTAGACGAAGTTTCATGGACGGTGTTTTTGCAGAGACTAAGAGATTTGCTGGATCTCAAGTAACTTCGAAGAGAAAATAATGTGTTGGTTTATAAAACCTCTGAATCCACAGACTGTCTGTAATGTAGAAGCTTTGTTAATACTGCCAATTATCACCTATCTATGAAGCTCCAAGTGGCTTTCAGTCACTTTTACATCAACCTCGTCTCCTAGAAATGACATTTGTATAGAACTAATTTGTGGCAGCTAATGCATTTCGAAGGAAGTCTAATGCTGCCTGAATTAAGTTTTTATCAACATTAGAAAGAAGCAAAACTTTTGCACACCTATGGATGGACAGGATTGTACAAGAAGACTGTGGGTCGACACGACAGAACAAAAGACTCCTGCACACTGCCCTGCACACTTGGTTAGGCACACAAAGCTTCATCAGGTAGCCTGCTGATGGTCTGTGTACCAAAACGTGCTTACTAATACATTTGTCTGATTTCAAGTGTAGAGCACAGTGTGCAGGTGCCTTTTGTTCTGCTGTGATTAACATAATAAGGAAATGTTGTTAATGAACAAATCAGTAAAATTGACAATGCCTCTCATTTGTTTTCCTTTGGAGGACATGTAGCTCTTAAACACTGAAGGTAAAAATAACAGTTAAATAACAGACAACCTTTTCTGTATATTATGCTCTATAATGCATATGATGACACATACCAAGAGATAACGGAAAAATATGCAAGGACAGGGAGTAAAAACTTGGGATTTGTTAAATTTGACACAAAGGACTGCAGATACTTGTTGCACACACTGTTTTTAGGTCTGCTCCTCTTAGGCCTCTGAAAGCTACCAATAAACCTCTCCAATGCATCACAATGCAAAGACTTTTCCATTTTTCATGTATCAGCCTTAGGTGAATAAGTGAATGATTGTTGTTTTTATGATCAACATAGTTGACGATTAATGTCTCAAAAGGCAGACAAGCGATCGAGGTCAGCACATATGCCCAAATATGTCATCAAAATACCAAAGATTCTCCAAAAGGTAGCAAGATTACAAAGAAGCTTCTACCTCCAGATTCTTGCAAACGCAGTACTTTTGCCTACAGCTCCATCTCGTACACCATCTCCTGATGCTATACTGCAAATGCTCTGCAAAAAAATCATGAAGATGGGACATTTGATGGAAGTGTTATGTATTGATTTTTAATAAGTGACTTCTGCAGCTTTTAAGATATTACTTTCACAGTCTGATCATTGGCATTGAGCGGTTAAGCTTAGTGTTTTTACACCGACTGTATGCCATTTTGATGATAATGGAGTAAACTATCTAAGGCATTACACTCAGCCACTCAGAGTCTTCCATAGCTACTCAACTGAGAAGAAGTCTGTTAGCTTAAGTATACTTTATGGTTCATTTCATATCATGTTTGTGCTCATAAAGCCACTCTCACCAGAAAGTTTTTGTGAGCTTGCTAATTTGTAAGCAGAAATTCCTATTACAGCATGCACGCAATGTGAAGGAGTAAGGCGAGTTCTTTTCATACAAAGAAATGCTCTTTTTCCTCCAAGTCCACTTTGTTTCCTCAGTCTGAATCGGTCTTGACATTCAACAGAAGGCTAAACTCTAAAGAGGTGTTACCTCTTTTTGTTTGACACCGATGTCTTATAGCCTTGTGCCTACGTGATGTGAGTGTAATTACTTTTCTTCAACTCATAAATGACTGACCATGACTTTTAAAACAAGGTGTATCGAATCGCATTAGTAATGGCTGCATGTAATGTAAATGTGCCAGCCGTCCACGCACGCTGTCTTTCTTGACTTTGACACTCATATGGAGCAGAGCTGTCATTAATTACTGTTATTAGTTAAACCTGTGTCCCTCCTGCTATGACAAGTCAAAGCATCCTCTGTGAAATAATCTGTTATCGTCAGTGGCTTCAGCCCAGAGAGGTCAGTTTTCTGCTTTAGGTGGTAACAGCCAGCAGTCATCTTTTGAAGTGAATTTAAACAAAGAAAAAACACAATTTTTTTTTTATTGGCATGTACAAAACCATCTTCAACGTCACATGTTTTTCTTGCCTGTTTATTGCTATTTTCATTCCTCTCTAAGATTTGTAGACAAGGAGGAAATTGCACCCCAGACTCTCGCAGAGTTACAGACTGTGCCAGGGGAAACTGCGAGCGGGACCTGTAAACATTCCTTGACATACACCACCCATGTGCTTGTTACTCGTTAAAGTAGGGTGAAGGATTACTCCCTATATTCTGCCTTTTTCTCCGAAGACCATGATGCATTTTTAGATACAGTATTGGGGCACTACAGACAATCCAATGCTGAAGGCTCATTCAAAATTCCCAATTTATTATACACTTTTTTTTCCACCACTCTCATACATTACACATGATTCATTGATCATACGCTAAACAAACAAACTAATAGCAAAAACGTCCACTTTCCTTACTAAAACACAAAGCTGGTGAGCAGCTAGCTTTCCAAATACAGCTGACTAACAAACCTACTATCTTAATTTCTGGTCCCTAGTATTAATGGTTATGGGTTTATGCTGTATTTTAACTTCAATTTGATAATACTATAATTTGCTCATTACATTGATTAAAAAAACTCAATAGTGGGGGGCATATTTTCTCTAAAATGTATTAACTGTTGTTAATTAGTTGCACATAAGCATCATTTCTAGGAGACAAGCTTTGTGTCTGTGTCTTCGGACCAAACCTGTCTTCTACAAATTATGTTTTTACATTGCTGAACTGGTTTCCAAATTATTCTATGGTGACAAATGAAATTGCTACTTGGATTCAGAGTCAAAAGGCCTTTCTCAATATGCGCTCTTCTCTGTACTTGTGTTCTTGTGTACTTGAGAAACGTCATCAGTCTCAGTCCAACTACTGTTCCAATTTAAACATCCACATCTTGCCAAGTACAGTTAAATACCTGGATGTGTTCTCGCACCTCCCATTTTACCGAGGATGCATCAGATGGTGACTTGTGTGGACTTGGGGCAGCCACGTATCCCAGAATGCATTTCGTAGCAACGATGGCGGAGGAGAGGACTCACAACTATAAGTTACAAGTTTCGAAATACTACTGTTTTAGTAGTACGGAATGTGGTTTTAAGATTATTTTATGAGAGAAAGTCGATGTTAAAACTTAAAATCTGTGGTCGATACATCGCAATAGCATGAAGTTTAAAATTTGCTCCAAAGTTTTCAGAGATGTGTCGTCCTGCTAACGTCATCAAGTACGCTGCCATCCCAATTGCAGAATGATTGTCCTGCGTCCTTCCGTCCTGGAGAGACTGTACTCTCAGGTTGAACTTGCTAAGTCCGAACTGCCAAGTTCGTACTTACGAAATTGGTGTACTTGGTATTGGGAAACGGTCAATGTTTTCTGGATTTTCCCTGTGTCAGACCGAGGCCATGGTCTCTCCCTAACCTTAACTAAAGTGCTTTTGATGCCTAAACATACCATGTGTGATAATGCTGTGTAGTCACTACCTGCAGATGATGGTTTGCTAGATCTGATATTTCAGAAAACAGATGAAAGATGTTGTCAGTGAACACTTTACAGATTGGTTCAGTGTCAGTGTCATCCAGGTCATGCTTATTCAAGGAGGGTCGAATCAAGGGTAGCTGGACTTGGTTAAAGAAACCTGAAAATGTTTCACCTCTCATCCAAGGGGCTGCTTCAGTTCTGACTGACAGGTGGGGAGTCCCAGGTATTTAATGCCTGTGAGGTCATTATCAAGGTTATTGAGACCGCTTGGGTGCTTAGCGCTCCTGGCTTCTGTAGTGGCACTGTTACACAGCGAGGAGCACTAGCAAACCAAGTTGGTTGTATATAGTTGTAGTTATATTTATATGCCACATAATGTCAAAGAGACAGGGTTGACATTTGCAATGATGGGAATGGCTTTAAGCCTCTTACTCCGTGTTTGGATGTGTTCAGTGAGCTGCTAAACATGCATTTTTCACATTGGAAAAATGCTATTTATTTTGAACTGACACAAACACATCCACACTTTTAATTAGCGCATCCTTCTATTATGATATTTTATGTTTCTTCTAGAAGGAGATACTCACTGTCCTGGGCCCATTTTCCAAAAGCATCTTAAGGCTAAGCTTATCCAAATCCATATTCTTTCAATAGGTCTATGATCATCTTAGCATTAGGCTGCCTTTAGGAAACGAAGGGTAAGTAGCTGTCAGAGAAATTTCAAGTGGGGGGAAAAAAACTATAAAATTTTGCTGCTTTTGAAGATCTTTGTTTACTGAATATTTGTTTTGAGCATCTGCCTTTGTAAGACTAAATTACATGTTTGTAGTGGAGAGCTGAGTTTACCTGAAGGTAGCACACCTTAATGAAAACAGCATACAGTAGCTTTGCCTTGAGCTAAACTTGAGCATAAAATGTCATTTTGCCTCAACAGTATTACATTTTCACGTGTTACACTGTGGGGAAAGTATAAGCATTTGTTCTTAACTAGTACTATTGCCTGTAGATTTTGAGAAGAAAACTGTCTATACCAGATTTATTTCAGATAAATGCAGAAATGCAAAAATCTAAATAATTGCAAAAAATGTGTATCAGCTGTCGCACATTTTCATGACCAGAAGAAGAAAAGTAAGATTTACAGTAGGACCGGATATGTGACTATGTGAATGACATACACTTATACTAACATGCAACATCACTCATGTTTTCTGATGCATTGTCATTTGTACAAGTAGGACTCACCTTTACATTCATATGATTTGTGAAGTTGTGTCATGGCCATCCTCCTGCTGAAGCAGCAGGAGTGGCCAGATTTGTGTAAGCATTGCTGCCAGTGGTCAGCGTGATTGAATCTGGCATTCCAGCGTCTGGTTAATGTGAACTATGTGCCAGCAAGGCAATGCCAACAGACTGTATGCATCACACCGCTGCCCTAGCAGATGAATGGTTAAGACCCTTCAGAGGAGCCTCCAGGAGTTCTTTGTTTATACTGTCTTCCCGAGCAGTTTGGGAGGAGTATTGGCACATGAGCGAGGAACTGTCCATTGCGCTACCATGGCCAAGCTATTTCAGAGTCTGGCTCTGCTATATATTTCAGAATTTCAAAAACACATTAACTAGCCTCATAATCAGACATTACTGCCGTTTTGTTTCACTTCAGCCTGGCACTGTGTTCATGCTAACCCAGTCATTGTTCCCCACAGTGGTGCGGGGGTCATACATGGGGGATATATTGTGTAGTTTTGCCGTAACCAATCAGTAGCCACTGTAGTAATTGTCAGTGTTAGCGATGCCTGCAAAGCTCTGATTGGTCAGCTGTTTCTCGTCAGTGAGCTTATGCCATGTCAAATGGGATGGATGGCAGAAATGAGGAAGATTTCAATGTTGATTACTTTCAAGGGTTCATGTCATCAGGATGGTTGTATGATTACAGAGTTGATCGTGTGTGTATTAGAATACTTTGCACTGATAATATTAAACCATAGCCATTAAATTTGTGTTTAATTACACTGAACTACAGACTTTAACATTCAAAAATGAGAAATTCCAAGATGTGAAAGTTATTTTCTATTTTCTGCCAGCTGTACTGGAAATCCTAGCTCTGCCTGCCATTCACTCACCTGCATGTACAGTTACCCAACAGTGAGCTCACAAACTGCCAGTGTTGTTTCAGGAAAGGAGGACCAAGTGTGATGCAAGAACAAAGTACTTTTCCCCCAAAGAAAATACTTACTTTGTATTTTCATCTCGGCAGTAATGTTTTTTTGAAACTAATTCCTGGGTGTCTTTTTCCAGATACTTGTAAAAAAGGACTCAAAACCTTCACACCTTCTGAGAGGCATGCAGAGTAAAAGAAAGAGACAAGCGTTTTTGAGAGATGCTGTTTAATCAGAAGCACACTGCTTGAAGGAAGGAGTGCGGGGATGTCTAACAGCACGGGCTTGTGTCACGAGCGCTGTCTGCACTTCCTCCTGGATGATCTAAGCTGTAATGACTTTGGACTCTGCACTGAGTTGCAATACTGAATAATGAGGTGAGAAATGGAGTCAGGGTGGAGGGGTAAGTGTTGACATTGTTGACATTTCATGTCAGCGAGTTCACAAAGACCAAAGACATCACTTAGAACCTCCTGACTCTTGATGTATCACATATTTAGTGCTTAAGCAAACGTGTGTAAGGTTTTTCTGCTCCTCAGTCACTGTTAGGTTTGTATTATGTGGATTATGTCTTGATTGTGTGAGCTGTATTCTTAACAACTTTGAACTCAGCTTGAAGAAATGCTTTCATAGAAAGCAGATTAAATCAGGACAGACTTCATGAATGAACAAATATTTTATTGGCATGCATTATAGATGAGAATTGTGACAAGTCTTGGCACTTAGACCCCATTGTGATGTTACTATTGTGTAAGGGGGTAGTGAAGCCGACAGTGGTCTAGGACACCCCCCTTATGGAGTTAAGACACGGGTGGTGGTGGTGGAAGGATGGCCTTCTGAGTGGACTTCTTATGAGCTTAACCCCACACCAGAGGTGAGTGGGGTGGAGGAGCGTCTCAGTGATTCTGCCTGAAATGACAGCTGACAGCAAGCAGAGAGGAGAACGTATTCAAAGTTTTACAGCAGCAATATGATTGGCTGATGGAGACTGTGCCAAAATAGGGTTGGTTTAACTGAAGGATTAAATGCCCATAGTCCGCTGATGAAGAGAAACAGGAAGAGAGAGGGAGAGATGTGAATGAATGAGGCGTGATGATATTCTGAAGGAACATGCACTGAGCTTCATTTCTTCTATTCTGGGAGTTGAAATTATTACATATTGGCTGTTTTTGTTGGAAAGACGATTAAACGATTAATCACGTAAGCAGGCTTGTTATTGATCGGATAATTGATACTCAGCTGATTGGTTGAGCCCTATTTGAATTCAATAATATAACACACTGTAATGATATTGAATTACTCATGCTATCTTTTGCGTTGGTAATTGACCATCAATGTGACAAAAATATGATGGCTGCAAATGTGAAAAATGAATTACCAAATAAAACATCAGAAGTGCCATGCATTAACACTAATTGTGACCCAAATTTTCCTGCCTGTCGTCCTACAATATTTCCTGAAAAATAGTCTGCTCTCCTACAGATAATTTTTATCACTGCATCCCTTAGTAAAATGTTGTTTATTCCGTTAATTACCATTCCTTTTTTATATGCTGTGCTGTAGCTGTGGGGGCTATCTGGCACATGCAGCCAGGCAGAGCCTGTAAAAACCCTTCTGGAAGATTCATAAAAGTATAAACCACAGGAACTCCTCCTGAGGGCCTCTTAATGGGTCTGTGTCTTTCAGGAAGTGTTAAAATGTAAATTATGGAGAATTTTACACTTCTCAATGACAGCCTGGGGAGCAGTGAGAGGTAGACCCTATGTGGATCCCTATCTTGGCAACAGTTTTCTCTATTTTACCCATTGCCAATGTCCAGGATATACCTATGGTACTGTAACATAAAAACCACGGGACTGCAATAAAAGAAGAACACCTTTTCAAGTTGAAGTCGTTTGAAGATTGAAAACAATACTCATTTAGTCTCTGGAGAGTTCACAAAGCCTCTGTGGGAGAAGATGCTCATTTTTTACATCTTTACAGTGGCAGCGCCATAATCTCACAAGTACATTTATAGGCTTTAACAAAGCCATAACACTCAGTTAGATTGCCTGGCTTGTCAATGAGTAGAATGGCTGACGTAGTTCAGAAAGTGCTTTTCATTGAACAGTTGTGATGTTGGTGAATGAAAATTTAAGTCCCCCCAGAGATGCTGCACCAGTTATCAGTGAAAAAAAGGCAATCAGCCAGCTGCTCTCACACTGTGAGTGAGGGAAATGGTTTGAAAGTAAAATGTCTCATATATCTATCTGAAAGACCAAGACCAGGTGTTCCCAGCTTTGTTGCTGGATGCTACGCTCACTAAGAAACACAAACAAGTGCAGCAGCAAAACATGCAAGAATATTACAACTGAATATTTCTCTAAGATGTGCCATTAAATAGTTTTTGTCTTTAGGATTGATTTTTATCTGGCAACCCTGAAATATAAAAACATTCTATCAAAAAAATATTCTGCATTTCACTTCTGAAGATTAAGGCTGTGTGTTTATTTGAGCTGACATATTTCATGTTGCTTTCAAACTTAGAAATAAAGGAGAACTTTCCAGCCCGCATGCCTTTTTTGCCTGATAAACCGGTGCCATGGGCTAAGTTCTTGAAAACCTTGCTGCATGAGAAGAAGCACCACTTTCAGGGCTGTGAGGTATAAAGTATGGCATAGTAATAAGTCTTTTTCTCCTACATCTGGCCACATTTGTGTCTGAGAATGTCAGTGTCAGCTCAGGGCCATGTATTTGAGTCTTTTAACACCTCCTTTGTGAATAAGAAATGTAGTGAAGCAGATTTCACTGTCTGCTCGCCTTCTCGACTCATTTCAAATAAAAAATCTTAATGGTCTTATGAATGGCAATCATCAGGGTTGGAAAAAAAATGTGTTAAATTACTTTTGATGAACCTGCATAAATCACCTCATGAAACACCAGGTAGATGGTGTCTTGCGGAGAGATTTGTTGCTCGTTATTCAAAAACCATACTTCTTTGAAGCTGCTAACAATTTTATTATATGGCAACAGTGAGTGTAAAATTCTGATTGTGGCCACCTGTAACTTCCAGCCAATCCCGATTCTGCTCCTGTGAGCAAAGGTTGTGCCAAAGAAACATACCGCTGCTTTGATGAATCTTTGATTTTGTGTCATCTTCTGAGTGAACAACAAAAAAGTCCTTCATTAACCGGAGTGAGCCATGGTTGTGAAGGGGTGATAGAGGGCTGGTTAGAGGACTACAAGGCAGCAGATTAAAACCCACACTTTCAACATGGAACAGCAAAGCAGGAGTGGAAGAGAGGAAACCAAGTAGATGAAGAGATCTTTGAAGTGACACTCAGGACTTCTTTGAAGCTGTTCTCTCGTCCACAAGCAAAGATGGGTCTGTGTGTTTGGATCTGGCCTCACAAATTCACCTTTGATGACAGAGTATATAACATAGCAGTGTGGATTCAGAGCACTGTACGCCTCCTTCCAGAGAGATGCTAAAATGTTCAAGGAAAAATGGTTTGATTTAAAAGTTAGCACTAAAAAGCACATTGCTGCTGTGAAGGAACATGAAATCCACAGGAGCATGCCAGGAATCATTTGCTGCTGCTCTTTTCCAAACAGATTAGCATGTTGGTGCCATCAGTTGGGAAGTGTTGGCCTCTGGCAGCGTTGCAGATTGGGACAGTGAGATGAGGCTTGTAATATAAACCATTCACTGGCTGACACCAGTATTATCTGAATGCAGGTTGACCAGTAGGCAAACATTCTTCCACAACACCTCACTTCTGGTTCCCGACTGAAACTCTGCAACATTTCAGCTATGAAAATATATACGTATAATAAGTGATCTGTCACTAAGCCCTGACCCCCGTAGTTACTTTTGCTGTATCTGTGGAGCTTTACATTCTAGTGCAGCACATAAGAGCAGTGGCAGGACATTCTCATTTAAAAGCTATTTACTGAAGTTTATGTAATGACACAATGTGCAAGAGGGAAAGATGTTTGTATTGGCTATGCATACAGAGTCACAAGCTGCTCAGCCTCTTCTGTTGTAGTTTTGACAGAGTAGCTGCTAAGTTTTACAGTGCCCAGTCATCAATGAATGTACCATTTTGAACAGAGCTCTGATACTTGTATTAAGGGGACATCCTTATTACCACCAGTGACCAGAGGTTTCTCCAAATCAACCAGAGCTGAAATCTGTAACTTCATGATTGGGTGAGTTAATTTTTTTGGTGTTTCCAGCCACTGCAAAGTAGGCATAACGAAGGATCAATTATGGAGCCAGCCATCCAGTCAAAATGAACTAGCTGAAACGGATTAAAATTTTGTCAAAACATCCCATGGTTTCCAAAAATTGGTAACATTCAAACGTTCTCTTGTGTTTGTCTTTATATATACATTATATTCTGTGTGCATACCAACTACACTACTACACAGGGACTCATCGTGCAACTGTGTGTTGTAAAATGCCAAATTAATTACCTTAATTAATTTTACAAACAGCTTAATGTGGCTCATGAATGAGCCCCATTGATAGATAGATATTATATAGTGCGCGATTCATGTCTCCTCCGGAATACAGACACTGAAATACATGTTCCTGTGTCCTTTCATGAAGAGACTTAAAAAAAAATAAAATAAAATAACACACACATACATATATATATTTTAATAGCTTCTCTGCTACAAGGTCTCGAGAGATTCTGTCTCTCTGTTGAATTAGATTAAGTGGGACATAATAATTGTGGGTCATCATCAAATTCCATTTATTTCTTTCATATCTCAGGAGAGGAAGAGAGGAAAGGTAAGATGAAAGAAAAGAAAGTAAATTAAAAATCATATAGAAGCAAATTGTACATGTACAACAGGTCATTTCCAGATGTCAAGGAAGAATTCTCCCCTCTGATGTTTTCTGTGGATGAGGCCCTGCTAGGAGTGCTTTCTGTGGGGGGGTGGGGTGGTGGTGTAACAGCAGCCACTCATATCATCATATTGTATTATTCAACAAAATCCAGAACAAAACAAACATTTATTCATGACTTGAAAATTCATATGGCCACAGATTTAGTCAGCATGTCAGAATCACATGCTTCGCACTGGTCTTGTTGTACCACATGGCAGTTTTGAGACCTGAATAAGGCTATGGTGGGACATGAGAAGCAGTCAGTATCCATGTCCAGCTTGTCCTCAGCAACAATTGTTATTGAGTATAATGCCATGCAGTGACCTACCAGGAATAACACAGAGCACAAGATTCTGGCGTTAAGTCTGTATAGATATTTATTTCACGTCATTCCTCCTTTCCAATCATTCTCATTCCCACGTCAAATAGTGATGATTGTCATGTCCCCTGGAATCTCACACAGTCGCACAAGATATCCTTGAGAGTTTGCTATCAATTAACTCCACTGTAAACCCATCTTCAACCATCCAACACGTTCTCATCCCAGTGATGCACAAAGTCTTCCTGCCAGGAAATCTTTCTAACACGTGGTTAATGTTGAAACAGTCTCAGTTTGGTCAGGTTTAGGCACCATATTGCGCTATTGTTCGCTTTTGGTTCCTCAATCTACACAAACCCTGGTCTCTTGGGTGTTTGTTTGACCCATCCACCCAACCCATCTTCCTCCATTTGTGAACTTTGTTGCTCTTTATTCTACATCCCCTTGCTCTGAGCATTTAATATTTCCACCAGTGAGTTACAGGAGGGTTGAAAGTGTGGCGTGTCTCACACAGATGCTAATGGGTACTTTGCGTCTGTATGAGATATTGAGGGGTGTGACAAACCGTTGGTATTTGATGCTCGGGGAATGAGTCCAATCTATCCTTTCAGACAATCATGGGCTGATAATTTTCCCTTTTGGCAAATAGTTTGGTCTCTGACAAATGGTATGTAATAGCATTATTTCCTTCATAATTTAATAATTTGCGTGATAAACATTTAATTTGTATCTTACAGGCTTTCCTAAAAACAAGACAATTTTTCTTTTGCCATTTTATGTGCCAGCTGTGAAGTTATCAACAATCAATTTACAAAATGAGTGATAATAATCTGAGATGTAAAGAGAAAAACATTTATGAGGATGGTTCAAATAAATTGCATTTTGATTTATGTATAAAGAAATGATTTAATTAAAGGAATTAAAAGAAACAAATTAAATGTAAAAATTATAAAAAAAAAATAAAAAAAAAAAGGGCCTATTGCTCAGTGAGACAGCCCACCCTGAGGGGAAACTGTCATCAACTGAACACAACCAGGTGACTGACAATAAATGGTTCTGCACTGTCTTTCACATAGCCAGGGTGGGTGATTGCTGTAAAAGTGCCCTCTTGAATGCCCCTCTTGTAGATAAAACATGTCAAAGTGTCCTCAGTTGTGGCCCAATATGCAAGAAAACATGACGCAGTGTCTTCTAAGTTGTCCATTCAGTGGACAAAATGTGATGCAGCGCTCTCTAGCTTGCCCTTTCAGTCAAGAAAACGTGATGCAGTGCCATACAGGCTGTCCTACATGTGAGAAAAAGGTTCGGAACTGTTTCATCACAGTTAAATGCGTCATGACTCTCTGCACGCTGGTGCCCCACTGCTTGCAGCGTGTGTTCCTTTTTATTTTTTTCACCTCTGCCTCCGAGACAGTTTGAACCCACCGCTGTTCGCTATTGCAATATTGCTTCCGGCCATCAATGGCAGGACAGAGCACTGTCCTAAACAGCACATAGTCATGAAATGATGTGCTCCTAGATGGAATTGATGTGGGTTGTATTGATTTAAAGGAAATCACCCATCAGGGTTAGTATTTTTATGCTACTCCCACCTAACATTCACTGAGAGGTCAGCCAGTGAGTACACATTTTTAACATTTGTTCACTAACAAAGTGCTGAATTTTCGAACTGAATGGATTCACTCAGACGTCACTGCGGGACTGTCTTCTCGTCTCAGCCTACCTCTTTATATCTCTCGTTATTACACAGTGTGGGTCTGCTACACCCATCTTGTTTTTTATTTTTTGCATGTAAGCGTTTGCAAGCGCTTGATGCGTTAACATACTGACACCGCGCAAGCATGCTGGTACATGTCAAGGACACATGACAAAATTGCATGCGTGTAACTGCACCATAACTGGAAACAGTTTTGCGCTCGTGATGAATGAGTTAACATCAAAAGCTACAACGTACTGCAACATTAAATAATAAATATGAGACTCAAGCTGCTCATTAAGTGCTTTGGATGTATTTAAGACCATGTTTATGCCTTTGCACTCACAATGAATCAATCACTGACATCAGCAGTACACAACTACACATCCGTGCTCGTCACAGGGCGAAAACAGCAAGAATGCCCTGTTAGCATTTAAACGGTGCATAAACATTAGCTTATCTACTTTCAAGGATAAACCCCTTCAGGCTAGGTACGATATTTTCAGGGGGGTCATTAAAACAAAATAGACATAAATAAATATTAATAACAACAATTTTGGAATTATACTGAAAAAAACAAGATGGTATTTAAAGTAATACAAGCTTAATGATAGAGCCTGACTGAATCAATGCCCAGATAAAAACATTGGGAATAAAAGTAAAAGTAAACAGTGAATTAATGTGGTTGATGTTGCATTTAAGTATTCACATCTTTGGGGAGACTAACTTTGCGCTAATAAGGTCTGTAAAAGCAGAAAAAGGCAGACAAACAAGGTTGCCAGTTGGGCAGCCATTAGAGACAGACATCCTTGTACTCCCTCACATTTTGGTCCTTAGAGGGAGTAAATAGGATCTATTGACAATGTTTACCCACAGGCGATCCAGATCTAATCAAGAGGTGAAAAACGCAGAAGTAAATGAAAACGCCACAAATCTTGCAACGCACCGGCGCTTTGCAAGGGCTGTTTTAAATAGATCAATTGCCTCAGCTCCCATTGTCAGGCCCTTAATATCCTCCCCTCAGGCTTGTGGTTTAGCTCTTTAGTCCCATAAAAATAGACTTGATAGATGGCTTTGCACCACTCTGACTGAGGCAAGGGAATCCCCAAAATGCCCCCCCTTCCACACTCACCACCACCACCACCACCACCACCACCAATCCATCCACTCTCCAGCAGCCAGTTGGCAGGCTGCTGCTCAGCATTTTGCCAGCCTCAGTTTGCTTTTTTGTTTGATTGAATCACAAGGTCAGGATATATTTGGGGGTTCTTTCATGGGTCAGTCTGTTTGAGAGACAAAATTTGTTGATTGCAGGGAAAAAAACAGACAGAAAAAAGCAGCTAAAGGGAGAACTAGTACCCTGTTAGTCATCTACGCTGAGAGGTACAGGAAAGGGAGAGAAATGCTGGAATAAAGAAAGCAGCAATGTTAACAAGTAATGTGTGTGTGCTCATGTGTGCCATATTTCACTCAATCGCCACCTCATTTTTAAATAATAGATCCCTCCTTCACTCACAGTGAATGGTTTGAGAGATATTGATCAGCCATCTGGTCTTCTCAAGCCAAAGGCTAATATCCGATGTTTACTTCATATAAATCTTCAGTTGATACACTAAATAATGCAGCGCCAAGCCGAGAAAGCTGGAGTTAGAGAGGGAGCGAGAGAGACGGGGCACAGAAGACCCATACAAATAGGAAACGCTTCAGATCTGATCATGCTAAACTTAGACGTTTCTCTCTCTTGGTTCTGTCCTGCTGTGCTCGCTTTGGGACGATTAAACTCCGGCCGACATCAGGCTGTCCAGGAGCAGATGAAACCTTTTTAAGCCACGCTATGAAAAATGACTGGGTGCAGAAGTGTTTGCTTGTAGTTTTGGTTCGACATTTCTCAATGTAGGACACATTATATTCTACCACTACCAGTCAGTATGAAGTATTGAAACAATTGCCCCATGGGAAAAAACTCCAGAGGCCCTGGCTTTTAAAGGAAATTGAAAATGCGCCATTAATGATATAACACAGACTTTTTCTCTCTTTTCTAGCAAAGAAAAGATATGTGAAAGTGGAAGATGCCAAGATCAACTTAAGAAATTCATAAACATGACATCTTTGCTCTTAATCAAGGTCTTCAGCTTTCACAGTATTCTCAGTGAATAGAAAAGAAACTGATAAAAAAGTCTGTTTTGTTATTTTTTTTTTTTGGCTCAAATTACAAAAGTAGTTTGAGATTAAGCATTTGTGGCCTTTGGTGCAGATAAAGCAGATTTGAAAGTGATAAAAACGTATTCCTTCTCGTCTCACATTCAGAGACAGCCAGAGTCAGCTCTATCTTTTTCATCCATTGGCGTCATTTAAACTCCACACCCCAATATGTTAGGTAACTGAAGCCCTCAGAGGAAAAAAAGCTCTGGAGGGCTTTTCTTAAGCAGTTGTACCATTTCTCTCGCACGGAACATAAATCAGCTGCCAGCATTGTGTGTGATGTGTGAGGGGTCAAGGGGAGGAAAATATCCTGCTGAGACCTGATGATTACTTCACAAGATATGTAAGCAGCAGCCTTAGGCAGAGGCCCACCTGTTTATAGCTTCAATGTGCATTCTGAATCCCAATGACGATGGAAATAACAGAAATCTCCGAAGTGCACTGAGGCTGTAGCCGCGCTCCACTTGCTGATTATGGCTCTATTATGCTTTTATTAGCATCTCAGAATTTTGGGCTTAGCTCTTTAGTGCACGTCATTTTCTAAACTAAATCTTATTTCATTTGCTCTCAGTCCACAGCCTCACTGACCTGCTGCCTCCCTGGCTATCTCAATGCTAGCTAATGTATCCACTGCTCTGTTCCTCTGTCTCCAAGCTCTCAGAACAAGCCCTGTGTGTCATTTACTCTTCAATGTGCATTGAATGCATCAGACCATGAGGTGGATTGATTATTTAAAAGCACTGCTGGATGAAATAGATGTGCCAGCAGTGAGACGGAGCAGAGGCCGAGCTGCATAAAACAACCAATTATATCATTCTTCACCCTCGCTTGCTGCTCTGGACTGTGAACTGGAATTATGGCTTTTTAAAACATTACGCAAAAAGCAACAAGAGCCTGGATGGATTATGAATGTGTATTCTGGTATATTTTGTTCAAAAGTAACCCTTCTCTTTTAGTTATTGTCCACGATTTTTGCTGCTTCTGAAAATGAATAGAAGGTCAATGAACAGAAGGGATGCAAGGATTTTTTTCCCCCTCCCTAAGGCATATTTATGGGCGGGAGACCTTTTCCATTTTCAGTGTAAGACTTCTCCCACACAGCTGTCACCGACAAACATTAAGGTGCCGAAAAACCCTTTTTGATGGTGATGCCACAACCTGGATGAAAAAGTAAAGCGTGAAACTTTGAAACACAACAAACAAGCAGGCAAAAATATAAACTTCCTGTCTCAGTCTGTACGCAGCGACAACCCAAAACAGCCACCGAGCTAAAGGGAAAAGCAGGTATAAAATAAATGTCGAGGCTACCTGTTCAAACCGCTGGCAGCACTCATTTTTTTCACCCTTGAACTCCTGGCTATGTGATCTCTCAGGAGTCGCTGCCAGTGGGCACTGGTGCAGCAGAGGCTATGTTGTGCTTCCTGGACTGGGGTGAACAGGAGGAAGGTTGGGGATGTGAGGCTGCTGGACTATCAGGCGGCACACAGCACTGCCTTTGACGGCCTGGTGTGTGACAACTGGCATCACTACACAGACCGAGTACCATCAGCAGACTTACAGGCGCACACACTATATGGCACGGCACACGGTCACAGTGTAAAATCACTTTGTAGTCAGCGTGCCTCACACCCTAGAGGCATGTGTATATGTGTGTGTGTGTGTGTGTTTGGTGTGCTGTGTGCCCCTGGGCTTATGGGTGCTGAAGGGGGAAGGTTAAGCTGTGGCCAGATGTTGCAAGACACAGCTCCAATAGAGTCCCCAGTGTAACCAGGGAGGATTATGAAAGGGGCTTTTGTGACTGTTGCGCTCTTGTACTTATTCTTGTCGTAGGCTGTGAACTTTTATTTGAGAAAAAAGCAAACAAAGAAACAAACACAGTTTATCTAAGCAGGGTACATGGCACAATGTAGGGATTGTTTTTTAGTTCATGCAAATCAAAGCCATACTAAATCCATCCATACCCACTTTGTGTCACTGTGTTTCCACAATGTTTAAAATGAACTGGTATAAATGACCTTGCTGTGATCATACGAAACATGCTTGGCTTAAACATGGTCAGGATTCTCACAGACCACTTCCTCCTTGTAGCAGCCTGGAATGCTTTACATCTTGGTGTTCCACAGTGTAATTTTCTCTCTCTAGGCAGAGTGTGATAAGAGGAATTGGCCAGTGGGATCCTGCAACCTTTCCACCTTTCCAGTGGATCTCAGGGTGAGCACCCTCAACTTCTCCAGCCCCCATGGGCTCTGATAAGAGCCCACTTTGCATCAGGAAGGAAAGTTACACAGGCATTGGCTGCTATTATGGCACTTTGTTGCCAAGATAACAAGACCCCCTTGTGATTATAAAGTCTCAGATCAAAGGATTTCATGAACCTGTGTTGGATTAGAGCCTCTTTTCCTTATAGCGCTCTTGGGATGGTGCTACGGAATGTCGCCTGGGAAGAAGAGGATTATGCATACTGGGAAATCATATGGAATTACAGGCCTGCATGGGCTCAGTGGTTTTGGCGTAATGCTAAGCAAAGATGGCTGGGTGGTTGAGAGAGAGGATGAGGATGAAACTAACTGCTGGTAGAGAGCAAGAGAGAGAGGAGGTTTACTGTATGGTGGCTTTTTTCATGCATGCCACCTTCTTCAGCTTTTACAGTCTTCAGTTCCGGCATAACCTGTGGGTTCAAGGCTCAAGGGGATAATGGACGTGGAAGTGGTTAGCCACATGATGTGGAAGTGACTGTTTTCTGTGTCTGTTATGAAACAAAACACAAGTTTCAGAGTACTGGCACATATTTGAATATATTTTTTCTCCTTTGCTCGACAGCTCCACTTTGACAGTTAGAATCCAAATACTGAATTAGGATAACCAAACACAGCACAGCACTGTATTATGTAGAGACATGCAAGCAATTTGATTCGTGACATCGGATAAATTGCTTGACACACACGACACGGCTGTGTGAAGATACCAAATGAGATGTCGAGTACATAAGAAAAAAATCACCCTGACTGTTACAAATTAGTTTTGGACATGAAAATGGAGAGCATTATAAATAACGATTAAAACAATGAGTCATTCCAAGAGCTTTGGTTTTCAAGTAATTAAGGTTTTGAGGATGCAATTATTTCTTCTTTTGAAATATTAAATGATGACGTTCAGGTATAATTCTTTTTCCCCGATATGGATATTGCATTTTTAAATAAAAGTTGGCATATATTTGATTAAAGATGGAGCTCTATTTCATATTCTGCTTGTTGTCAGGACTGTCAGAGCTCCACAGTCAGTCTGTTTTTCTATCAAAAATTCACATCCAACTTAATCAAGATTCATCTTTTGTCTGCAATAATACTGAAATATGCACAGTGGTAATATGCAGATAGCATGCATACTCTGTGGACTCAAACACGATAGAGATTTTTTTTTTCTTCTGGGATAATAGATGGAGACAGGACTAAAGATAGGAATCTGGTTCATGTTGCCAGTGTCGTGTCTTAGCTGTCGGTGCTGCTCGCACAGTGTGACTATGAATGCCAAGTGCAGCTGAGAGCAAGACCTTTGATCTTGCAAACCAAGCCTTTAAAGGGAATGTCAGACCCACTGGAGTGTACATGGCAACCCTGACGTAGGTGAAGTTAGTATTTTCTTTTATGCTGTGTGGCAAAAATTTCTCTGATGAACGACTTAATCACACCGTACATTGTGGTGCTAGATATATGGATGGAGGTAAAAAACCCCCCCCAAACATATTTCAATATAAAGCAATTCAGTGCAACAACACCACAAACAACTCACAGGAGAGTGGAGTCAACACCTCTTTGATACACTCTCAACAAAAGCTAAACAAAACAAAAAATTCACAGTGGAAGAGTTTTGAGCCAGTCTGTTGCATTGGATTGCATTCGACTGTATATCTGTACACAGAAGTAAACCCCCAAAGAAAGTCTGTATAATCAGTCACGCTTTACAGATCAATTACTTTGTAAAATATATGATTCACTTTTCAGTTTTTATGTATTCTGATGCACATACATGGACTCATCATCAGTCTTGTATCCTGGAGTCATTGGGTGTTTTTGGGTCTCACAACAGACAACCTTTGTCCATTCAAGCGACCAAGGTTGATCAGGCCTCGTCCTGTGTCCAGGCAGCATTCTACTAACCCCAGTGGTCGCCCCCTTTCAACTAGAGCCATCAAGATGCTTTCTTTTCCGCCTCTACATTGTTGTTGTTGATGGCTCTACTACTTTGTCCTTTAATGCTCCTCTACCAGCTCCTGGTACTTCACCCTGTACCTCTCATGGGCCTTCTCCATTCTCTTCTCCATGGGTGCGGGTAACCCCAGCTAGATCAGGTGTCTTGTGGCCTCAGAGGCCAAGATAATGTCTAGTCTCAATGAGGAATGGATGATATGTGGTGGAATTTTCAGATGCCTCTCCAGGTCAATGATCACCCAGTCTCGTGCCATTAAAAGAATAGCAGCAGAGCTAGGGTCTTAGGCCGTTCTCCTTCCTTGACATAGATAACTGTCTTCTGTAACATGGGTGTGTATGTGTGTGCTGTCGCTGAACCCCTGGCTGATTGCCTCGTCAATGGACTTGAGGACCTGGCCATGTCCTCAGCAATTAGCACCCTTCGGCCAGTGCCTTGGAGCAGCTGCTCAGGGTATGTTCAAAGGTCACTGTCTCAGAAGGCACACAGCATGCAGGCTTTTCTGCTTTGCCCCATGTCAACAGATTAAAGGGGCTGGGGAGGACATTGCAAACTCCGTCAGGCAAGAACCTGATCCTCTAGAGGTTCCACTTCCACATGTCCTGCCAGGTGACGTTCCTCTCCATCGCTGGTTCCCACTTCATGCAGGCGCCCTGTCGTCACATGGCCACTGCTCTGCTTGCTTCCTCTTCCTCTACTGAAGTGTACACCTCTTCCTGCACCAGCTTCCGCCTCTCCTTCCCACTGGCAGTGTCGTAATGCGTCGATGTTGGCCCTGCCCTGCGCCACACTCCCAAGAAGCATCTTGTGCTTCGGTCGAGAGCTGGTTTATATTTGGCATGAACAAATATTCATTGCAGAAAAATAACAACAGCAACAACAAAAAAAAAACAACTACATTGTTCTGACCTCCAGTCTGTAATATCGCGTCAATGTGCAGCACCATAAATAACAATAAATAACTTTGGCTTGACACTACATCATGATTATAATTCTTCAAGTGAACTTTTAGCTTTTCAAAAAAATGTATTGAGTTGAATGTATTTTAAGCTTCAGTAGGATTTTACAAAACACAATTTGACCAAGTCTGATAACACACAGACACAACTACTCAATATTTGAATGAAGTGCAAATTGATAAACTCATCCAAATTCATCCAGAACAAGTGTGTCATAATGTCTGCAATATCAGTGATGCCTGTGGTGAATATACACAAAGACCTCTTCTTATCTCGATACGAAGATCCTTAAATAATCAATAATGGGTGGACCTCAGGGTTGATGTTTGATACAGAACATCAACACTCTGGTCTGGCATTTCTGAAATTATTGTTTTGACCTGCACTCTGAGTGTTAACAGGTTTGAGCGCCACACCTCATTTATCCTCCACAAGTTGCACACACAGACACAAAAATACAACTGAAGGAGGCACAATGAATATCAAGTAGAAATAAGGTGATGATCAAAACTGAGTCTTTTCCTTCCATCTGACCCACAAACCCTCAATCTCGCGAGCCATGATCCTCTGACAGCAGCAATCACAACCCATTGAAAATGTCCCTCTCATCAGAAAATGGCAGCATGCAGAAATCTATAAAAGGTTTTAATGTTGTGGGTCTGCCATGATTGCCCAGGCTTTTATCTGTTATTCACCAGGTCACACTGTTCCACTCCCTCCTGCTTGCCTCTGCCAGGCCAAAGACAGGCAGAGAGCATTATTTGTAATGGCAGCTCCATTGTTGCAGGTAGATAGCCCAATATCTTATCAATACTAATTGTATCTGCTTGACAGAGATAGTTTCTCCCTGCCTCATAATTTGACTGTTGCCTGCTTTTGTGAGAGGAGACCAAAAAGGAAAGACAACATGAACAGACAAAGATATTTTTTCATGAGATGGTATATGGATTGTTTTTTGTGTAAAAATGAAGCTTTCCATACTCAATGTACAAGCATGTGAATATATCCATATCTTCTTTTCTTTTTTAGAAAATAAATTCACAACTACCAAGACGTTCTGTCAAGTTTGAGAGCATTTTTCTAATTTTAAGGTTACGCAATGGACTGAAGGATTCATTTTGTCATTAGCAATAACGATAGCCATTGTCAATAAAGCAAGATAAAGTGCTGGGTATTTTAATAAGTAAATGTCGTGTTTTCAGAAATTCATTTCAGTTCATTCAGCTCAAGCTATTTTGCCATGTTCACAGTGGCAATGATCAAAGGCACCACTCAGTCTGTTCCACAGACATTAAAGGGAAGAGATGATTTACCTCTGCAAATGAAATACCTCCCGGAGAGCCTGCCCGTGCATTTCAATGACTTTCTGGAGAATCCAACAATCGCATGTCGAGAAATATTGAGGGCATGGGATTCTGTTAATAGTTTGCCAATCAGATTGGCTCTCGTTTTTGATGAGTGCATTCAATTAGATTTCCAGATCAAATGAAATTCAGTAACACAATAATTGGTTTGGTGGTGCTTTGATTTCACACATTAAGAAAGCAGAAATAGTGACTGCTGCCAAACATGAAATACTGTACAATAATCAGTCCTGTACATTCTCCCAAACATCACCGAGAAAAGCATTGCAGCCAGATTTCACATTTTGATGGAGTAATATTTCTAAACTAATATTTCTGATGACATGAAAGCAGCAGTCATTGTGACAAGTGTGGCAAGGTTTATCGCTTCACATTTGGTGTTGGTTAGAGAGATGTACCCCTCCAGGGGTGACAGGAAGTGCATTGTTTTGGTGGCTACTGACCTCTTTTCTCCAAAATGCCACATGTGGTGGTTATCTGGCAGTTAAAGAGACGATCCTTTCACTAGTTCGACCCTGACAATGACTGCTGTCGATTGGCAGCAACGTGTCCTTTAGCAGGAAATTTATTTCTCAACTGCTCACTCAACAGAAGTCACTCTATCAGCTAAAATGCAAATTTGTACAGGAAATGGAGATTAGATGATCTTCAAAGTTGTGACCTCTCTTCCCCATGATGCTGTACTTATTTATCAGACTCGCTACTGGCAAACAAAACATCTCCATTCAGGAAAAGAGGCTAAAGTATTTCCCGAGCCTTGTTATGGTATTTTTAGCAGGCACTTGCAGTGTGTATAAGCATGCACAGATCCGCCGAGCAAATAGCACAAATGTCTAATGTCTCGTTTTTTGTAACTACTCTGAAAACCTTTAGAACTAGATATGCAACAATGATCCTAACTTGGAGTTCAACACTGACAAACTTCATCAAGACTGTGTGGGTGTGTGACCAGGTTTGATTGACCAAGGCAACATAAGCAAAAGGCCATTTAATAAAAACATTGCACATCAGAATCACCTTTTTCCAACTAAGCCCTGCCCACTTCAAACCAGTCAAAAGAGCTCAGAGAAAACAGCACAGACTCAAATCTGTCAACAGAAATAACCGAAACTGTTCTAACTTTGGCTGAAAATGTGTTCTTGTAGGACTCCATCACTCGTAGTTAGAAGCTGATTGAGATATTGATTTTTTTTCTATACCACTCTCATAGAGCAGTAAATGTGAAGGTACCGCCAGCAGTCAGTTAGCGTAGTATTCCGCAAAGGGCTGCCAACAGGTGGAAACAGCCAGCCTGGTTTTGTCCGAAGTTAACAAAATCCTCCTATCAGCACCAAGCTGTGTCTGGTAGTACATGCTTTACCTGAGGTGCCAGACACACACATTGGAATTAATACTGGACATCATTTTTATGATTTCAGCCAAGACTATCCTTATCCTCATGGTTTAAAGTTTTATTGCCTGCGACTTGTTCAAGCTGCAGGGCAAGTTCCAAAGATAATCTACCATCTTCAGTTTGGGGCTGACGATATAGCTTGGAGGAAGGATCGAGGAAGGAGTAAGAAGGAATGAAAGAGAGGGAGGATGGGAGGCGCAACCTCTGTCGAGCCGGCTGGCCACAAAAAAAAAAAGAAAAAAAAAAAAAAGGCAGCCTGTTTGATTTCTTCCCATGGTCTCTTTGGGAGAGTCATTTCCCCGCTGAGGCTCCACACTGCTGCTCTTTGAAGTATACGCAGCCGGGATGTTCACGCAAACTCAATTCTGTGTTGACACGTGACACGGAAACATGCAAGGACTCATGTATCACGCACACACACATGTGCACACACACACGTAGAGTTCATATGTGTTTAAGTTTAGTATTAACTACAAGCAGCATGAGCACATTCAGACACACCTCTCGAGATACCACCATGAACCCCATGTGATGGCTGCTGCTGATTTGTTGCCTGAAATTACTCTATTTTTGGTTAAATATTGGTCAGATTACATCCAGGCAACTGCTGATGAAGAACGTGAACTCTTACAAAATTTTGTATCTCAGTGATTTCCCACCAGTGATTCTTGTCTAAACACAGCTAGTATGATTGAAATGGGTCCCACCAATTCATTAGGTGCCTTTTGTGGAAAGACAAAATACCCTAATTTCATTTCTTACATATTACATGGCTCTCATTTCCTTACATGCAATATTCCTCATGAATGCTGATACAATAAGCAGCAAGGGCAGGTTTGTCAGTGCGACGCCTCCACTGCACATCTGATAATACCTGTTTAGATGTACAGTGGATCTTTGAGGTTTTGGACTTTTGGTCTGATAAAATGAGCAATACAAACATCGCCTTTGACTTTAGAGGGTCTAACTTTGTAAATTATAACAGCCATTTTTCATTACTTTCTGAAATTTTGTAGACAAAATAAACGAGAGAAAACCTTCATTAAAACATAGAGGCATCAGACTGCTCACCAAAAACATCCTCTTGTGCTCCCCATGACATGCAGGGAGGATTGGTTACACCAGTAATATCTCCCACTCCAATAACACGCAGACTGTATCCCTATCCCCCATCCCATCATGCCTATTTAGGTTGTTGAAGGTAGACAATTCCACTGGAAAGTGCACACCGGTCGACCAGCTGTCAAAATCTGACCGAGATTAACACCTCTTTCACGCAGATGGCAGTCTCAGATGCTGGGCTGAATGAGACTGAATAAAACTTGCTTTATTAAATGTGAGATCTGGGACTGGAAAGGCAGTGCTGGTTAGTGACCTAATTACAGATCATGAGCTGGACATACTATTTTTAACTGAAACTTGGCTGGTACTTCTACACTAAGAGAAGCGTCACTGTGGAATTTTAACTTTTAAATGTTGTTAGGTCTGACTGGAGAGGTGGAGGTGTAGCAGCACTCTGGTATTTTTATGCAGGTAACTCACTTTTGGTGAGTACACTTCTTTCAAGTATCTTGCACTGACACTGCAAAGCATAACTCCTGTCTTATGAAGAGGCAGCACTATAGGTGAAAACATTGTATTTTCATGCACTGGTCACTTTTCAAGTTATTTTGCTTCCATAACATGTCTTCTTTTAGACTAGTGGAAAGAAAATGTCCAAAATACACATTTAGGTGTTTGTTTCTGGACATTTACGCAACTTAGCAAATGTTTAAGAAGTAATGCGTCATTTGCATATTCAAACATTAAACTTGTCATGTAAAAATATCTGTATCTACTAGTGCTGTCAAAAATATTGCGTTATTAAGGCGTTAACGCAAATCAATTTTAACAGCGTCATTTTTTTATCGCGAGATTAACGCTCTTCAAACTTGTAGTTTTTTATAAGTTGTGGCCACTGCTAGTAACGTAAGAAAAACTACAGGATCCGGTTGTAAACTAGAAACAAAACAATAGGCACGCCCCACGCACGTTTCGTCTTGTCTGCTCGCTAGCTGTAAAAGAGTAGGCTACCGGTTTATGTGGATGTCAAGCGCAAAACACCGAAATGGATGCAAACAAAATTCTGAATGGAAAGTTTAGTTTCAAAAAGTTGCCAGATGGGTCGACTGACAAGACCAAAGTTATCCGTGTGTATTGTTGGTGTGAACTGAATTATCAACGTAGCACATCCAGTCTGAAATACCACTTGATGGCCAAACACACGGCTAATGCGAATTCTCCGCTGCCTCCGCTCCCCATGGATGGCTTTCAACAGAGGCACATGGATGCTGTTATGTTCAAAGGAAACTTAAGAAAGGAAAGCTTAAGCCATGGTGTAACTGCACTATAGGCTAAGTCCTAGTTTACAATGATGTGCACTTTGTAACTTTATTTTGGATCACCCTGTTTTGATCCCTTAGAAAGGGTTGTTGAAGGGGCTTTTGTGTAACCAAGTATTTATTTTTTTGTCATCTGTTTATTGACAGTGTTAAATTGTGTGAGATTTTATTCATTCAAATGTAAATGACTGCTCAAAGTGAGAATGTTAGTGAGAAATATAACACTACACGTTGTTGTTTTCAAATAAAAAACATTTGCACAAAGCAAGCCTATCCACTTTTCCATGTTGATAACAGTATTAAAATGATAATTCAAGGGGCATTTAGAATAGATAAAAATGTGCAATTAATTTGTGATTAATCACGAGTTAACTATGACATTCATGAGATTAATCGCGATTAAATATTTCAATTGATTGACAGCACTAGTATCTAAATAAATAGATATATATCTTTTTTCTCTATTCACCTGTGTGTCACCTCATGTCCTATTTTTTGTCTAAAAATATACAGATGGATTTTTACAATACATGTCTGTAAAGGCTGTTTTCTCCAAATGAGTATTTTTCTTGTACTCTGTGACAGAAGCCTTCACTTCAGTAGCGCCTATACATACCAAACTGTTTTATTCATCTCTGTATTCTGAAGGTTTCTACACAGATGTGTTTGTTCACATATCATTCATAGCCTGTTTTTTGGAGCATTTTATTCATAAAACAAGGTGAACATTTTTTTTTCATTCACGGAGTGATCAAAGTTTAACACATGTGCTGTCTTATATTCCAGATTTCTGTTCTGGAAATGTATGGAAATGTTTCATTATTTAAGTAGATAATACGTTATTTACGTTACATTGCAAATTTAACTCCAGCATAATCACATGGGCACGTTTCATGACGATATCTGTTAGTTCTCTCAGCATATAATTACACCCCTGATCACCTGGGCCATTCATTAGGCTTAATTATGTTCAAAATTGTTCATGTCCATTACTTGTCAGCACTTGATGTTTTTCTTTCATCAAGGAAGCTAAGGCTCGTGTCTGGCCTGAAATGAAAAGTGATTTCATGCAAGTGTAGTAACATAGTGTACAAGAAGTTAACATATTCGGTATATTTGGTGGTAGCTCATGCTCTGTGCAACACATTGTGCTTCCACATGGAAGGAAAAGTGCTACATAAATGAAGTTTGGCTTGCTTGTTTGCTATTCAGGAGCATGCATTGCATTTTTGTGTGACATATGTGTCTCATGTCTTTGGAGAAAATGGAACGAGCCCTCTATCCCTCCACTCTTTCTCCCCCCTCCATCAGTGCCTGCTGTGAACAACGCTGTTCTGTAGTCATCAAATGCATAGTCATCATGCCTGTTTAACCAATCAGTTCCAGGCTGGGTGATAAGGGAGGGGAACTCAAGTCCACAAATGAGGTTCATCCTCAAACGAATCCCGTCTTCATTGATAAACCTCCCTTGTAGCTCGTAGCCTCGCCGCGCCTGCCTCCCTTTACGTAGCCCTTCCCGACAATCTGAAAATTTAAATTGGTTCTGCACCAGTCGTAGTCATTCTGTCCTTGTGCTCATCACTCACACCAGCGTAATATATTACAGATAGCGGCGATGGAGTAGATTATGTTGGCAGCCTCACTGATATGTGTGACTGCATGGACTGTGTGTGAGGGATGAGAATATAGGCATGTTTCATTTATTAAGCATGCACATGAGTTGTGTCATCTGTACAGCAAAGGTCATCCAAGGTGAATTTAACAGCTGGCAACTACATGATATAAATAATCTTTACTTCAGCCAGAGCTAACATAATATGATGCGTGATCCAGTATATTGAAATTACCTCCAGGAGAGTAAATTGGCCATCTGCTGTCAATTTGACTGTGGGTTAATATTTTGTTATAGTCCATCAGGTGTTTTTGTGTGTTCATTTTAATGTCTTCGTGTTTTGATACACACACAAGTCTAACTGACTGCTGTGCTGTGCTGTGCTGTGCTAGTGTAATTGTATGCAAACTCCAGTCGATGACAGGATAGGTCACCGTGATGGTCGCACCTGCAGCCACACAACTGATTTAAATGTGTGTAACACTCAAGCACCTCAGTTTTTTTTTTTTTTTTTAATAGTTTACAGTCATTTTCTCCTCATTCAGTTTATGTTGAACTTTTTGACCTTCAAGCATCCCACTCATTTTGCTCTTTAGAGTGTATTAGTTTTGGGATATTTTTGCTTCGGTTCATAGTTTAAATGTTTAAACTGACTAACTGTCCTGCTTTGTCTCACTTGTGGTCAGCCATTAAATACAGTATGCTCCTCTTTGTGTTCAGTTTCAGGTCAGTTTTGTCTTTGTTGGGTCATTCTGAGTTTATTTCTGTTTAGTTGACTTCTGTTATGGGCCCATAACTTTTGTTGCTGTGTTCATAATGCCCTCTTTTTGAAAATCCACCTGTGACTCCTCATGCCTGCCAGCTCAGTCCCTCTCAGTGATGTTTGTGGACTTACTTGGACAAGAAAAATCTAAATCTCAAAATAACTGATCCTAGGTGTATGAGGTTGCTTTCACATCTGTCGTTCACTCCATTTTGTCCAGACCCAAGACCCAGGACTGGTCCTGTTCCAGTTTCACACTGGCCTTTTGCAAACAAACCAAGAGCTGCAAGCATGAGGTCATGTGGACTGACAGGTCACTCATTGATCGGGCAGTTTTGGTGACTGTTCCAATGTGGAGAAATTTCCATCCAACATGACACCACCTTTACTGCACCTTATGTGTTTGTTCATGTTCTCTATACCACAAAGAACTCATGAAGGAATAAGTTTGGCACAATACAACTCTGTTTGAACCCTTTGCACTCACATGTTGACATGCATTTATGTTGCAATAGTTACTATTTGCATAACTACATATATCATATACAGATTACTCATACCATTGCTTCCTTGACAGTTCATGGCCAAAAATGGTGCTAAAATCACATAATTACGATGACAAAAACCCTTTGGTTGGTTCATTTGCTCTCACATAACAAACAAGCCCCTCTGGAGTCCACTCGGAAGAGGACCAAGACCCACCTTTTCAGGCGGTCCTGGCCCGGTTGTTTAGTCTGCACTAGAGTTTGACTGACAGCTTCACACCAGCTCCAATGAACTGAACTAATCAGGCAATCGCACTAGTTTGTTCACATCGATTCAATGGTTTATTATTGGCCAAGCCTGTCAGAGTGAGCCCATGCACCATCGGTGGTACCATAATTGATACCTACATACAATAATAAATCACAAATCACAATCACATGACGTTCAAAATACGATTTTGGTGCCAGTATGATTATTTTACACTCAGAATTGTCCACTTTCATCATATTGTAGAGTGTGGGCTGCTGGTTCATGGGAGGATGACACATGCGACATCTGTGTGACTCAATATATTTAATTAAATTTCTGTAGTTCGCAATAACTGCTCTACTGTAATGCAGCTCATTTACAGTGACAGATGTGATGTGTGCTTCAATAATATAATCATGATAATTATCCAATACAGAGTACTTACGCATGTGTACAGTACAGATGGGGGGTCGACACAGATGAACGTTGAACTGCACCAAACAATGTTTTAATATTGTCTTTATTGTGCCACTGCTGGCTATTTGCAGTGCCACTGGCCTGGAGAAGTAGATCACAGAGCTCTGAACAGCTGAATTGAGTACAAAGGAAGTCAACACAACAACAGATGTGAATAAATTGTAAATCACCATAATCATGTTCCAGGAGGCCCCAAGAAATGGATGATGTCATTAGGGGCACAGCCGGTGCCTGGTCCCAGAACAGCCTCTCAGGTGGAATGTACTGCAGACCTACTATTCCCCTGTCGAAAGGTAATATAGAGTCCAATATCTACCCCCTCCTCAGAGGGGGAGGCTGCTTTCGTGTTGAATAATTGAGACCCAGATAAAAGACCAATGGTTTTGCATTAGACAACAGCGTGGCCTCATTGGCTCTCACTCTCACTTAAAAGCTGTTTCTACACCTTTTGTACGCTCTGCGTTTTCCCTCTCAGTCTCTGTCTGACCTGTTGTCTGATACACAAACTGCTTTTAGGGGATAATTGTTTTCATAAATAATTAGGTGTGGGTGTTTCTCCTGTTAATAGCCTCCCCACCATTTGGCTAGGTGTGTTTAAAGTTACTGATAGGACAGTGCTGTGAAAGACAAACTGAGGTAATGTCTAGGTTAAAGCAGAGCAACCTCATCTGTTTCTACTAAGGGTGGAGATATGGCCCTACAAACTTGCAATCGCTGGCCCGTAGATGCTATCTTCAAGCCACCATACACGTTCATGCTGCCCACCTCTTCCGCCCAGTGATAGAAGGGCTTATTTCTCAGCTCCTGTTTACCCCTGCATTCTGCCAACTGGCAGGTCAGTGCATCGACATCTCACATAGTAAAGTGATTAGAAATGTTGGTCCTTTCAACCCCCAAGGTGAACACCCTGTCCACGCAAGCCTTTGATTATGGCTCCATGTACCTGGTCCACAAGATCTAATCCAACATGTAAAGATGTAAATCTGGAACAGGAGCACATTGAACCATGTTGAGACTCGTGTTCTTTGATTTCCCCATTGCTTTCAAGATCATCCAAGTGGTGTGTTGGCGCATGTGTTCACCATAGTTTGAGCTCATTATGTTGGTTTTTCTGTTTTTAAAAAAGAAACTGTGTCGGTGCAAAGAAATGTTAAATTAGATTAATAATACAAAAACCTCCGGTGAAAATTGAACTTTGAAAATACCATTTGCTACCCACGTAAGTTTAACTGTTTTTTTTTTTTTTTTTATTGCTTTGAGATTTGAGATTGTGAAACACGATCATCCGTTTTTGCATTTTCTTCCCATTTTTCTCTTCACTTGGTATTGCTGGAAGCATAATCACAACAGTTTATTTCAAACTGAGCTCCTGCAACAGGAAATAAAACTATGAGGGGGAACAGAAAATGTGGGTGTATTTTGAAGAGAATGGCTAAAACCCCAATGATGATGAGCCTTAATTGTATTGAACGGTATATGACAAGAGTGCATGATAATTGGCTCTGGCTTGAGTGTGATGGGCACTTACCTTTAAAGGTCACTGGTCTTGACACACTGAATAGACCACAAAAGCCCAGGCAGTCATGGGTTTTCTCTTTTCTCTACCATCCAGGAAACCATGGCATTGTGAAGAGCTCTGGCTAAAAAAGAGGCAGGTATCTCACAGTGTTACGGTTTCCCGGATTTCAAGTCGCCGCATAGATTGTCCACATTTTTCCATCTGTGGGACACTGCAGAGTGGCTTCAGAAAGAATAGTGTTGCCTTTCTTGTTCTCCTTATTGTTTGTCTCACCTTACATTCAACTCTGGGTCATGCTGCCTGCCAGCCCTTGGATGACTCCCCTGTTGTCAGATGAAAGAATGCAGCCAAGAAGGAAGAGTGGACCAGTCCTGCAAGCATCTTGGAACGGCACATCAACACTGCAGCAGATTGGTGTGAAAACACAGACACTAGAGAGACAGAGAGAGGGGGCAGGGTGTAGACATGTCACAATAGGCTATTCTTGTTGAAGAGGCACAGGTTTTCAGCAAATGCAACAGACTGCATGTCGCAGATGGGAGATTTTTATTGACTGGAGATGAATAAATAAATTGAAAGAGGACTCACTGAACCTTAGAAGAATTTCTGCCTCATTAATTGTATATTGTGTTGTAAAAGACTGACCTGATCATCCTGAGCTTAAGGGAAGAGCTGCGGGTGCAGATAAAGGTTGTGCCAGGGGAGCAGGCCGTCTGTGTCTCATCACAGGTGAATCCACCAGGAACGTGTTTGGATGGAGCTTTAAAAGGGAAAGAATGAAGCGGCTGCAGACCTAAAGTGACTGCAAAACCACATTTGTTGTATGCATGTGTGAAAATGCAGCCCGAGAATGTAATTGGTTGAGGGACTGTTAGGGTTAGGATCTGAGGGAGTGGGTCATTATGTCCCCCTGGTCGGGTCACATATATGTCATTCCTCTGTTTATTTAGTCATCCCTAGTTGGAGCGGCTCCAACCCCATGGGGCCTGCTGCAGCAGGGATAGATGGCCACCCCCAAGTGTGCTCCTCTGTTGGCAGCAGGCACCCACTCTTATCACCTGTGCTCCTCTCCACCTCCCAGCCAGCCTGACCACCCTGAGGGGGACCTTATGCCCACCCCATCGAGACTGCACAGGTTTGTGAGCTGGCGCGGACAATTTGAGCACTTTGATTCATTTTGTTTGTGGTTGTCTTGTTAAAATAATAATCTAAGTAGTCTGAGTCAGATTACGCTACCAGTCTTATGACATTGGGGATTGTCCTTCCCACCTGTAGCGTCCATATTATGCAACGTTCAAGTAGAAGCATTTAGAAAGAGATGTGTGCTGCAGTGGTTCAGAGTTTAATGCATGTTGTCATTTGCATGGTGTTGTTTAACGTGGGAGTCATTCACAGGGAATAAGTAATTCCGATAATTCCGATAAGTAATTTATCGTAAAATACAACTGACACTTGGCTCTGTCTGCTTTGGTGAACCTTTTATCGTAAGTCGCTTCGTACAATGAATTGATTTTTGTATGGAATAATTGTTATGGCTACAGTGGGACAGAGAGCTATCAGTTCAAAGAGATATCTGTGACACATGTTGCGTGGATCAGCAGTGGTCAGCTCAGTAGCTATGGACCGGCGTGCTGGGGAGCTGATGCCAAAGTGGTGCAAGCAGGTGGGATGCAAAAAAAAAAGGAAACTGGTAAAAAAACCAGCAGGCTCTGCTGTGGGGCTGAGCTTTAACACAGTATTGGAAATGAGCACGAGGATGAAACTGAACCCCATTTGCGATAATACATCCCACCCGGTGCTGTGATGCAGCTGCGGAGCACATTCAGGCTCACATATTCAGATTGTGCAATGATTTATGCCCAGATGTCCCAGCTGGCGGGGTGCCTGCCAGCACTGTCTGCATGAACTACCCTGGACTGTCTTCAGATTTGTAAATGTTGTACCAGTCCTTGCGGCATTTTCTTGCACAGTTGATATTTCAGAATACATCTATATGCAGCATTATGTAAGTACTTAAGGTACTCTGATCAGGCTTTTAGCACTGACACCAATGTCTTACAAGTTGGCTGATCTAACACCAGCAAATCAACTGGTTCCTGTGCTTAAATATTTTATAAAAACCTCCTGCATCAGAGACCCTATAAAACCCTTGCGTATATTATTTTTGAAGTTGTACTTTCTGCAAAATATTAGCCTAAGATGTTCCTCTATGATACTATATTCACATCAGAAGTAATAAGCTACTTCACTGGGAGCAGTGATTCATTATATCTTGTATCTCATTGCAACAAGACAAAATGATGCTCTATTTCATACTGCCATGTCTACATCTTTCCTACTCCTGGTAAATCTGACAACCAGTAGACACATTACATTTTCACTGATACATCTGGCCCATATCATAGACACACCTGTTGCATCTTGAAATCCACCAGCATCCCTAAATCAGACAAGATGCCGGATGAATGGGCTCCTAGATTGGATTCACAACATCCAGTAAGAAACTATTTTTTGTTAGAAAAAGTTATCACCTGTGGCAGTAAAAACACTTTGAGTGGCTTTTATTATGTGCGTCATATTTTTTAAGGGCCACTGGCCACTACATATTTTAGTTTATTCATGTGTGGTTGTATATGGTAGAGATAATGATCATTCTGCGGGTGCCTTCAGTGTCACCTATTGAATATCCTGTGTTTTTGATTGGACGGACAGCTTTGTGTTTGCTGTATGTTGACTTTCTGAAGTTCAACACAGAGATCAATACTAAGACTTCTAAGCTAATCATAACTGATCCGACTCATCTTATTCAAAGACTGTTAGCCAGTCTGTGTACACATTGATATTTAAGAGCAAGTCCTGTGAAGCCAGTTAAGGTAGTCAGCTCAAGTGTTGTTACACTCACATGTGATATAATGCTACATTTTTTATTAATTATGTGTCTTATATGCTCATAGATGTTTAGTTTAACATTTAATTCCATTCCATCAATCTATTCCAGTGAAAGCATGATGTCTCACCATACGTGAAGATTTTTTTTTTTTTTTGCCATGTTTTAATATTTTCTGCTGTATATAGCAATATTTTATAATAAAATAAGTAACCTGTGGTAATGCATGATGGCATGTTTACTATTTTTGCCCACATGCATCATTGTAATGGTCAGCTTGCTGTCATTACAGCACATTAGATGCAGTACATGCGTTACATGCTGCCTGCTGGTATTGGCTGCCATGTTAGAGCTGACTTGCCGGTGTGCAGTTATAGTTTTTGGAGCTTATTTTTATTTTAGATTCTTTCTGTAATTGGTATTTTGGTGAAAACAACAAGTCTCAAATGTATGATTTCAATTGCTTTTAACTTTTTGAAATTCATAATTTTCTGCAGTACATTTCACCCTCAGAAGTCGACCTCAAATGTTTTTAAAAAAATTTGCAAAGCTGCTCTCTGCTCCAGATTTTGACGTGCTGTGGTTCAAACATCAGGCCATACAGCTTGGAAACAGAAAGCAACATATCAGGTTGGCTTGTATTATGTTACGTTTACTTTATGCCGCGTATGATTGAATGATTTAAGAGGGCCACTGTACATTGGTAATGTTCAAAATGACAGCTTGACATTTTGAAGTGAAAGATGTTGAACAAAGACTTGTATGCTGCAGTTATACTGTGGTTAATCAAAGCACTGGGGAAACTGAGCATTGAACAATACAAACCACCTACGCAGGCTGCTCAAAGGGAAGCCGTCAAAAGGCTGCCCCTCTGCACTATTACAACATTAAAATAATTGCCTACAATTGTGATTTGGTCCAGTGAGCTCGCTAAGTGACAGGTTTTTTTCTCTGTCGATACTTGTTTTGCTGCTTAGAGGCCAAAACTATGACAATGTCCCAAGAAGCGCTTAATTTATATGCATAAATATATATATATATATATATATATATATATATATATATATATATATATATATATATGAACTGTGTTTGCAGCCAACAGTTTTCCGAAGTGTTCCTGAGGCCATGTAGTGATATCCTTCATACAATCATGTGTTCACAAAGTGGTGAACCTCGCTGCATCCTTACTTGTGAACGACTGAGCCTTCCCAGGATGCCCCTTTCATGCCCAATCATGATACTATCACCTGTTACCAATCAATGTGTTTACCTGTGGAATGTTCCAAACTGGTGTTTTTGGAGCTTTCCACATCTTTCCCAGTCTTCAGTTGCTCCTGTCCCAACTTGTTTGAAATGCATTGCTGTAATAAAATTCAGAACAAGCATTTTTTGATCAGATGAGAAGATCAATGCCACTCTTGTGTCTGTACAGTAAACAGAAAACCAGCAGCCATTAAGTTTAGCTTAGCACAATCACTTGAAATGGTGGGAAACAGCTAGCCATGCTCTCCACAGTGTTGCCCTGTAGCTGAAAGGTGCCAGATCAGAGCTGCCCTTGAGCAAGGCACCACACTAACTGCTCAGGGTGCCGTACAGCCCCATCACTCTGACACCTCTCAATTAATGTATGTCTGTAGCTGCTGTGTGTGCATATGTGTGTATTCCCCCAAGCTCATCCAAAATTCTACATTTACTGGCAATTTCCATTCATTTGTGGTACAGCCTGGAATGTCATGTGCCAGTGTGTTGCACACGCATCCTGATGGTGCTCTGTGGTTTTGTGTGTGTGTGTGTGTGTGTGTGTGTGTGGTGACTTGCCACTGCTGTAATCAAACATTGCCAATATCACACATTTGACTGATGAGAGGTCACACAACAGTCTGATGTATTTAAATTCAACAGTCTAATCTAGTATGGGACTGTTGACTGATGAAGTAGCCTATGGCTTCTCACAGGACCTATGAATAATTTAATAGAGGTCCAAGTTTAATAGGCTCCATTATAGAGGAGGGGAAGAGCTACTACTTTATAGCGTTCTACAGTACTGTTTACCAGGGTTAGGTCCCACGGAAGACAGACACTGTCTAGCTGTCATGCTATCTATGTACGCTGTGTTCACAATCCCAGAAAAAAATGGACAAACTGCCACACTTCTTATTGCAAAGCATAACATACAAAAACTACAACAGGAACAAAAAACCCAAAACATCTCTCCAGCTTATCTATGGCCACATTTCCATGGCTTCATATTTCCATGCAGCCAGAGATTCATGTGTCCCTTCATCTGCTGGCAGTAGCTTATTCACTGGTGCTGACTGATTTATACAGAGGACAGAGGAGGAAACATTCACACACAATACTCCTTGGCTACCTGGTCTTCTGTGGTTGTTGGTGAGGGAATGGAATCCAGCCAGAAGCTATTGTAGCTCTCTGACACATTGAGTTATAGAATTCATTGCTGTATAAGCCACATAGAGTATAACATAATATAATATAAGTCACGTAGCCTGGGGGAGGGGCTGGGGTTTATTGTGTGCATTGCAAGGAAAGAGATAAGGTGTGGAACGCAGGCTAATTGAGAAAGCCGATGAAGGAAAATTGCAACATTTCTACAATATAACAGTATAGTGCATCTCATCACAGTTACAATTTATCGAAAGAGAAAACAATATATCTCGTCATAAATGTGTCATATTTGAAGCAACCCAATTAATTCAAATGTAGTTAAACCAAGCAAAAGCGGTTAATGGCCATAAGTGTGTTGCGGTTGAAAACTCTTACTTAGGCGGATTCTGCAGTTTGAAGTGGGAGATACTGAGAAGGGCCATTTTCAACTTCATTCCACATGCAACCACTTCATATTTCTGACCTGATGCATGCCAAGTGGCTCCAGAGATAAAGAGCAGAATCACTTATCTAAGCCATAAAGGCAGAAAAGCAGAGGTGGTAAATTGCCATAAGCAGACACATGCAGGGTGCATGCAACGGACAATTGTTTCACCAGTCTTGGCCATATATCACATTTATTGTGTATAGGATATTTTATTAACCAGTCGTACCATTTTTTTGTATGTCTGTGGTTTTTTTGTACTTGCACACAATATACAGTATTTGTGCTCAAATAGGGCAAATGAGTTTGATCCCTGCAGTGCTGTCTTCAAAATGAATTAATAACATTAGAGCTAATGTGTTTTTGTTTTCATATTGAGCTGTAAGTTCAATTTGGTAAAATTGATCCATAAGATATTTAGAAGGAAAACTCGACAAAACAATCTTGGCAAGTTTCATCTTGTGACCACGCCTGTGCTTTGTTCCCAGATTAGAAATCTTACATAACCAAATAAAGTTTTATAAATGAGTCAAGTGTTTTGCCTAGCGCTCTTTCTTTTTATCATGTCTGTGTAGGACGCGGCATTCATTCATTTTTATCTGCGAAACGGAAAGGTCACAGATGTATCATCGTCAGTGCCCCTGTCAAAATGCCCTCTAAGGTTGTCATGACACCGGATGCACACTAGTATCCCCAGTCCTGCTCTTATTCCACTCTGAAAAATGATGCTGCAGCATAGCGTTGTAGCCCACACATATGAGCATCACCAGCATTGTATGGCACGTATCGATCATGCTTGCCCTCACCACAGGCAGAGGTTAAGCTTGGTCGGGGGCTGACTGTAATGGAAGGTCAACTGGGTTTGGGGCCAGATGTTGGGTCAGGTCACATTAAGATGACCTTAGGTCATCTCATTCATTCCCACAATGAAGACAGAATTTAAGATGAAAAGGAGTAATGACGACTTCAGCTGGGGAATTTCTGTTCTCAACATTTCTCCATTGTGTTTCCAACATATTTGCTGTTTTATCTCCGGAATATAAAACAGACGTTCTAGCAGACATGTTCGCACAGGGTTGTGGGAGCAGTTGACTTTCGATCTGTTGTGTAGACAGATTGCATCCT
Source organism: Chaetodon trifascialis (assembly GCF_039877785.1). Classification (NCBI taxonomy): domain Eukaryota; kingdom Metazoa; phylum Chordata; class Actinopteri; order Chaetodontiformes; family Chaetodontidae; genus Chaetodon; species Chaetodon trifascialis. Next base: position 9,656,111 of record NC_092058.1, on the reverse strand, counting down.
CCAAAATGTAATCTGTGCTGTCTATAAATGTAAGGTATACAATATTGAAAGTGCTAGCTATTCAAGATTGTTTTAGCTTATTTTCACATTCTGATGCATTCAATGAACACTACTCACTGTATTACACACTTTCCTATGTCATTTTGAAATGTTTAAATGGCCAGTCAGAATTGATACACAAGATATAATCATTTTAGCACAATAAGCACTTGCTTCAAAGTTTTAACAGGTTTGTTCCATTTTGAACAATAATACAATAAAAAAAAAAAAAAAATCACCAAATGAAACTTATTTGTTCTGATGTCAGTGGAGGTGTACAACACAGACGGGTCCTCAGCACAATTAACCCTGCTAGTTAATTAAGTTAATGCATTTTTTAAATGGTGTTACTTGCAAATACACACTCTCACACAGACAGACAGACAGACAGACAGACAGACAGACAGACAGACAGACAGACAGACAGACAGACAGACACACACACACACACACACACACACACACACACACACACACACACACACACACACACACAATCGTGGGTAGCAAAGGAGGATCCCCTGCTGAAATTCTCCAAAGCCTCTACAGATCTTTTGAGACACACCCCCACGACTCCTTTGGTCTGCTCAGCTTCTGCTCTGCTCTGCTCCTCTCCAGCTGCTAATCTGAGACTTATACCGGACTTATGCCTGGGTAAGCCTACACATCCTCAGGCTCTTGGAAATACCCCTGGCCACCTGAAAAACAACCTCTGGAGGAAATGCCAGGTCTTGCTGGGGTGTAGAGACCAGGCGTGTGTCTCCCATAGGCAGGGACCCTTGACAGGTGCGATTCTCTTGACCATCTGGCATTTGAAGCAGAGTCTGCTCCTCTGTTGAGCCTGAAAAAGAGTCTTTCCTCATATAGAAAAGCTCTTTTTGATCAGAAAGCCCCAAGAAGTCCAACTGTGTCTGACAAAGACATAAAAACATATCTGAATGGCTTGCTGAAACCTTGCAGCTAGAATCATTCCTTGCATGGCTGGTGCTTTTAGAAGTATTATACAGCACATTAGATACTTAGCGGTTGGTTCAGCTCTGCAGGTAAACCAACACAAAAGATACACCTTTAATGTACAGCCCATGCCCCATTGGAGGAACTCAGACCATCTATAGTGTCTTATCAGGAATTTATTTCTTCTCTGTAAAAAAAAAAACATGAAAAACGTTCAGATAGATCAGAGAGCAGTGTCAGAATGAGCATCGTCGCAGAAGATATGGTGCTGTGGCTACTGCAGTTACTTAAACAAAGGTCTCACAAGGTCGCCCTGTCAGCCACGTCAAGACAATTACACAATCAGGCTGCTGTCAACTTAAGTAAAGTAATTACATGATTTCTGTCACAGTCAGACACAGAAAAGCTTTCTGTTGGATTTCTTAGACTAAGAAAGCAATCAGGAGCTCTCAGAACAATACACCGGCTACGTATGGTTTTAAAGTGCTATTACCGTTCTAATGACCAGTTTAAAGCTAAAATATCTAGAAATCCGTCACATGTATCAAATTTCCTGGACTGCTCAGGCCGACTGGGACTAGTTTGACTCGTCTTCGGCTTTTGCCTGGCGAAGCATCTTAAAGTGTCTCTGCACCTCATGTCAGAACAAACGAGATCTGATCAAAATCTCGCAAATTAAGACAAATAACTTTTCTAAGCACGTTTTATTTCATGTGGGCCCTTGTTTCCTGCTCTGTTGTACTTTTTTATGTGTGTGTACATCTGATGGAAAGTACTTTAAATTGCTTTATTTGTAAGGTGCTAAACAAATAAACTTGCTTGATCGTCAAATTCAAGAACTCAAATGAGGTAAACACTCACTAGCTCTCGCTTTTCCTAGTATCCTATACCTGACAGGACAACCGCTACTCTGGAATGCTAAAACATGATAAACTCCTAAAATAAAATACCCAACTAGACTAAAGTGGTTTCAAACTTCTGACCAGCGGACTTACTGCTGTGTGCTCTCACTGTAAAAAGGCATGAACTGCATGCTTAGGTAGACCACCTCTCTGTGTTTATATGGCTGCCTGAGATACACATTTCCAGGACAGCGCACACAAACTGAAATAACTGAACCTCAGCCGCAGCAAACGGGGAGACAGAGAGCCTTGTGACCATTCATCACCACTAATAGGTCATAGTTTACAACCTGACGTTGGGCATACATCATCGGACAGACACAAGGACCAGGGAAAAATGGAAGAAAAGGTGTGATGGCACAGTAAGAGTCTGGTGAGAGCAGCCATATTCAGCAGCAAACTGGAGAAAGTTGAAGAAGAGCTGACATACCTCTGTTCTGTTTGAGAAGCTGCCCTGCCAAGGGTTGGAAAACAAACTGGACAGATGTGGATCAAGTCTTTGGCAGCTGAGGTCCACACTGCTATCCTCTACAGGATCCTCCGCCAGGCCACAGGAGGTGAGAAATGTTTTAGAGTAGAGGTACCAAACATACCAGGGTTGGCTTCAGGAAGAGCTTAAACATGACTGGCACATGGTCAGACTCTTCCTGAAACAAACTCTGGGTAGGTTGGTGCTCTGCAATATTTCCAACACGTCCTCATACCTAAACGACAGAATACATCTTCTGTTAATGACTCCCAAAATGGCATTTGCGTCTGCTGGAGAGAACCAGCGACAGCAATGTGACGTGGTCGCAGTTTGCTTGGGTTTAGGCGCCAAAACTACTCGGTTGAGTTTAGGAAAACGCCATGGTTTGAGTCAAAGTAGGCACATTAACTTCTTAAGTTATGTACCTAAGTTAAAAGGGGGCATTTACTTTTGGTTTCACATGAGATACGAACAGTGGTCTCCTGGCTCAAAGTCCTTTGTTTGACCCATCCATCCACCCCGACCTCCTCCCTGCTGTCTTCATACTACATCACCTGACTTCCTTCTTTGCTCCCCTTATGAATACTACAGTGAGTAGAGACCTCAGACTAACAAGAAAAGTAAATATGGCTTGTAATAAGCTGCTCGCACAGATAACTTATACAGCCATTTTTTTGGGGGGGGGGGGGGGGGGCAGTCTGAGTACTTTTCACCTTCATCTGCCTCTGGCTTTGTTCAAAGTGCCGTCCATGTCTCGGCTCTCGGCTTCATCAAACCCAAGCTTCCGTTAAATTTATTCCCTGTATTCTTCTGTGTGATCTGTGCGACATAGGGAATCTGTCCCCATGCTCCGTCTGTGCATCAGACAATACAAACATGAGAAGATAAACTTCACAACAGCGTGTGTCTGCTCACCCAAACATTTTCCATGACTTCAGAATTGCCCGTTTCATTGCAAACCTCAGATGGAAGATCACAGAGGGATCCATCCTTGCAGGGGACCTTTTTTCCACATGCTGGATTAGAGATTCTCTGTGTTGATGATTGGCTGAGCTGAACTCGTACTGACATCCAGGCAGGTGCCTGCCTGTCATTAAGGTTTAATAAGACTCACCCCATAGTTCCTCATTAATAGCTGCCCACAGGGCACACTCAGGACCTTTGCATAGAAAGGGAGAGAGCAAGTGAGCCGCAGAGAAGAGAGGGTGGGGTGACTTTAAAAGAGGGAGATGACACTTTCATATGGCTTTACTGACAGAATACTAATAAAGCTGGACACACGTACGTATGTGCACACACACTACATATTTGTAAGCCTGTGCCGTACTTCTTTGGGCTTCACTAGACTGCGCAGCAATCTTTTGCCTGTGAAATTCCAATTCAAACACCAACCAATTACTTCAATTCAAAGGAAAGAGTTTGAGACTCTCAGTCTAAATATTTGAGCTGAGGGAGCAAGTGGAGGTTTGGGAGTAAACACATCTCTTTGTAGGCCTGATAATGTCAGGGGTGTGTATGTGGGTGTGTGTGTCGTGCATGCACAGGACTGAGGACTTAGAAATAACTCAAACACTAAATCAAAGGAAAGAGTTGTAAATCTACCCTCTAGATACTCACTAAGTGCTGAACTCTAAAAAACATCAACTGCGCAGCTCCAGCAGCACCAAAACTATTTTTGTTGATCGTGTTCATGAGCATGAATCTGCAGCGTTGGGTGTTTTCCAATCCAAAAAATAAAAACAAGACAAACCAAATCTGATTGTTAACCAGCTCTCGTGCTTTCTCTGTTGTTTGAGCGTGAACAATCTATTTGTCTTTTATTAAGAACAAACACTCAACACTCACCTTATGTAACCTCTGATATAAAACTTTGTGCTGTGCTTTTCTGGGGAAGCTTTTTGGTGATGTGCTCTGGGAAACCATCTCTGATTGTGGGGTGAAGGGGAGTATTTTAGGTGTAAACACAGCATAGGCATTAGACTTGAAGGGGAAGCACTTAAAAGGCTCTCCTGTTCAGAGTCTGAGATCTGTGAAGGGTAAAAACATGTTAGGCAGCTGGAGTGCAATAAAGACAATTGAAGGTATGCACATGTCCTGTTGACATTCTGGTGGGGGAGCAAAGTCTGCTGAGCTGAGCTACCCTGTAGTGTTTTTCTTTTTTAATCAGAAGTGGCTCTCTGGTGGTTCTGTTTTGCATGTGGGAGCCACGGTTTCACAGACGTAGTCGCAGTCTGGGGAGTCATTTTCTTCAGTAAGTCAGCAAGGGAGGAGAAGTGAAAAGACAATAAAATGATGGAGAAAATTATTTGGATATATTGGTTGGAACCTGTTGGATGACTGACAGGAGGCTGAAAAGTCTGGTGTTTTAAAGTCAAAGGATATGTTTTGCCATTCAACACAGTCAGTTCCTCCATAGAGAAACCTGGACCATCTGATTAACTGGTGACAGGAAACTGGATTCGATGCAGTGTTCCCACAGACCTGCAACTGACGTTCATGTTTTCATGAACTCTTATCACAATCTTTCTTTAACATTTAGTGTAGAGTGTCTGACCTTAACCAAACCTTAACCAATTTTTCTTTGCTACACCACAATCTTTCCAGAGCTGCAATGTGTCAGACATGACCAGAATTTAAGTTTAAGAAGTTTAAAACTAACATGATCTCCAGAAAGTGAAGAAAGTAAAATTTTGGATGTAGTGATATCTGTGTATTGTGTTGCATTGATATCAACTGAAGGTAGCATGCTAATCAGTTAGCCTCGTTCCGTCCTGTCTCGTAATACCACGTTATTTACCTGTCTCGTAATAACACCTCTGCACCTTCTGAATTCAAGTTTTTCTCTCTTACCAAACTGAGATGAGTTTAATTGCAGTCAGCTCATCATAGCACACATTTCCTATGAACTCCACAGAAACACTCACCAAAACCGACTCGCTGTGTCTTTCCGCTGTTCCAACAATCACAAGTTCTTTCTTGGTCAAAATAAGTCCTTCTTCGCTTACTTAGATGTGGATATTCTGACTTGACATGCTGACACCAGATCTTCCTCTCACTCCTCTCACACTTCATCCCGTCCCTGCCTGCCGTGTCCTCAAGTCCTGGTCACTTCTTTACTGTAATCCCTGTTGTCAAACTGGCCTCTGTCGGTCTTGGACGCTGTGTTCAGTCCTGGTCCAGTGGTGTTCACTGGATGTCTGCTGAGCCCGGTTCTGTTGCCTCTGGTGTAAACAACAACAATCCCCCAGTGGTCTTAGCTCCCTGTCTGGGTAGACTCAGTCAGTTAATAGGGCCACTGGTTGCACGGCTAACTGAACTTAGCTAGCCAACCACAGCTAGTAGCTACACCCAAAGATACAGCAAAGAGCATCCTGTTTGTTTGAAGCGACCTTTGACGGGTGGCCCGATCGTACCTTTAAATTCAGTCATAGCATCGTTGCCATGCACAGATATTTGAGGAAAAAACAGCGGCATTAATAGTGGGGTTTTGTGGAGTCCTAAAATATTGATGTCCTTGTCTGGTGAGGGCTGGAGAGTCGATCTGCTGTCTAGTGCCGGGCAGGTAGCGTACACTGAGTTTATCAGAGCTTTCTCACTGAAAGCAGCTTCCTGCCGCTGCTGCTGGAAATGACTTTGATGCGAGCTGTGAGAGCGAACCATAACAGTCGCTGGCCGATAAAGCCCGGTGGATTCATCACTATGAGCGACCCCGCTCGCATTACACATGCTCAGTTGATCCATTGTTAATATGAAAATATTGGTGTATCTTTGCAGAAGGGAGCGTGTTTGATTGACAGAAGTCTCAGCCATCAGCCTACCAGTGGCGCTTTTTCATACAACCGAGCCTCACACTTCTAACGAACCCACATAGAGGCTTCAAAACACCTCTTTACAGAGCTACAGGCTGTAATGGCTGCATCTGTTGTCAGGTTGCAGAATGCTGACAAAGTAGCTTTGGCTCAGTGTGCTCTGTCTGTATTGAATGTACATAGAATATGACATGCAACACGACAGCATGACACACACCACAAACCATAGCTCTGCATGAGAATAAATCCTGGTGCATTCCAGGCTCATGCATCTCTTCCTCCTCCACCTCTCCAGCAGTCTCCTGACCCCTCTTCTTTTTTTGGCCTAAGAAACAAAACAAATTCTGACAGGGACATATTATGTGCTATTGAAAAAAACAAATAAATGTCTTTAAATGAATTAATTAAATTCCCAGAGACGGCCGTTAATGCACGGGGCTTTAGTTTATTCAGAAGACGAACAATAGATGTAACATTGTCAGACGGAGTTGAGAGTGGAGCAACACACGGAGTGTGTGGGCGTGTGTGAATGACAAACCAGAAAGTGCTTGTTTTCAAAATGTCCTCTCCGTCTCCCAGACTGAGTAAAATGTAGTGCAATGCCAGCTCTGCTGAAAACACATGGACGTCACATTTTGAGCCGGATACAGAGAGCATATGAGAGAAATGTCATGCACATAGGTCACCTGAAAAGGCCAACGCTGTTTCATCGCACTTTTCTTCCCATCACACCCTCATGAGAATGTCATTATTTCAACCAAAAAGCCATTTTGACAATATTACGCTGTGTTCCTCCTTAACCTTGCATTCAGCGGCGTGTTATTTAGATTTGTTTTGATGCTTTCTTCATTGCCTGGGTTCCAAACATCCATCTGATGTTGTTTATTCTTTAATTTAAAAGAATTCTGTCATTATATTTGTAATTATAAGAAGTTTGTATGAATAAAAAAAGAGAACAAATTTAAATCTCTCCATTAAATCTGCAGCCACGCGGTGAGGACCTCTCAATCGATATTTTCTCCTTCCTATCAGTTCCAGGCGAGTGAGCATGGTAGTGGCATACTATTAGGTTATTACAAAAGCAAATCAGTCAGCAGAATTAATTTTCTTGAAAAATATGAGTCTGGCTAAAGGGAATTAATAACCAATGTGGGGCATGTAGATGGTGAATTTTCATCACTTTTCCCCAGCCACTTGTGCATGTGAGCAGAAATCTGTCTGCTTTGATGAAGACTGGCTGTTGTTTATCATGTGAAATGTTGTGTTCAGTGGGCATTACAATGAGGAGGGGGGCTTCTAACATGAATTCTCTTGGATGTCTGACAAGCACGCAATGTAGCAGAGGAAAAAACATCAAAATATTTAAGCGGAAACTTGTATATTGGATATTCACCATTCATGAAAGACAATTCCCTCGTTCATTGTCATTTAACTTCAGAGATCTGCTTTGTGCCGTTGCGTGTGGGGAATTCTCTATTGAGTCTGCATGCGTACTGTAAACCATTTATGCGCTTGATCAAGATCAATGTCTTTATCTATCTTCCATCTACAAAGACAAGGGGTGATCAAGCATGGAGTTGTGATGTGTAGAGACATGAAAAGCTTGTATGCTCTTCAGGGCGCAGTGGCGCTCAGACAGACTGGAGAGCTGGGGGTTTAAAGTAACTGGAATGGCTCAGGCAGAGCACAGAGTGTCTGGTGAGGAAAACATTTCAGCCATTCACACACGCACAGAAGCCTTCCTCTATTTTCAAAATTGCCCAGTGGCAGCGTCTGCTGGGGTCTAATTCTGAATCTTATACTACGTGTTTATTCAGCTGACGAGCACTGAATGTCGAGGCTGACTCTGTGGGAAGTTCAGTGTTGGTTTTGTCAACTGTCAGGTGACAGTAAGTACTGTAAATATTCAGCCCTGTTTTATTTGCTTCATTTCCGCACACTTGTTATTTACCTTGCGAGGCAGCTGAATCAAGAGATAATGCGAGCCAAGAATCTGCATTTGTGGCCAACCCACTGTGGGCCAGTCAGCGTCCTATGAGGAACCTCTGGCAGCTACAGGCGGGTGTGGTTTAGGTGTGTCGACAGCAAAGGAAGCGAACGTAGATGCAGCTATGGCATCAGTTATTTCAGGGCTGGACAGTGTTTCTTCAGTTAAAGAAGAGCACTGAAGGCTTTTCTCCATAGAAAAGGTGTTTTCTCTCCTCTCCACGCTGGCTACAGCAAGAGTTGTGCAACATCATATGGTTCATTGATCAGATGGGTTGAAGTTAGCCCGTGATAGACGGTGATAGACAGATCCATCCAGTCACCTGTCAAGTATTTTTTGAAAGCGCCCGGCCTTGAACAGTTTCCATGCATGATTTCCCAGATGGTTCTGGATAACAAACCATCTGGCACTTCAGGTTACTATGATACAACCCCTCGGCTATTTTAATCCTAAAACAAATCACACCTAATACACCTGGTCTACAACAGACCCTGATCGACACAGTCGATATTCAGAAACTCTCCTTTCACAGTATCAGTATCAGTATTCAGTGGCTGTTTTTGTGATATGATCAATCGAGATGAGGCTTGCATAGACCAAAGCCAACAATTGTCTTATGAAAAGCTGATTCTGGAAAAACTGGTCATTAATGTAGAGCTAAAAAAAAAAAAAGAAGAAGTAATCTCCTAGAGTGGCTGGGCATTGCAGTTTTTACAAAACGCTACTCACAGAGATTTGCTGGGGACTATTTTCAGCTGCGGATTAATCTAATGAAGGCACATGTCACCTTGTGCAACAGAAGTATTATAAAGAATATCACAAGCTTTGTTCTGTTCATCTAATCTAGATTGATGCACATATGCATAAGACATGAGTGTTACATGTATGTTTGCTGCACGTATGCACGTATATGGCTCCAGACACATCCATCCATCCATCCATCCATCCATCCATCCATCCATCCATCCATCCATCCATCCATCCATCCATCCATCCATTTTCTATACTGACTATCCCTTTCGGGGGTTTCGGGGGGGCTGGAGCCTATCTCAGCGGTCAACGGGCGAGAGGCAGGGTACACCCTGGACCGTTGACAGTCGATTGCAGGGCAGCATATACAGACAAACAACCATTCAAGCTCACATGCACACCTAAGGACAATTTAGAGTCACCAATTAACCTAATGAGCATGTTTTTGGTCTGTGGGAGGAAGCTGGAGAGAGGCCACGCATGCACAGGAAGAACATGCAAACTTCACACAGAAAGGCCCGACCCGGGGATTGAACCGGCGACCTTCTTGCTGTGAGGCACACGCACTACCTGCTGCCCTACCATGCCGCCCCTTCCAGACACATTTACCAAAAATATGCAAAAACATGCAGAGAAATAGAGACTAAAAGAGTTCCGCCCGTAATTCTGCACTGTGTTCAGTGCAAGTTGAATAATCTAATGGGTCTTATCTTAACTATGGGGAAAGTAATTGAGGTCAGATGTGTGCTGTCAACAGTTCCACTTCTGCAAGTGGCCTCGCTTTTTCTAACTTCAAACACGGACTATCAGGCTATGAAAGACAGAGAAGAAAGTATTGTACCTGAGGTCAAAAACATTAACAGAACGGGAACATTACTATGCAAGGTGCATAGGTAACTAATGTTTAGGCTTCGGGGATACTAGAGGGCTTTCTGATTAAATGTGCTCATGCCTTCTGTCCCTATTTCCATCATACAGATGAGGACAGAGTTAATAAGAATGCGACACCATGCTCCTGCTGATACTGTGGATAGTGTGAGTGGAACAACAGCAAATTTGCATTCAACAGCAGCAGATGCTGTCATATGTTTAACTCCACTTAATCATCTCTGCAGAGTCATGCAAAAATATTCCTTACGTCTAGATCAAAGAATGACACCTACTGTCCCCCGAAACCAAAACAGACACTTTCTTCCCTCCTCACTCGTGGGCATCTTTTGTCTCTTGTGTCTTTCACTGTAACTATTGTGGATTTCCTGAACCCAGACACCTAACTTGAGAAAGATTTAATGACTGCATTTACATACATGCAGGCTGTATTGATCCACCTCAGATTCTATCCAGTCAGCAGATTCTGAATCACCACCATCGACATTAATGTCATAACATGCCAGTTTTAGAGACAGGCCTTTAATGGCACCACAAACAACTTTAATAGCACCTTTAGCTTTTAGCTGTTCTGCGTACAAGACAATCTGCATCATCAGCTCACACGGCTTTATATGTGAAGCTTATATCGTGGTATCAAGATTTTTATTTCTTCAGTTAAGCTTGTTGTACTGGACCCAGTATACAAACTGCATGCTGACAATGGAAAAGAAAACGTCCACTGGTATCAGTCAGTATGATATATATATATTTTTTTGCCACTTTTCAACTTGATTTTCTTTTCTTACCCCATAAAAATTTAAATATGCTATGGATCCAAGCTCCCCTTAAAGCTCAGAAAATCAAATTAATCACTACTATGTGAGAATTAGAGTTTATGGCTAAGCCAATAGAGGTGAACCATGTCTGTAATTGCCATATAATACTGCAGCATGACTCGTTGGAAGTGAAATGTAAAAACTGCCTTGCCATCATTTTCTCCCCTATATGTGATTTCATGCAAATGTTCTAAACCCTCGGAAAAAAAAGCATAGTTTTTATAATGACTTTTTATGCCACATTTCACTATTAGCGATAGGAGGTGGCCAGTGCCTTAAGGGCCTGAAGACCGCATGAAGACTGAGAGGAAGGACTTCTCATATACATGTACAATATGCAAAATATGTGATGCTGATGTGCTGCACATATAGTGTTTATGTTGGAGGGAAAGAGCAGCTGAATGTGTTGTTCTTTACTGTAGAAATGAATTGCTGTAGTATGTCTCAAGCCTGTGTGTGCCTTAAGCACATTACAAAATAAGGGGGGGGGGGGTGACAACTGCATTCAAAAAACTCACCAGCAATGTCTAATCCACAAACTACTTAGTCAATTCATCACCGTCGCAGAATACTGTATAGTTGAGGGAGGCTGTTCAAGGCGAGGTCTGCAGATAACCTTGAGGTCTGCTTCTGGAAAGATGAAACAAAAGGCAGAGAACCTGACATTTTTCTGTACTTTTGAGCACCATCCTCTGTGTTGAAGTGGGGGCAGAAGTGTCAGCAATCGAGGCTCAAAAACTTTGCCAAACAAAATGACTTTGCTAGCTTCCGTTGGGAGTAAATGGAAAAATATGATTTCGTTTTGCGAATGAAATGATCTGACCCTCTCACAGCGCTCAGGGTCAGTTTGTCCTGTTGTATTTTAAAAAGACAAAAAAAACCCAATAAATTTTGAATGCTCTCGATTAAAGTTAAAAACGAATGACAACCTCTGCAAAAACATTTCGTCATGCTCGTAATTTCTGGCTCTTCCGTGTGTTTTTTATGTCCCTCTCTCCTGGGAACGTCTTGTGCAGCGTGGCTGTTTGTTGGCGCTCATTTTAAAAAATCTCTCCGTCTCTCCTGCAGTCAATCTATCAGTTTGCCCGCTCATGTCAGGCTGTCGCGTGGCAGCGAACTCGTGAATGACTGATCGCCGTCTGAGCTGCGTCGAGAGGGAGGTGCTGCCAAGACAGACCCCTCCGTGGCGGAGGCAGTAGTCGCGCACGTCAATCAGAGCTCCCCGTGACCTTGTGTCACATCAAACATCTCCACTGCTGTAACACAGGGGACACGCGGCGGAGGCCCTTTCACCACAGCGGTCAGCTTGGAGCAGATGACTAAAGTCAGCGGTAAGAGGTCTATTTTCTTATTTTACATAATCTAAACACATGAAGCTATACATCCACAAATCAGGCACACTTATACCCCTTTATTTAATAGTCAGTGCAAATTTGACATTATGGCTTGAGGGTACGACCCTGATCCTGTCATAACCATACATTTAGCTGTTCACACCTTGACCTAGCCAAGTCTATTATCTATGTGTGTGAACCATGAATTTTGAGAGTATAGTATGCAGTATAACTACTACAGTATATGTAGTGATACAGTGTGACTACAGGGCATCATCACTTTGCTTTGACTAACTTTTTTACACTTGTGCTTGCTAATCAGCTGCTACCAAGACAACTCATTTAACATTGCCCACTGTGGAGAACAAGACTTTGGATGTGACATTTAAAGAAAAAAGAGGGTGAGCCTCTGGGTGAGCAGAAGGAGAGTGTGGGCTTTTCAGAACTACATCTTACATTAATGTTCCTGCACAGTCAGTGGTACCAGGGTTGGAGCTGGACCATCTTGAGTGCTTTCAGGTAAATTTTGACAATAGGCCAGAATTAACTGTCAGACCAAACACTGGCTGCTGTGGAAGAAGCAAACAAGGAAGCCTTTTTTTCTTAGTGGAGAACAAAAATGCATTTTTCCAAATAAACTCGACAAATCTGCCCTTTCCAATATTGCATTAAATGTGGAATTTAAGCAATTATGCGGTCAAATACTGTGTGGGATATGCTGTGTATTGCATTCCTTTTCATGTATTACTGCTTACAATGTGTAGAAATATACACTTGGGCAGCACAAGAGTAGAATTCAGGCACAGTCGGGGCCCTTTCTCAACCTGAGGCCCGACCCCTCCCTCCCACCACGACACCCTGTAGCCCACAGCACAGAGCAGCATCCAGACCGATGCACTTTGTTTGGGATTAGATTTAAGAAGCCAACGTAGTGAAAGTTTAAGGTCAACTGCTCCCTTCGCTTCCCTTCACGTGCTCGCATCATCAGACACAAGCCATATGAGACAATGTGACAGCCTCTGTCCAGCACGTTCGCGTTACAGCCCACACACACACACACACACACCCACACATGTTCACATGCCATGGCAGTTACCAGACAATATCAGAGTGATACACAATGTTTGACATTCAGTTGAGTAAGAAGTCTTGGAACTGATTTTTTTGTAGAAAAAAACAAACAAACAAACAAACAAAGAAAAGAAAAGTAGTTGAGTTTATTGATCAAAGTTTGTTTACAATTAGTTGAGAAATGTTGCCTGAAAAAAAGAAGATGAAGTCCATTACGTTCACACACTGGAACAATAATGTGTCTTGATTTAAGAGCATTTCGTATCAAGAGCAGCAAGTCCGTGCAGCTGAATAAAAAAAAGAAGTACAGGAAACACAGTTACAGAGCTCTGAAAAGTATTTTGGCTGGTGTGAAATTCTCACACTCCAAATAGTGATTCAGTTTCAATGGAAGAGCCACAGTGGTTATCACTGCAGTGCTTTTATTGCAAAGGCCTTGATTGGTGGCTATAATTATTTCTTCTTTTCTGAAAGAAAAAAACGAAACTCTCTTCATGACCTCTCAGGTTAAGTTGATGTGCTCGACAGGCCTTGACTTGTGCCCCTCTCAGTATATTCAGCAGTGCAGTTATTATATGTGATTCTTTTTTTCAAATTCGGGCTTACAGCCTTGAGTTATTGCTATTGAATACTGCGTTTGATGTGAAGAACCTTGCAACTTGCTCAGCAACAACAGTATTCACACAAAGTACACAACAGTTTAAAAACCAGAAGCAGCCTAACTTCCGTATGGATCAACTGATGGCATATGTCTCCCTGATATATAAATACCTAACAGTCTGCACAAGCTTAATATGAGAGTATGGTGGGATATTGCACTTTCTCCATTTGCGAGCTGGGGCTCTAGAATTGTGTTATGAGCACAAAATGCTGATATTTCCTCCGTGCACATTCTTAAGATCTCAGTGAAATAGGCTGGCATGCAATAAATTGCCTCAACGTTACGAACAAGCCCTTCCCCTCACACACACACACACACACACACACACACACACACACACACACACACACACACACACACACACACACACACACACAATGTAATGCAACGCCTTGGTAATATTATATGACTAAAGAAACTCTCTTTGGAAAATAACAGGATTTTACCCCCCAATATAATGTCTCCAAGGGGCACAGAGAAAGATTAATGTGGCAAATATGAAAGACTATTTTTAGGCCTCCTGGACTGCTTAGCGTTGAGTCAGTTGGGTTGCTTCTCCACAATGCATTGCAAACAAACATGAAATCTGATGAGGACAATCATACTTCTCAGACTCCCATTGACTTTGCAACTTTTCGATTGTCTCATTTCTCTCTCATTTCCTCTCACTGGGCTTTGATGCGTCACTTCAAACTGTTGTGCTTCAGTCTTGTTTCGGTGAATGAATGGATGTGAAAGAGCCGCAGTGGTATAGACTGCAGATAGTTTCAACTGGCAGGGTCTCTTTGAAGGAGATCCCATTGCCTGCAAGAAGATAGGATCAAATCAACACAGATTATCAAGTCGTGGTACTTTACAACCCCTGCTGGGGGACTGTGATCTGGCTGTGGGCTACGGGAGTCTCAGCGATATCTGAAAGTCTTTTCTACCCACATGCTGCAGAATATGAACTGAGAGATAGGAGCTGATATGCCTCAGATGTCTGTCAAATGGTCGAGATAACTGGGCTTGCCTGGAGCCCGACCAAAGTGCTGGTACAGTGTTGCAGAATGTGAACTGTTGTATTGATTTGTGGACAACAATACTTTATTGATATGTGGACAGTGATGTCCTACTATGTGGAAAAACTCATTCAAAAGCCGGACTAATCAAGAAATCTTCACACCAGTGCATACTCATGCATGGAATTACCACTGCTGTGTGCATTTAGATATACATTTTATTTTCTCCTTTTTAAATCATGACCTTTGCTTTTTACCGTTAAATACTGTTGATGTCTGCTTTTTAATCCCTGATGTACGATGGTGCTGCGCAGTCTGGGCAGTAAAAATACAGAGCCTCTGTTTATGATGTTTAAAAGCACTTCAGTGATTGTGAAGTGTAACTGTGACCACTCTGCTGTACTTACTTTTACTTGTTTGTATTTGTTTACCCTCTATACTTTGACCCTCAATGTGGATAGGGACCCCCCCCCCCCAACCAACAAACAAAAACAAAGCTCAAGCTCAATCACACAATTCACACAAATAGCAGAAAAGAAGCACATACACAGAGGGAGAGACAGACAAGGACAACGTGCCTATAAGGCAGAGCGAGACAAGAGGAGAGACGGAATTTCCTGAAGATCCAGATCCAAAGCATCTGGACTGAGCTTGTGCTTGGGGGAGACAGACAAAGAGAGGGTTAGAGAGATGCAGTGGTTTTCAGAAAGTTTTCTCGTCGGCAGGACAAACATGGATTATATATGCGATATGTGCTGGGCTTAATGGATTTATTGAGACTGAGACCGACCTGCCGGAGGTATAATGGTAACAGTTACAAAGCCTGAAGTAATCACAGAATAAGTAACTTGTCAGACTGTCTGATGCCAGCAGGAAGGTTATTCCACAGTGAGGAGGGTAGGACAGGAAAAGGCCCTGTGGCCAGCCAACTTTTTTGAAACTCTCAGAACAAACATGAGCGGTGAGCGTGGGATGGGGTATAAGGTTTATGCAGACTGGACAGATATGAAGGAGCATGTAAGTCATTAGACGCACTTACAAGTCTGATCCAACATGAATATGGAGTTCATGATGGGAAGCTAAAACTGGTGCACTTCGGTACATTTAGTTCAACTCAAGCTGCAGCACGCTTTTGAAGACTTTTAGTAACAGCATGAGGCGGGCCCGATGACAAAAAGTAGAAGAATCAAGTCTGGGTGAAACAAAGGTGTGAATTAGAGTCTCTGCATCAGCCAGGGATAAAAACACTGGATTTTAGCTACTTATGTTGGGCAGGTGAGAAAATTAAAGTGATATCTTTAATGCGCTTATCAAAAGGATCAGACCTAAGACTGTCAGGCTTTGAGAAATCACACAGTTGTTATGTTAGTTATTTGATTGATCTGGTGTCTGTGTTGATTAGGGCCAATGATCAGCAGGAGCAGGAAATAACATGGCATCCAGTTTTTCACAGTAGAAAGCAAGCTTGATTTAACTATTTGGGAATGTCCATCTACCTTCATAGGCACGTACAGCTGAGTGTCATCGGCGTATCAGTGGAAATTAAATATATCGCTGGGTATACTTTGGCCATAAGGTGAAACATAGAGAAAGACAACCTGAGGTACTGGTAAAATTCTCATGTGGTATTACTGTAGGGAGCACACTCTTTTCTGTGATAGGCTGGAGAACCAGTTTCTCAAAGCACTTCATCAGAATGGGGTGATTGCTGCAGGGCAGTAGAAAATGAGATTAGACACTGCAGACTTTTCTGGCACAGGGAAGATGGTTGTGGTCTCGTAGCCGGTGGGAAAACTCTCCTGTGACGGCGATATGTTAAAAATATCAGTAATGTCATCAACTAGCTGATTGGCAAATCTTCTCAGTACACAGCCAGGGATGTTATCAGGCCCAGCAGCTTTACTCATATTCACTCTCAGCAGGACTCTTCTCACATACGCTGTGGATTCTGACAGTGGCAGGTCTTCTGGAGGCAGAATAGACTTGACAGCTAACTCTTTGTTGGGAAAATCAAAGCTAGCATAAAATGAGTTGAGCTTATCTGGCAACATGGCCTCACACATGTAGCTCCTGCTTTGGTAGCCTGTGATGGTCTGGATCACTTGCTGCATATCTTTGCCGTTGATGGCGTCGAGGTCTCTCTCCAGTCTCTCCTGAAGTCTCTGCTTTGCATCCTTGATGCAAGATTTTACTTTTGCGCTGGCGCCGTTTTACGCTTCCTTGTCACTTGACTGAAACGCAGCTTTTATGACTCTGGATAGGACCCTCGCCCCTCCAGTCACCCAGGCGCTCTGGTTTGAGAATGATTTCCTGTCATTGTGATCACCTCATCATAAATACATTTGCTGATCTATGATGTCACTGTTGACGCATAATCTTCAAGACTGACATGGTCACGCTGGGTGGTGGCATCTCATCAAAACAGACCTGTGGAGCCACTGTAGCTTCATCTGTCCAGCTGCTGTTTTTTTCTGATGGTCGGACGGCGTTTATCAGCTGGGAGTGAGCAGGGAGGACAAGCTGGGAGGTATTGTCGGGTTGGCCAAAATGGGGATGGGGAGGGCTTTTTAGCTGCCATGAATGTACATTTAAAAATGGTGCAGGTCTTTTCTACAACTTTATAGATACCAATAGGAAAACACAGTGACAGCCCCTCTTAGCCCAGGGCCGCCATACATTGAACCACCATATTTGAATGCATTGCAGAAAGTAGAAGGCAGTGGCTTGAAATCCACATACTAAAACACTGTTGATACACTATTGATTTGGGCCTCCGGTTGCTCTTCTTTGATCTCTCAAAACTGAGAGGGGTATGTCTGGCAGGTGTGTTGATTTCAACCTAGGGCCTGCAGCTCACTTTGACATAGCTGAGAAAATACTCCGGTACAACTATGGATAGATGTGATAGAATCTGATGAAGAGTATAGCAGAGCTGCACTGACGCTGCAGCTTGCTCTTGCTCCTCTTTGCATGAGCTTCAGTGTCTTCATGATATCAGCGGGATTTACTGGTGCTTAATAATAGCAGCCCTGTTTTTATTTGTCCTCGAAGACTAAATTGCCTTTGTTATTTGACTGAAACCCCCCTTATCGTATTGACATCAGGATCTTGGAAATGCACTGCTAATTGTGCTTGTCCACTTTTAAGACTTGATTGAACATAATTAAATCTAAATTTTATTTTGGCTTACATAAATAGATAAGTGTTTGGATCGAGTTATGTTTCTGTTGAGGTGAGTGATTTGTGAATTGGCAGGCCTTTATATACAGTATGTGTGTTGATTTAGTGTTTTTTTTATCCACCATGAAAACTTGCCTGCAGGGATTAATAAAGTTTATTGGATTGAATTAAATTAAATTGAAATGGCCCCGCAATAGCTAGAGTGAACTTTCAGTGAGTCAAAGCCCCACCACCCCTCCTAATTTGACACACAGCACAGACAAATCGTTATTAAATTTCTTTTTAAAATGGGGATGGATTTGGTATACAGTGTTGTGCAGTAAGGAAACGATATTGCTAAATTCTGAATCTTGGCAAGCTTTCTTTCAGGGTTTGTTGTAAATAGTCCTAATTAGTCTAATGGTCCTTTTTTCTATACTGATGCTCTTATTGCATTTGTGCATCTTATTTTTTATGTTTCTCTGTTTTCCATTATATCTATATCAGTTTCTTGGAAGAACTTACCCTTTAACCAGTACCTGCAACGTATCCTCAACTGTACATCTTCATATCTGTCACTGGCTTCTTCTTCACTTGCGTGACCTTATCTGTGCACTGTGTTTTGTACAAGAGTTCTATATAATATAGTATGATTTCTTTTTTTGAAAAAAATATGTCCTGAAAGTTGAGATATATGATGTGAATTTTAAAACAATGCTTCTGAACATCCTGCTCTTGAACTGTGACCATCGATAGGGAGTGAACTCACCATTGTCTATTGCAACTCTCTGGCTGGCTTCCTATGCCATCTGAAAAGAAATTCTTTTTGAATAACTTATGCTGTCTGTAGTGCTTGTATGGGATCAGCTTTATAGGCAGCTCTCTCCCACAGTCTTCCATTTGAAAATGAGCAGTTGTCCATAGTGCTGATTTGGAATCAGCTTTGTAGCAGCCCTCTCTTTCAATTTACTGCTTTGAATTGAGGAGCTGTCCATGGTGCTAATGTGGAATCAGCATTGAAGCGGCAGAGCTGTCCATGGTGCTAATGTGGAATCAGTGTTGAAGCAGGCCTCTCATACAGCCCACTGTTTGGAAATGTGGAGCTGTCCAGGGTGCTGATTTGGGCAGAAGCACGTAAACAGCAGCTAACAACATTTTTAACTTACTGAGCATGGTTACAACACAGTCTGACTGTTCTAACGTTGCAAGTATCTGCTCTGTGCTGTACATGTAATCATGCCAAGCTGCTTTATATCGCATGGCTGTAAACAAGGGGTGTTTTAAACCAGCTGGTTTTCCCCAAATACAGAAAATAGGAAGGAACTGGCTCTCATTCAAGTGGCTGCAACTTAGTAGGCGATTGCTTTTAGACTGTGCAAAAGCAATACTGGAAGTGTGAGCATGGATAGAATCAGGAGAAGAGATGTCTATGATACACAGTAGCAAGTGTGGAAAGGGGACATCTTTTTGGGAGAAAATAGATTGCTTTAGTAACCTTTGACTAGTATTTTTATAATCATTTCCACATGGGAGATATAGTATATAGTGTATATATACATATATGTATGTATAAAGAGTATCCTTTTTGTAAAGCAGGCCTTGAATATCTCTCTCTCTCTCTCTCTCTCTCTCTCTCTCTCTCTCTCTCTCTCTCTCTGCCCCGTATCGATCTGCTGCTGCTGCTGGTCATGTCTTACAGTACTACTGTATATCCACAGATATTTATGTTTGTAGCTGCTGGTCTCCGGTTCCCATTATGAGCCTGAGCGATAGGCATGGGCAGTGTTTCAACACTTCAGTGCTGAGGAAAAATGTAATATTCAAGAGACGTGTCCTTAGTCAGCACTTCCATCCCAAGAGCTGGCTAGGTAAAATGACCAGGGACAGCAAGTATACTGGAGCATAAGCTACAAGGACGACAGTGATTACAGGGCAAAGCCTTTGCTTAACTGTTTACACCAAAGTAATTAAATCCTCTCCTTTCAGAGGATTTTAGTTTGAGAGACAGTTGATTTTCATACATTTAGCTATGGCTAAAAAAAATCCTAATTTTGACAAAACTCTTCAGAGGTTAGAAAGCAGATAGACAAATAAATCCTCAGGTAATGAACAGAGATCCAAATTCTGTGTTGGCAAATCACCTCTGCCTGAATTCCAGGAGCATCAGTCAACAAACTGACAAAACAACTGATAATATCACAAGAAACAGTCCCTAAAGAAGAGATAAGATAAAGCTTACCATCTAATAAGCGTTCCCTAATACTGCTAACTGGCAATGTGATAACTTCATTAAAAAAAAAACAATGATTATATAAATGCTTTTGATTTCTATGCCTGCTCCATACAGTTTCTATTCTCTTCTATTCTGTTTGTCGGTCCACAAGTTGAATTATTGATTTCTAACCAGCCAGTCATGAAGTCCTTACTTGGGATTAACATGAGAACAAATATAACCTGCTTCTTACTCTCACTCTTTCTCACCCTCTGCCCCTCTCTGAGTCCCCCCTCTTCTCCTGCTTCTCTCTCTGAGTCTCTCTTCCTCTGCTTCGTCTCTATTCTTCTGTTCTGCACCTCTCTCTGAACAGCCTCCGCACAACGGCTTTTTGGTACATCAGCGTCCTAACCCTCCTAACCCTGCTGACTGAGCCTCTGAGAGACTCCAGCTGGTTGTGATGGTGGGTAATCTGCAGCAGAAACCTCTCCCTCTCTCTTTGTCTAAGTCTCTCTCCCTCACACATTGTCACATTCTTGTCACTTAATGCAAATTTCTAAGACACTCTTTCTCTCTCACACACACACACAAATACACATACATGCACAGGCTGATTAACAGGTGAGCCACTTCAAGGAAGCAGTCACACTTGACATTTTCGCCTTCTCCAAGAAAATTCATGTGAATACCAGCTTCGGACTTCATCACAGCTCATTTCGCTCAAGCATTTATTAATTTCCTCTGACTGTTGTTTTCTATCACTCATGCAGGGAATAAAAAGTGGTACAGCATTCCCCTACTGCAAAACCACGGTGGCCCCTCTCATTCTTTGTGCCGATGAAAATCAATGATTCAACAACGTACATACAACACTGCGCTGAAAATCACAATCCACACAATGTGCTAGAGACTCGCCGCTGAGGAGTAATGTTGTATACTGTGTTGAGGAATGCAAGCGAATATTGAAATTTGAAGCAGGGCGGACAGGGGACTGCAGAAACCTCTGTTTGCCCAAGCCATAAATGCCTTTAGCTCTGAAAGTTATGGATTCAGTTTGTGTTTGAGCTCTGTGTTTGTTCTCTTTCAGAACACACAAACAAATGCATGCATTGCTGTTTAATCTGCACAAATGCGTTAGTCCAGCCAAAATTATGAGGGCGTAATTTAAGGAGAAGCCAGCAATCCGCAGTATTTATCTGGACCTTTTTTTTTTTAGAGATTGCACTCCCTTTCAGGCTGATTGACACACATTTTGATGTCATCCAGCAGTAGATACTTAGAAGTGTCAGAGAGGATGTGGTTTATCAAAGGAGCCAGGTCAAAACAAAATGCTTCCATTGGTGGCTCCGATGATCGCCATAGTACTACTCTCTCTCTCTCTCTCTCTCTCTCTCTCTCTCTCTCTCTCTCTCTCTCTCTCTCTCTCTCTCTCTCTCTCTCTCTCCACCTCTTCACTTGTAGGTTCCCTCCGTCGCCACCAGGGGCTTTCCACACCGCGCCGTGCCGAGAGCGGCTTGGCCGTCCCTCGCTTCTCGATACGGAGACTCCAGACGCGCAGCGCGGTGGCAGACGGGGCGCACAGAGCGTCTGTCCCTCTGATTTTTTTGAGCCACACAGTGGATCGTATAGCTTTCATTTCGGGAGCAGCGGCAAGTTGAATACCCGACATCACGTCCCTCTGCAACTTGTGAAGGCAACGGCGTTTGTTTCCGCCACCCGGTGACAAAGGTAGGACTTTGGGGGTGTTTTAATTTAATGGGAAAGTTCGCTGCGCCGTGGCTTGGTCTGCTTACATGCAACTCCGCAGGACTTGCATGATGCCTTTCGACATTGCACTGTAGGAGTTTTCTGCAATAGAGCGGGATTGCATAAGTGCATACACAGTGATTTTTGTGTGCTTGTGTTTGCGTGCGTGCGTGCATGTATGTGCATGAAGGGGCAGAATGAATGGTGGCTTTTCCAGCTGCACTTCAAGGCTGAACGTCACCACCTAACTTGTTGCCACTTGTAACATAAATTAACACAGTGCAGTGGGTAATTAGCAATGCGCAGGAGAGCAGAGGTGGTTCCGAAATTCCTGCTGAATGATTTGGACAATAAGCTCGCCAACTGGAACGGCTTTTAGGTTAGTGTGAAGTGAGAAATGGTGTCCGACCGGTCAGCTGTCATACGACTGTACACCGACAATTGCGTCGCGTAAATGTGTTGTATCAAAATCTCAGTGAAGTCTGAGATTAGGCAGCAGTAGTACGCGGCGCATGCATTCCGTGTGGCACAGCAGTGGAAATGTAAATTCGGCAGTGTTAGGAATTTGCAGCTGCTTGTAATCGAGAGCATCAATATGAGTAAATATTCAGGCCAGCCTAATTGAAGCAACGACACTGCCGACTTTCATAAATGAAATTACAGGGCTAGATGACTGCACGCACCTCCTGCACAGTGGGATGCGTTTCCGAGGACTGCAGCCACTTGATGCGCCAGCAGGATGCATTTAGGGAAGTTGGATGTGTGCCACTGTGCACTAAAGCCACGTTGTTGAATGACTGGATGCAGACTTCCAAGCGTACAGTTATATCAGGAAACAGTACATTGAATTGGCGTTTATCCGGCTTTGTGCTTCTCCCTCTCAGATGCAGTTTGGGCAGATGAAAGCGTTTAAGTCTTGTTACAGAGAAGAAGGGTTGCACATAACGGTCACTCCTTCGTGTATTTTTAATTATATTCATCACTGCACAGCAACATCAATTAGACCTACTTTAGGTTCAGTCATTTCTATTTAATATTTGAATCATTTTTAATCCTCACGTGGATCTACTGTAATGGACACCACAGATCTAATTGCGCACCACATTTTTCCAGAAATGATCCAAATTGTGAGCAACATGCGTTTTTCCAGCAGTTACTGCCTTTGAATTCAGGTTCTTTCCCTTTCAATTGTTTGTGATGTGGTGCCAATAATTTCTTTTATTCTGATTAATACTACCCAGCTACCCAAATTATGTGCAGACGTGACATTTAGATTTACTTCAGGTGACATTTGTGTAACTCATAAATAGTCACAGGTGAGACAGACAAACGCTCCGGCTCTCATTCGAGGAAAAGATTCATTGTGCTGTGATTTATCTCAGTGTACTGCCATACATTCATCAAAACAACAACACTGATCAAATACCTTCCATCCCAACTTAATATTTGCTTTGCAGGGAGGCAGACCCTTCATCTCTGTGGTATCTGGATGAAATACAACCTATTCCCAGCAGTCGCACTTGTGTGTTTGCTTCATATTGCAGAATATAATTTGTGACCGTGGGGTTAAACTTGGATATTACTGAGTGACCTTGGCTGAGGCTAGAAATGCTCAAGTTTACTCCTTTAGGGTGTCTGCGTTCTGGACCGTGTGCACATGCACATGTACAGTATGTGCTGGCTTGTGTATGTGTGTGTTTACGCAGGGAGAGCGCCAGCATGCCTCAGTTTATCATTTATCCTGAGCTAATTGGTGTTTGGGAAAGTGAGAGAAATGCCTCTCGTTCCAATAGCCAATCAATGACTTTAATTTTCCAATTAGATTCGGGTCTGTACAGGAATCTGTCAAAGAGGCAGAACCTCTGTGTGAGGACCGTGACCTTTATTGACCCTGAGTTTGGAAAATTGATTTTTGCAGGTTACAATCAAGGATGAAAATTGGTTAGTGTAGAGATCAGCAAAACTTAAGGCGGATTTAAGGAAGAATTCATGCTGTAAGGGTCACTGTTAACTATTAATCTGCCTAAGTATGTTGTTTTTATCTTTATTCATATTCTTATTGTTATAAACAATGCAAACAGTGCAATGAAATGATACCTTAGGATGGTGTTCGTGTAGTATATATCGCTCTTTCTGAGCTGGAAATATCTAAAGGCATGGTGTGCAAAACCCTCGTGAACCGCTGACAGTCAAGAGTTTAAAAACTGATCAGGCTGCTGTCAAGTTCTCTGCCATGCTGGAATGAAATGTCCAAATCTTGTCAAATTGACACATATGTGCACACACACAGCACAAATGTCTTCACTGGGAGGTGATACGGAATACAAAACCTTTTTTCTCTGCAAGGGAAAAAAAAAGGAAAAGGAATAAATTCACCACCCTGCTGTTCATTACAGACGCGTATCTGCTTTGTATCCTGGACTCCTCATTTATTCAGCCGGTGGTCTAACCAGCGTGTACATTACAAGGGCCATGTAGCAGTAACCCAGATGGCAGAATGGGCTGATTGTGATTTATGTACCAAAAGTGAATGCATTACTGTGAGCTTGTGGAGTCAGTGCCAATTCCAGGCAGGCGTATTCACACATTTTTCAACACGCGCACACAGATGCACGCACACACGGAAGCACACAAATCAGAGATGCACAAAAATAGAAGCTTACATACAAAACTTTGCTAATAGTCTTGTGCGCATACAGTTAAAGTTCTGTCTCTCGCGCTGTTTTACCTCCCTCTCTCTCTCTCTCTTTGTCTATCACACACACACACACACACACGCACACACACACACACACACACACACACACACACACACACACACACACACACACACACACACACACACACACACACACAGCCCTCCTGAAAAATCGTTAAGATGAAGCAGTCCACCGTCGTGAGACATTGATTACCGTTTACCAAGCTGGAGCATAACTGTTGTGTGCAAAGGAGAGATGGTCTGGATAGACGTAGAAGAAGAAGGGGGCGGCGGCGGCGGCGGCGGGGGTGGGGGGTGGGGGGGGCTGATAGATGGAGGTTCTGTGGCAGTAAAGATGACAGATACAGGGGTAAACCAGGAGATCTTTATGGCTAACAGAGGGGGGACAGATTAGGCCAACTAATTGATCTGGACCTGTGGTTAGGTGCCTGGTTCATTCTCAGCAGTATACTCTATCTGCTTCTCTCCCTCTCTCTCAACCACGCAGACTTCCACACACACACACACACACACACACACACACACACACACACACACACACACACACACACACACACACACACACACACACACATTTCCACAGTCACACCCCTCAGCACTCACACCTGCTGTCTTGTCGCCGGTCAGGGACGGTCAGCCCTTAGTCACTTCATTACCCCCTCCGGGCAGGGACTGCATCAGCCATATTAACTCTTGAGCTCTGTGATGGAATCGCTAGGTAGGAGGAGGTAGAGAGCTGAGGGCTGTGGACAGGCTCCACGCTTGATTTTCCAGCCCTGTTTGCACCTGATTTCAAGGAGAGGGTTACAGGCAACACTTTGATCCAACAATTTTAGAGTTCTGTGGCTTTGCTGAGGAAACTCGGCTAGTTTTTTAATGCTTTTGCTTGTGGTGAAACAGGTTACTAATACAGTTTTTTTGTCATTGTTGCAGCAGTGTTAGAGGTTAAACTGTTGTGAGACTGTGTTGAAGCAAGCAGCAGAGAACTCTTCCTGGAGTCCACATGCTGCTCAGCTTATTATCATCATGGTTTATCACCAGTCATTCAAGTGGAAAAGAACAGGAAGACATTTTAGAGTCTAAGTTTGCTTTCTTGTCGAGAGAAGATTGATATTATTCTCAAGTGTATACGGTAAATATACGATGAAGCCAGAGCCAGCAGGCGAGAAGCTTAGCTTAGCCTAGCTTAAAGACTGGAAGCGGGGGAAAACAGCTTGCCTGGCTCTGTCTTCATAACTGCACTTCTAAACATTACTTTTTAATTATCACATTATATATCATTTGTTTAATCCGTACACAAACAGACTTAAAAAAAAGATTGTGCTTTTGCAGGGAATGCATGCTGGAACATGTTAATTAGTAAAATTTAGAGGTATGCAGCAGATTTTTCTTCTTTCTTTTTTAATGCTGGTTTGGGGAAAGGCAAGCTGTTTCCCCAATGCTTCCAGTCTTTTTATTAAGCTAAGCTAATCGCCTGCTGGCTCTAGCTTCATATATGGAGTACACACATGAGGGTGGTATCAATATTCTCATCTAACTCTCAGCAATGAAGCATCATGACGTTACTCTCTAATTCTCTAAATGAAAGTTATCATTTGAAATCTTTTAAATATTCAAACAACAGTTTGGTGTTTGTTTAATACAGCATGTCAGCAGGAAGTCACTGACAAATTCTGTGATTTTCCAGTCCAAACATAACCATGGCGACACCAAATGCCCACCATATTTGTTATGTTCATGTGGTGTATCAGATGGGGGCTTTGATCATTTTATATTTACATCTGAAAGCAGCTCAGAGGTTTTCCTTTTCAAACCGAAAAACTGGGACATTTCACTGGTTCGACTTTTAAAGGTTACAAGCATAAGTCTGTAATTCCTGATCAAAACCGCAAAGAGCGAAGCGACAAGAAGAGGAAAATGGACGCTAACAAGATTCAGACAGCTGTTGAGTCCATCTGTCCTTATGATGCAGTAAAATCTGTTGATGGGGGATCTCTTCAGCCACTTCAAGCCGAAGAGGCACTATTGAATGGAAAATTGAACTAAATGTGAACTTTGGGATGTACAGTAAATGAACATTGTTACATTTAGGCAAACTGATGCGATTGCTGAGCGATGGAAACAGTTCTTGTACCATAACTCTGAGAGAGTATATTTGGATACAACAGAGACATTGTTCTGTGGGTCTTGACATTCAGCCTCCTGCCAGCATCAAACGCATCATGATTTTAGTTATGTTTGTTCTGAGCATTGTTGAACATGCGATTGAAGTCACTGTAAGTAAATCGCTGAACGTATCAAGCTCTCCTCTGGGACACAGTGATACAGTAAGCCATTGTGGATGTGATGATGAACATATTGCTCTTGATGTACAGTATGCCACAGCTGCTGCTGCTGCTGCTTGAAGAAAGGTATTTCTTGTTCAGCTCTGCGATTGTGCTGTTGTTTGCTCCTCCGTCTTTCTTCCTAACGTGCATGATTTCCTGGAGGCAGGATTCCATCTGCGGTGATGGGATCCAGGTAGTCAATCTGCAGGCCTAGGTGTGTGCCTCTTGCACTGGAGTGGGAAGAACAAGTGCTTTGTAAACAGGCAGTTCTTCACCTGGATGTCACGGTTCACAAAGACTCCTCCACGGAGTCTGGCATAACCCCACTGGCAGAGCTTATGCGGTGGTGTATTTCTGCGTCAGTGTCGGCTTTGGAGGGATGAAGGCTGCCAAGGTAGGGAAAGCCATCCATGTTTTTGAGGCTGCAATATTTGATGTGTATTGAGACACACAAACGCAGTGATTCACCGCACACATGCACGTTTGTGCACAGATATAAGGGGATTTTTTGTGTGCAATTGATTAAAATGAACAAAGGATTAGAGGCTGTGTGAAGAAGAATAAGTCATTATCATATTGTTTTGTTTGCTCTTCTCAGATTTATGCATGCAGCCCAGTATGAGAGGAGACTTTGGGGTCATTTTAATAAGTTAACACTCTACACTCAATCGACAAGTGACTGTAATGTCAGTAAATATGAGTTTCATTCTGTTTGACAGGAGAGGCTCATCTTTTTTCAGCTCTTGTCTCATCTACGATTATCTACTGGCAGTATAAGGTGACATTTTTGCAGACTGAGGATGCTCATTGACAACGAGTGTCCCTGAAATGAGATTTGTGATGGGCTGTCAGTTTCAAAGACTTACAGAGTGACTCAGGTAGGGCCTTAACAGAAAAGACTGCGTTTTACTTGGCCTGCAAACTAGACCATGAAACACTTCATTATTTGAAAAAAGCCTATTAAATGAGTTAACTTGATTCAGTAAGATGAAAGCTCAATTGTCTTGGAAAGATAAAGCGACAAACATGAGTTCCAGATCTTTTACCTTTGCGACTGAATATTTTATGAATAGTGAGGATGGCTGAGTATTTCCGTGTTTTTATCCGAATTGTTCCCATTTGAGCAGCTGTTTTATATTCATCTAGTAAACACGAAAGCGTAGCTTTGTGGCTCAGTAGTTAGAACTGCTGCTCAGAGAAAGACGAATCCACACTCCTGGGTTTCCTCCAGCTGCCCCATTTACCTGCCATAGTTCAAATTCATGCATGCTAATTTGATCGGAGACCACAGGTTGTGCATAGATGTGAATGTGAGTGTAAGCGAGTGTCTGTCTGTGTCAGTCCATCTGTGAACTGGCAACTTGTCAAGGGTATTTTCCAGCCTTCTGTACAATCTATGCTGGGACCGGCTCCAGCACCTTGTGACCCTGAGTAGGAATAAGCGGATAAGACAATGGATGATGAATGAGCAAACATCAATACAGAATTTGTGTATTTGTGTGGAAGCTGTTCATTCAGTGTCTGGTAATTCAGCCTAGCAACAGACAGTTGGCTCCTGTGAGTGGCTCACACCGGCTTTGGTGACTTTTCTTTGTCTTCTCCATCTCTTTCTCTCTTTCTTGCCTCTCTCTGACATTTTAATCTTGGGGCTGATGAATAGTTCGAGCATAATGAAGTTTGCTGTGCTACATGGAACTGATTGCGAAAACAGTTCTATTTTCTTTGTCTACAGTATCTAATAAGTGACAATAAAAAATGAATACGTAAACATACAATAATGTTGATGTGGAGTGAAATCGGTATTATTGTAGTGTCACATACGCTAGTTGTTAAAGCAGTGGTGGATTTATATAGCTGTCATAATGTAGTAAACATATCAGTAGCTTTATAGACTGCAGTAGTAGCTCATTTACACTTTCGGCTGTGCGGCTTGGGAGATGATGAATAGTATTGCTAACATTATAATAAGTATTTGCATAATGTAGAACTCATACAGTTACAATATTGTACTAACTCTGGCACTGTTGTAATCTATGACAGTAGCATCACATCTGCACTGACAGAACAGCAGGTGTGTGGTAAGTGGCAGCTTTAAGAAATGTGTCGGCTCGGATATCACTTCCTCCGGACAAAGTAATAACTCTTATTACAGCCCTTTTAGTGACTCCTCAGGAGTGGAACTAAGTTGTTTTCCAATGTGATGCAGTTTGCACCTTGCAGAGGAATAATAGAAAAGACATCCTTAAATAATTGTGGTTAAAGTGATGCAGAGCCGTTGGAGCAGATCTCTGTCAGGCATTGACAAAACGAGCCCCTTATAAAGTACAATATGAGGCAAAAATTACAAGTTTGATTGTGCAGTGTAATTTTCCTCTGTGGAAACGGGGTGGATGATTGAACAGTTGAGGTATGAGTGCAGGGTATGGGTTCATAAAATGCTCCTTGAAGGTTTTTCTTCTGACTGCCACCCAGTAGCACATACACACAAACACCAAAAAGGATACATTTTGAAAGTTTTCATGTGTTTGCTGAATTATGCATTAAGAACACACTCTTGGGGATTGCTGTACAGTCTTACTAATGGTATTAGCTTTTGCTGGGTAAAGCGTGCTTACACACACTCATGCAAAAAATAGACACACACACACCAATATACACACAGAGAAGTGCATGAGCATGCATGTACAGATACATCATGCACATTTAGTGTAGTGTAACACAGTGTGCTTCAGTGCTGAAAGGTTCAAAAGTTTCTTCTCTTGTGGGAACATTTCCTGCTTAGGTATAAATTTGTGAACTTTAGCATGCAGCGGTTTGAACTCTGAACTGACATTCTCCCCAAAAAAATACTACTTACTGCCTTTAGTAGGCATAAATATGCAATTAACACCTCCATGGTTATCAATGTGACTAGTAATTTGAAAAAATTAGCCATCATTTATAAGCCCCTTTAGTCTGCGGCTGCCCTTCAGGCTTTCCTGTGTGATGGTACCAACATGCACTGAGGTCAGTCTGCTTGAGTAATCACCCTGCATCACAGATTATGGTCAGGAGTCCATCAATTGAGCTGCCTGTGCCGAACAACAAAGCCTTCAGCTCAGACAAATACCTGATAATGCTGAGTTATGGCTCATTTTTCCGTTCAATAGGAAAAACATAATCTTCACAATGCCCTGTAATGGAACAGAATTCAATAATATCCCCCAGACATGGACCCAAGAGGCTCTGAAAAAAAGCTGTATTGTTAAGAAGTCATGAAACTTTGACATAATCCTCATGGCTCCCTTGGAAGTAGGCAATGAAGAACTTGCATAAAACTCAAACACCACTTATTCAGTGCTATCTCAAGGCACTAATTGAGCTGTGAGTGTTTGGCTTCTCAAGTGACAGTGAAGAAATCAATGCTACAGGAGCTGGTTGCAGTGTTACTAATATTAAATTGAATGAATGGAAACTGATGTTTAATGTGGAATATTTTGACACTGTTTGAATGGACATGTTGAATCTGCTCGTCTCGCCTTTTTCTTCAGTCAAGGGTAGAGGTGGACAACATGGCCAAAATCTCCTATCACAGGATGTGTAATTCTATTTCATGGTAACAGTATATAGTAATTGTTTTGTACATTCAAGTAAAAAATGCTTTAAAATAACCATACCATCCCATACTTCATCATATTTGATTATTTTCCTCTTTTATTTGGAACTTCCATACGAACAACAGCAACACTTTCAGAGTTCAAAACACTAATACTAACTTTCTTTCAAAATGGAAGCATAAGGTCCAAATGAGAACAACAGAGATGCTACAGAGGTGCCTCCACGCCACCAACTGTCGCTCTCAGGTCACATGAGGATGTGGTCACGGTAACGCTGCCCAAACCATGTGAAGTGCTAGATATCACACTGCTCGCCCGGATATATAGCAAAGACACTAAAGCTGTTTTCTCATATGATGTCTGCACATTCAGGTCTGGACATTGTCCAGAGTTGTCCTTTCACACATGTAGCACATTTGTCCATGTCACTTGCATTCTCACTAACAGGAAATACTCCATTCGGTTCGGCTGCGAGGTGGCGGCTGGGTAGAAAGCGCCGGAGGAGGAGTCATCTGATGACTGTTTTTGTATTTGGACGCATCCACAATGTCAAGTGGAAAGCAGTATACAGGAAAGCAGAGAAGAGTATGCAGCAGCTTCGCTCTGTGCACCATCAGCAACACGGCCTCTCGCTCGCTGTGTAGCAGGGTAGCAGTGGAGACGCTGTGAATGACGGTGCGTGCGTACGGCTTAAGGGATAGCTCCCACGGTGGAAACGGTATCACCAGATCTCTGCTGGTGGACGTGTTTATACCATACCACACAGTATGTACCATCACACTTCCCAACACTAGTCAAGGGTTTTAAGATAAAATGCTCAGCTCCTATATTTGGAATTTGTGTCCATAGTTGTGCGATAACATGGCACACATTACTGTGTAAGATGGTCTTTTCTTTGTCATCTCTCTGTCTGTTCCTGTATTCTTGGTCTCTCTTTCTTGTGCACTCAGTCTCCCTCTCTCGCCACTATGACTTGCTTCATAAATCCTCCTCAGTTCTCCCTCTTTTCATTCTGTCTGTATCTGTGGTTCACAGTGGTGTGTGACAATTGTGGCCTTACATCAATACACATTTGATTATACTTATTTCTGTGTGCAGTTTAGATGTTTTCTCCATGTGTGCATAGGTTTCCCACTGGTGCTCCAATTTCTTCCCACAGTTCACATACAGGTTAGATGGAGGAAATTGTCACATTCCCTGTAGGTATACACATGTTTTCTGTCCAGTGCATGCTGGGATAGGCTCCAATCCCACAAATCCTAAACATTATAACTTGTTTACGGTATGGATGGATGTCGGTTGTTTCTGCTTCGCTTTCTTGGGGGTTTTTTTGGGTCTCTTGCAACAATCTGCAACAGTCTCAGCTCTGCTGAGCCCAGACCATCATTTGTCTGCTTAATGACCACTGAGGTGCCATGTTGAGTCATAGTGATGACATATTAAGGTTTATTCCACTGTCCAATTTAAACCCTGGTGAAAGAGCATGGCCCATAATTTCTTCTTCCATTTAACTGCTGCAGGTTTCCCATCCTCCTTCTAACATAGCCATCTAAAAATGTAAAGGACTTACCATCTTTGTGTGCGTACTTGAAGCCATGCCCTCTGAAAAAACGAATGAATGAATTGAATAAATAAAGTGTAACCAAGAAATTTCAATCAGAGTATCAGCATTTTGACATCGTCAAGAGTCTGGAGCTGTTGAGCGTAACTAGCTTTCCTAGTTTCTGAGTTCAAATCAAATCAAATCAGACTTTATTTATATAGCACTTTTCATTCAAATAAAATGTCAAAGTGCTTTCCAACAGTTAAAAACAGTGTAAAGGAAAAACAGAGAAAACCTGTCCCTCCCATCCTCCATACACACACACACACACACACACACACACACACACACACACACACACACACACACACACACACACACACACACACACACACACACACACATTCTCACCACTGACAGTAGCAAGACATGGCAAGGCACTGAGGATTACATATACTCTCAGAAACTGTAATAGTCCCATCCCTCTCTGGAAACCTAACCAAAGCTAAGACTGAGGCAGGTTTGATACCACAATAACTTATTAGTTTATTTCAAAAAACCTACAGTTAGGGAATCACATTGTAACCATGTGAACTAGTTACACTGTCTTGTTGTTAAATTTCTTACGGTTGACAAAATCATCAAAATATATGACAGTATTACTCCTTTTACACATCACACATACAGTGGCGTCGGTTGATATTTTCCAAATATATACAGTTAAAAACATCTGTGAACAATATGCAAAGGCTTTGATCCGTCTGTAGTTCATGTCGGAAAGGCTCACACAAATGTGACAGCTGAGTATTAACAATGAGAATGATGACAAGCTGGCCTCTAGATGTGAATCAAGCTGTTTTATTGTTGCCATTTGATCAAATGGGGCCATACGTTGTAAGTTATCCCCGTCATCGATCATGCTGCCAAATGTCGTATTTCTTTATCATCTTCCAAAGTCGAGTGCTAAAAGAATACACACCTATTGTCTTTATAATGTACAGCCTCATCCCAGAGGAAAGTGCAAAACATTGAGGGATTAGCACTTAACGAAAGGCAGTGGGATATTCATGTTCTTAAAATGGCATGGGCTGGATTTAGCATGGAGCTGGTAATGATACTTATCTCTACAAGTAATTTTACAAGTGTACATTTAAGTGATCTGCAGTAAGGTTTAGAGAAATCTGAATCGCAATAAATGAAAAGTCCATTTAAACAAACAGTGCTGCTTTTTTCAGCTGTCAATGTCACTGGAGTCATTTAGATACTGCACCATAAAGTGACATTATCCTGCCCCATTCAGCATCCCTGTTTCTAAGACTCATGCATCCTATTGTACGGAAATGTATTATGTGCAGTTCATCAATGATGACTGCACATGAAAGATATCTTCTGTTGACTATTCAGAGAGCACAGGTCAATAAATAAATAAGTTGACCAGGAATGTTTTTACCAGACAGAGGGAAGAGGGAAATGGGGCATTATGTAGATGAAGTATAAGAAAGGATGAAATATGAAAATGGGCTGACAATAAACCAGTAAACTAATTTAAGCAACTGGATTCTTCATAGAGAAATAAAGAAGGAAGAGAGGCGATGAAGGAGAAGAAGCGGGTAATTTAAGAGAAACGAAGAGAAAGAATGTGTGTTTTCTGTGTGGGTTTGTTAGACTGTTTAATGTATTCCTAATCTCTCCATTAGTGCTTGCTTTGGGACTTTCCGCAGTGTTAGAAAAAGGATGCTAAGAAGCCAATTTTCAATTGAAAGAACATTTCAAATTTTAATGTAGATATAATGCGAGAAGTTCAAACAGCAACACTGGCTGTTCTGGAGAGCTGTGCACAGGAGCAATTGCTTTTTCACTCTCTTGTACTTTGTCTTACCTTACCTCATCTAAAAATGGTCTCATTTTTACAAATGTGCAAATAAGAAAAAGGATCCATGCTGTTTTTAAAGTGGTGAAGACTATATTGTGTGTTTCTGTAGTCATAATAAACAAATGAGGGTTGATTGTGGATAATAAGGGTTGCTGTTTTCGCAGGCTGACTAACCAACTGTGACTGCAACTATAAACCTGATGAAAAAGACATTGCGAGCCTCAAGGTCACAGTCGCTCAATCTGTCCATCAGTAGCTCGCCTCTTAAAAGCTCTGAAAACACATCAGAGAGGAGGAAAGACATAGACAACATTATAAGTATCAGGTTGGATCATGTACTGCATGACATCCTCCAGAGTCTGTTCCTTCTCAGATTTGCAAGGATACAAAAACCTTAAATCTCTCAGAGGCTCATCCAACAAACTTAGTAAGGTTACAAAGCCGATCTGCCAAGACGGTTTGAAAAGTTCCCTCTCCAGTGAGCCGAGGCTCTTTTCACAGAGTAGTGTTGACTAGACTCTAAAACATAGATAAGTTGAGCTTTTAGATGGAGATTCATGGCAGTCTGATTTGAAATTTCTTTGAACAGTTCCCATGGTTGTGTCACTTTGAGCAGGAATGTGCTCCCTTACTGGGAACAACACATCCTCGGTAGTCTTTAGTACCCCAAATACATCACATGGTGCTTCTGCTGTATTTATATTGGCCTAAGGTGACTTGAAAACAGCGGTTGTCTGAAGTGCTCTTGAGTTGATGCATTAAAGGCATGTGTCCTCTTGAACTGGATGGTGGTTGGCTGGAAAACGCACAAGTGAGTGACTGACACAATCTCACCACAGTGGTGCCTGTGACCATACAATGGCAGTTAAATTTTAATTGCAGAACACAAGTGCAATCTGCCATTTTGTGCACAGTGCATGCATTCATATTGCAACACGAGTGCTCATTTAACAAAATTGTGGGAGACTAGGCTCACATCTGAATGAGCAAGTGCATATGCCTCTGACAGCACCAGTGATTATGACTGTACCGGCTTAATTCACTGAACATCCACAAGAAATTACAAGCTTCAGTGGGTTATGTGGTGTAAGTGTTTGGGCGTTTTTATGTATTGTTTACACGTTGCTGAATTTGCTGTAGTCACATTATCTGTCTCAGAGAATTTATGATATAAAGATGTCACATCTGTTTTTAATGGTGCACAGCTGCATGCACACATATCAGTAATCCGGGGACACGCTGGGATTTGCACTGATAATACATATCTTTGCAAAGATTAAACCACTATGCGTGCAAGTGTCAGTTTGTGTTGTGTGTGTCTGTTTGCGTGCACACTGGAGTTACTACAGTTGTGGGCCTGTGGCTCCTCTTTGTTTCTGCGGCATAATGGGCTTTGTAAGATAATACCCAAGAGACATAACAATACTTCTGTGCTAGGGGATTGTGAAGCCGCCCCAGTTCACAGCACTGCTTTGGCTCCAAGCTTCAGCTGTGATTGGAAAACCACCGAAACCTGGATTTACCGGCAAATGATATTAATCGCTGCTGTGGTCCTCTTCACTTTATCATCTCCTCTCTTTTCAATCACTTTGCCCTCAGTTTCTAAGCTATCTTCTCTGTACCTTCTAATTCACTCCGACAATGACACTCAGCATCAAAATAGGTTCATTCCCTGCAATGGTTTTCTTTTGAAACAGAAAAGACAGACCTTGGCGTGATTCGGTCGTATACCCAGCAGTAGCCAGTTTGCTCTTGTGAAACCATTCATCAGCTCCTAGCTTTTTTTTTTTTTCTTTTGTAAAATGAAAATAAAACAGTTTTCCATCTCAGCATCATTATTGTAGTTATATCAGTCTTTATGGAGGCTACTAATCAGTGGCAAAAAATATCAGTATTGACAGAGAAATAGCCGACCATTTTCCAGCTTTAAGTCATGTCTCTTTTCAACCACTTCAACCCAACTGCAGGCGCCCACCTACCACAACAACCATGGCTTTACGTGGCTATTTTTTATCAAAAATGTGCAGACTTCAGCCAGCATTTATGCTTGTAGGAAATGTACAAACATATCGTCCTAGCCCAGTGTATTATTGAATAAAAAGTTAAGACTGTTACTAACTTTGTGCAGTTAGTACAGAAAAAGCCAAACTAAGCCCTGCCAACTAGCAATAGCAATTAGCAGCTAATATGAGGCTAGCTATCTTATGAAAAACGTTCACCACAGAGAAATACTTTAATTTTAGTGAGAGAGACGCAGAGTACAGACAGTCGCAAGCTCTCAACATGAAATTTGAAGCCCCACGTCTTCACACAACTTCACTGCTGAGCTTTCATGTCAGCCAGCCAGCCGACTCTTGTGAGCAGTCGGCCAGTAGCTAGACAGCAGTTGGCCGCAGCCATCAACCAGCTGTTAGAGCTGCTGAGTCAAAGATAAATCAAAGAAAGCATCCAGTGCCAACAGGAATACGACAGCAGTTTTCTCCTGAGTAAGTTCTCCTCCAACCTAATTCTGTGTTTATTTAGGAGTAGGGAAAAATAAGTGTTTTCCATGTTTGTACAGTTGATCAAAGTAGCTCCCTTGACATTAGCTGCTAATAGTAATAGCAGGGGTAATTTGGAGGATGTTTGTTTTTCTGAACAGTATTTCAAAAATGTCAAAATCAGGTAGACCTATTGTTTATCCGTTGTAAACTAAGATATTCCCAAGTTTTATCATAGTTGTTGTCCATACAGTATTTTCAGCTGCTGTCTATAAGCTATGTTAGCATTCACCACTAGCGAGCTAACAAGATGGCTGAATGATGTAAAGATCTCTCTTTTGAGGTCATGTTAGGGCTTGAAAACATATTAAAAGCCAGATATTTGTTGTGAGCTGAATTTTGAGTAATATCTCATCCACTACACGGCAGAAAGTGGGGGTGTTATGAAGCTCTGGAGACACAGACAAAGTAGGACATTTTATGCTCTTTTTTCACACGTTGTTTCCACATTAAAATGAAGCAGTCTAGGTTTAAAATTGGCAAAGTGGGCCTTTAATTGGCTATTTCATTTCCAACTGATGAAGTTGCTTTGCAAATTTTAGAGTGCTGTTTAACAGTTGGGTAGCACAATACATTTATACTGTTATTCAGTGAGGGGGAAAAAGAAAAAGCAAGTGGGTAAGTAGATAAATCATTTTGCCTGCAGTTTTGAACTGACAGTTTGTCATTAGGTATGCCTTTCTTTTTTGAAGCCTTTTTATCCTTTTTCTGGCCTGTGGTGCAACCATATTTAGTTTATTGGCAGAAACATTTTCATAAACAGTCGTACCTTAAACAGTTGCCTACTTATGGGACGTATGATTGATGCAATCTGAAAGGGATTGTGCTGTATTTGTTGCAGCCCCAGATGTCAGTGTCTCACTCGACGCTGTGATGAACATGAAGCAAAAGACAGGCTGAGGAAAATATTGAATCAGAATCCTTTGCTGTCTTTGTATTATTTATTATTTGCTAAAACATTTTATTTGAATTAAACAGTGTTGGCTTTCCGCTGTGCAATTACAACACATCCAGCTTTCAGTAAAGAAAATCACTTAACAAGCATTTTAGTGCACATTGCTCTCTTGCCATCAGAATCACTTTTCCTTTAATTATTCATGCAGTTGCATCTCTTGCAAGTATAGCTAAAGGCTCATCATTTATAACAAATAAATGTTAAATATAACAGTGGCGCTCACCTCAGATGACTACAGGCATAAATGATGATTCTGACAGCAGCGTATATCAGGTTCTCCTGGTGATTGCTTTGGTATGGGAGACGTTGCACTCTAGAAGACACTGGAATAGATAGCATAATTCTTTTTTGTGAGGGATGCACTGTTTATTAGATATCTATCAAGTAAGATGGGGTATTGCACTGTAACTCTACAGTACCTGTGTATTTATGGCCCTCACTTGATGCCTCTAGAAGGCCTGTAATAGAACTGATAAACAGAACAATTATGCTCGGAGCTCCTTTAGCTTGTATTGATAAGGGCATTTGGCACTAAAACATAAACTGTCTGGCCTTCATTTCTGGTGACAGGTTATAGTTTAGTATACCCCGTGCTCTTACAGCAGCTGATATTACACCTTGCAAGTGACTTTGTAATTAGTACATTGAGGATGCAGGAAAGGAAAAGTGAGATTAAAAGCAAGCTCTTCAATCTGGTCATTGTCAATCTGCTATTTTTTATCTGTGTGTATCATTTTTTTTATCCAATTCAGCCATACAGCCTTTTCCTCATCCACCTATATGACGCTGTACCTCTATCCAGTGTCCACTGGTGGCTCATTGGCCACTGCTGACATCTCACAGTCAACAGAGTCAGTGTACAGATCTGTGAGGAATTCATTTTGCTTCCTTTTTCCAGTCCAGGCAAACTGCACGTCACGTGTTTTAGCATAGCATTCAACAATAACTGAGTGATGACAAACAGTAGAGCTGACAGCTGACATTTTCCGCCTGTCTTCTAAGTTTACATGCAGTTTTGATGTTGGAGCTGCTATAATATCTATGAGGCATTTATTAACAAAACACACTGAATGGGTGAATGGCTGTTGCAACTATCTAATCTGTCTTCAGTTGTTTGGTGTTTATCAAAGCAGAGCTAACGCATGTCCTCTGCTGAATCTCCTCCGTCTCTTGCTCATTATGATTGGACAAAGCGCTTGACTGTCAAACTATGCTGTTTCCCATCTGTAAGTACAGTAATTGGAAGCAGCCAACACATATTCTTTTGTAGCTTGTATAAGAGGAAACAGTTTTGACTCCCCGCTCCCTCCGTGTTGTTCCAGCATGTTTTCACCGCGTCTGTGTAGTTTTACGCTTATCTCGTGTTGTTGGTTCCTCTTCAACCGTGTGCACTGTACCAGTTTTAAAATGGTAATTATGGTCAGGAAATATGAGATGCCTTTCAGTGAAATGTTGTCCACCAGGCCTTTGGCCTAACATAAAAACCCATGCTTTTTGTTTCAAC
The DNA here is from genome assembly GCF_039877785.1 of Chaetodon trifascialis. Lineage (NCBI taxonomy): Eukaryota > Metazoa > Chordata > Actinopteri > Chaetodontiformes > Chaetodontidae > Chaetodon > Chaetodon trifascialis. The sequence continues at coordinate 9,617,254 of NC_092058.1, read as the reverse complement.
ACTCATTTGAATTAGAAATGATACTCCCCTCTTGAATCGACTGAATTCAGAATTGTATTGGCCACCTACTCTGGCTTACATAGACTTCAAAGAGGATATTTGTCTGAATGGCTCCCAAGCTCAAAACTCTCAAGTGAAGCAGCATAATTTTTGCTTATTATCCCCCATACGCTTCCATCGCACTGTTACTGGTGGGGATGTGATTTGACAGACAGGCTCCAGCTGTATGAGTCTTTGCCCTCCTACCTGCATACTTATGGGGGATTATGTGGCATTGCAGGCTTTATTTGAAGTAATGGATTCTCAACTCTGTATGTGTATGTGTGTGTCTGTGTGTTTGTTTGTCTGGGTGTGCTTTTGCGAGTTTTTCATGCAAAAACAATGAAACCCTCTGTATTTGTGTTTGTGTGTGTGTGTGTGCATGCACCTGGTTCTTTGTGATGCCTGAAAGGTTTTTCGGTGTCCACAGTGACCGGTTTGTCAGTCTGACTGACAACTGTCCATGCACCTGTCATAGTCCTTCGGATATGCTCGCCTTCGCGAGCAAGATAGAACCCCAGAGTAACTCGGAGTCGTTTTTGTTTGTAGTGGTAATAATGCACTGATGACAGTTCTGGAAGACTTTGTAACCTGCTCCTTTGTGAGTGTGTGTTTGTGTGCGAATGACCGTGCACCCTTGGGAGCACATTTTGCCAGCCTTTCTGCCCAGCATCCTAACGCTGTGGGCTGCACAGAGTTGATTGTATTGAAGCCAGGTGCATACTAAAGAGGCAAATATGTAACAGATATTGACACAGCCTCCAACTGCTTGCCACAACAGGTGGTGAAATTCATCTCACCTATCTGGAAATTAGAAATATAGATTTTGCAGTTTTGGAGCTATGGGGAAAAGGAAGTTATCAGCAGTGTGATGGAGAAACTGTCCCCTGGTACGTTCTAGTCATGTTTCAACATATAAGGGGTGGAGGTGGCAGGTGGAGAGAAAGGAGGACTGATGAATAAGAGAGTGAGAGAGTTGAAGGTGAGTGGAGTGTACAGGAAGTGTTATCTGCGGGCTGGTATAGCTGCTGTGGATTAGTGCAGGACTGTTTTGAACCACCGTAGTAAACATCACTGTCCATGATGAGATTAATCATATTGATTCAGAGCGTAATCTGTTGTGAAATTTTGGGTCCAGCGGAAAGTGTTTGTGCAGTATGATGTCATTCTATTGTAAGTGGCCCATTTACATGACTGTGTGCCAAGAATGCTGGGATCTACTCAGGAGCCTCACACTGGAGATTGTACTCACTAAAAGTATTGCTTTATTACATATTACAAGTAGTTGATAACCTGATGCACCCAACATCATCCCCATGACCTCTGAGTTCATACCAAAGCACTCTTTCTAGATGATTGTTAACCTCACAGAGAGTGACACAAGCTGCATTAAGTCTTTCGTATGTCTAATAATAGTATATTATAATAATATATTAATAGTTCCTTATAATATATTTAACTTTATCTTATTCCCTTCAAAAACATTCACCCTCATCAAAGTTTATCCTCTTGGGTTGTATCATGCACTTCCTCCAGATGGCTGTTGCTTTGACACAAGTAGCACAGAAATATGTTTTTTTTTCTTTCATTTTATTGAAAAGGACATATGAGATGTACTCTATAGAATGGGCTAACACTGTAAATGACTAAGATTTTCTGTTAGATGCAAAAGTGCAATAATGTGCACACCAAAAAGCAAAGCAAAGTAAAGCGAGAAGTCTTTGGAGATCTCTTACTCGCTCTTCAAATAAATGTTGTATCAAGGAGGATCTACTGTAGGTTTTTTTTTTTTTTTGGTTGGGATGGCACCTCAGGGGGGAAGGGGGGGGGGAGTGTAAACAAGCATTTTGTGAACAAAAAGTCAGGAAGCAGCTTTCTTTTGTGCAAAGGTATCAACCTTACGTTTGTGCAGATGAAACTGTCCGTCAACATGAATCATAAAAGTCAAACAGTGCGCTGTAAATGCAGCGCCCTCACAGATTTGCTCAGGAAACTGCATAACTTTGAGGAAAAGGATCAACAAAAGATTATGTAAACAAGCCACAGGGACTTTTGAAGCTCGGGGTGGGACTTTGAGTTTTATGACCTGGATAAGAATGAAGCTGGAAGTCTTGGAAGCCTTCATGCAACTGCTTGTTTCATTACTTCTAGGACATCGTAAGAAGTCTGCATCAGAAAGCTTAAAAATGTGCTTTGGAAATTAGCATACCAACAGTTGGTAGTTCAGTTGGTTATTCATTCATTTATTCATTCAAAAGCCATATGTTTAATGGTCTTCATATGGACATTTTCTTGATGACTACAAACATATTAGTAAAACACATACATTGGGCTCCATTATCTGTCTCCAATTAACAATCTCTCTTTCACGTTTCCTGTTTCTTGTGCGCTGGCAGTGAGAACCTTTATGAATCATTGGTTGTTAATGGGACATTGACTATTCCAGTCACAGCGGGAGTGAGGGGAGGGGGCAGCTGGGAGTCCCAGGGGGACTCAGACCCGTGGCAGATCCATTATTCATGGTTCACCATGGGCTTGTAGCGAACACTGACACTCGACCTGCCTAAATCAAACAGGGCCAGTGAGTTTAATGCCCCCTGGGAAATGCAAGGCTCAGGTAAAGGTGGGGGTGAGGAGGATAAAGGGGGGAGTACTGGAGATGATGGTGAGGGTCAGATCAGAAAAGGCAGGAGAGAGGTGTGAAAAGGAAGAGAGGGAACGGCCCCTCTTCTTACTCCACTGACTCTTGCTTGAAAGCTGTCAGCTGGAGCTGATGTCCCTCTTTCTTTCTTTCTTTCTTTCTTTCTTTCTTTCTTTCTTTCTTTCTTTCTTTCTTTCTTTCTTTCTTTCTTTCGTCAACATAGCTGTTGTCGCTTTCACATTCTGATCTAACTCTCTAATCATAAAAGCTAATGCTGCATTTCCATAATAGAATGCGTAGGCTTTACTTAGCGGATCACCTTCACAGCTACAACTTCTGTCCAGCACAGATAAACTTTACAACTTTCGCATTGAATTTTAATTGAGCAATAAAAGGTTTTGTAATGGGAAAACCCCATCAGGTGAATGTTTTGATGTTCTGTTTGTGCTTTGCGAAACTATGAAATGTTTGATGTGCTCTGTGCAGACAAAGTATAGGCACATCTAAAGAAGTGGATTTAAATGAAGCCTCTGTTTGTCTGAATCAAGCATCTTGACCTCAGTCAGACCTGAAAAAAACTGCATTATAATACTATACGCAGGAAATGAGATGTGGGGATGCTAAGATGTTGCAGTATCATAGTTTAGGGAAGAGTTTGCCATCACTACACGGAGGGATCAGTAAGCCTTCAGAGAAGATGTTAAAATGATGTAAGGGAAATCAGCGAGACCTCACTGGTGTCCTCTCTGTGTCATTGCTATGCAGGAGAGTTAGAAGTAAGACTCCATTCAGCCCCCGAGCCAGAAGGTGACACTGTTTTGAAGCCAAGCGCTAAATACCCAACAAGGGACTGATTGCCTTGCACAGACCGGGATTAGGATGAGTTAAAATCAGAGAAAGCCTGAGAAAACCTTCACTGCTGTCACAGTGAGAACAGAGGAAGTCTTGCCTGCACAAATATTCTTTGAACCTACATCTCATTAAACATGCTCGTGCACAATGGCAGAAATATCTGCATCATCCTCAGTCGTCATGTACAGTAAAAGAGTTCAGTGGCTTCATGAAATAAGAACAAAGTGTAAATCATAAGTTGGGCCATCTTTCTTTGAATTAATTCCCTGCCCTTGTTGTAACTGAGCAGGAAAAAAAAAATCCTTACCAGCAAACGCCCTTTAGATAAATTTTCCCAATGTAACAGGTCATTACCGCCTTGTTTGTGCATGTCTGGTTTTCCTTGAGTAATTGTACAAAATCAGTGGGAAGCATAGCCATGGCACAACTTAATATTGTTTTATTTATTCTCTGTTTAGATATGGAATCTAATGAATCCAGAGACTGTTTTACCGTGTTCGTACACGATGCACAGCTCATTTCCCTCAGACAAAGAGCCCCTGAAGTCCCTTGTAATTACCCAAAGAGATGCTGAGTTCGTGGGTTGCGTGTTTATCGCCTTCAACTCGACACGTCCCATGGGAAGCCCCTTCCTGTTCTCGCTGCAAACTCCTCAGTAACGTGCAGCATTTTCTTTGATCTCGCAACATTGTTAATCTGACTCAGATTTCTTGAATTTGCTAATTAGATAATCATTAGTTTGCAACTTGACATCGCAATCAATAGTTGAAGTGCACAAACAGAAAACAAGTGTGCTGTAGATGTGGTGTGTCTGCATGCTTGCTATGTAATCTGTGATATTTATAATTATTTGGTACTTTGCAATATAGCACATGTGAATACTTTATTTAAGATCTAATGTTTTCTTTTAGAAAGTTTGCAGCAGTTTGTTTATGGTTTATTTTTATGACGTAGAAACTAAGAACTTGGTTCAGCAGAGGAACTTGTCCTTTGTCTTTTCCGTCTTGCCAAACGTGGACATTTTTTAGCATGCATTTTCTGGAGCATTTTTCGGGAAGACAGCCAAGGGGCACTCAAGGTTTCATCAAATCTGCAGTGCCACTTCATTGAGCTTGTCACTGCATTAGCTGTGTTGCTCCTAATAAATATGCTGTATTGAACATGCAGCAGTTTGCGGAGTTTCTATAAGACACAGCCAAGAAAAGTTCCTTTCATTTAAACTTTCCTCCAAGTGTTGAAAGGCTCTCGTACTCTATGCAGATACGCAGCCGCGAGTGCAACACAAAAGGCTGAGGAAAAAAAGAAAATTAAGGGAAAAGCAATCAGTGTATCAGTCATAGGTGAAAGGCGTGTGGCTCCTTTTCAAGCAAATTCAGATAATGTTTGATCTGGTAGGTTTACGAGTTGAAGAGAGTAATTATACCTATTGATCTGGTAGGTTCACAATTCTACACAACAAACTGCCATGATGAGGGAGAAATTATCTTACACAGAACCTGGCAAGGTAATTTTCAAGCAATTTTGCCTTCGCTGACTAGAGGTTAGCGTTCAGACAGACAGAACAAGGCATAAAAGATTGCAGTGGGGGTGGCCAGGTGCTCAAATCTCTGCTGTGGCTAAGGATTATGAGTGATACAAACATAAACAAATGTGGATTTGCATGTAGTTTTTTGTTTTTGTTTATTTTATTTTTTCCCCTCCGCTCCTCTTGTTGTTTTCTACATCTTCCCTCCTCTGCCTCTTTCCATCCATTGCCAAGCCTCAGATTAATGCATTTGACAAACCACTGAGCAAGAAAGGGCATTAATAGCTACTCAAAGCAGAGAGCTATCATGGGAACCCTTGTTGTGAGAAAATTACGCATCTTCAAACCCGCAAGGCTGTATGGGCTAACAGAACACTTCTCCACACTGTTTTCTGAACACTCTCTTGGCCAAGCCTGAAAAGAAAGAGGCGGGAGAGTCTTCAACTTGGAGGACAAGGCAAAGCAAAGGGGGGGTCTGTTTCCCGGATGCATGGTTATAGACCCCTATAGTCCACAAAGGCCTAATCACCAAATGACATGATGATCCAGCTTATAGTCGCAGACTCACAGTGAAGCTGTGCTGTGCTGTCTCAAACAATGCGCATCCACACATGCTTGTGTGTGTACGCACATATAAACATGTATACGTGTGTGTTCATGCTTGTGTTAATTTCTTTATGCATCTGCCTGGGTTCAAAATATAAACACTTGCCTAATTCTCATGTGGTTAATTTGTATAAACTTGAGAGTGTTTTTGCTGTTTGATGTTATTCTCCACAATTGCTCTTGACAAATGACCACAAAAAGACTGCAGTGTTTACTGGTGTCTAAATACATAGTGTGTTTTGACAACTGTATGACCTTCAGTGCGTTGTCCTCTGGTGTTTTCAAGCGGCATAGACACTAAGGACTCGAGGTGGAGAGAACACACATTTAGTTCCAGCCTTTGAGCAAAAATAATGATCAAAATGATTTAAAAAAAAAAACAAAAACTATTTCCAAATGCATGACACATTCAGGGGAATGGTGTGAATACATTTAGCTAATTGGCTTTCAGAATAAGAACTTGGCAAAACAAAACATTGTCCCTTTTTATACCCCCTGTAATTTTGAAACAAGCTCGTGAGTTTCTAATTTTTCATGATTATTGCATTTTTATTTAATGAAAAATATACAATGGCCTTTGCATTGATGCAAATTTTCAGATTTTCTGAAAGCTCATGTACATATCTGGTGAATATTGTCGGTACAGCTTTGGTTTTTCTTCGAGCAAATCTTGGCAGCAGAGGTTTGCTCACACATGCAATTATCAGATATTTACTCACTTTGTTTCCATAGGACTTAGTGGCACAATCCCAACTGAAATGCTATTTGTTCCTCCTCATTAGTCATCACAAATAATAAATGCATTGTCAATACAGGAAGCTGTGTGGGTGATGTTGTCAGTATTTAAAACAATCACCCATGACCAAAAGAAAAAAAAAAAATCCACCTAATTCTACCTTATGTAAGTGCTTGCACCTCAAATAAGTTGAAATGATGGATAAATAGATAATGAACGACACAAAAATAGTTACATTTCTCATTACAAACTGAACAGGAATCAAGCAGTCCATTTAGATTCTGCAGCACACAATTTATGAGCAATGCCAATGTTCCCTGCCAATACAGGAAGTAGTGTGCCCTTTATGCAAGCCAAGTGTAAAGTGAGGGTGTGAAGGTCGGCGTAGTGAATGAGCCTTCAGCGTGTCAGAGTGTCATGCTGGAGATGAGAGATGACATCCCCTCTCAGACCAATACTTAATGATGGCTTCTTTTAAACCGTAACCACGTTCTTTCGCTCACTTTAACAAAGCCTTCCACTGAATTAAACCAGTCCTTGTGCAGCCTGTGGTTGCCATGCACAGGCATTGTAGATTATGTGGAATATTGGCATTGAGCATTTTGCGATTTTGTTGAAGGATTGGTGTGAAGTTGTTACTTTTTTTGCTGAAAAATGGTTTTGTTGTATATAAAGGGACGTATAAAACCGTCCTTCTAAATCTGGACCTGAACAAATAATCTATGGCACATTCATAGAGACATGAAAACTTGATTTCATTCTTTGTGCATGCAAAGTCTACCTACAAAGTGACATTTTTAAATGACAATTGCTTTATTTCTGAGCATTTCTACGAGTTTGCAGAGGTTGGTGCAGTATGAGTGAGACACATCTTGACCTTGACCTTTCTGTGTGAGGGAGGGTGTGAGAGGAAAAATGTATAGTGTGTGTGCTTTAGGAATTGTTAGACCAAACCACCTCATACCGAGCAGTAAGAGTCTGTAGTGATGAATCACCTGCAGGAGGAAGGTTGAAACCTGCATGTTCTGAAAATTCAACCGAGTTCACTGTAGTGGAACATCGTGGCCGAACAGTGTCGACGAGGCAAGAAATATATGTATGTGTTTTAAGTTGATAATCTAAATCTGGCTTTGTTGTGTAAATCTGGTGGTGGAAATGAACATAAAAAAAACATCTGTTATCAGTCAATTTAATCAAATTGTAAGGTTGAACTGCGTGACTGTGCTGTTGTTAGATGAGTTATTCATGCTGTGCAAATATATTTTCATAAATTAAAAGACTGACTGAGGTCAAAATGTCATTGATCATTTCCTAAACCTCCCAAACACTTATCCTGTGTCAAATGTTTGTTTTGGTGCAAGAAGGGGACGTTTGTCTTTTCTCAGAAAGTGCGTCCTAACATCAGAAACTCAGAGTCAGACTTGCAGTGTGCAAAAATGACATTAGATTTTCAATAAAAGCCCTTAAAGAACACACTGAGTCCCAGCTGCAGCTGCCTAATGTAAGAAAACGAAATGCTGCAGAGCTCCATACCACCATCAGCTGACACCTCACCTGAAAATGCTTTAGCAGAATTTCTCCTGCATCTGAGGATGTTTTCATTTTAGATTTCAGTAAACAAAGATCTAGGACATGTTATTCAAAGCTCATTGCATAATGCCAATTTGCTTGACCTCCAGTATTGTCCTGCATACCCGCGTACTAAACACCATTTTATTATGCATGAACCATTCTCGTAAATACTTGTCCTAACATAACCTCAAATCTACAAGTCGCACTACTGTAAATACCAATTACAGTTTTGATTACACTGGGCTAAACCAGCAGAACAGAAGGGTAACGGAAGATGAATAGAGAGGAGATGGAGTTAGTGGTGTTTCCGAATATAAACTGCACCTGAGCTAGACTGTGGAAGATAAAGAACATTCAATTTTCTGCCCCTGATTGAATGTTTGAGAGCTAGACTGTGTAAATAACATTGGGCTGCCTGTATGAACACACACATACACACACACACACATCCATGCTCAAGCAAATATATCGAGCACATTGTCACACATATGCTGCACACCTCAGAGTACTGACGAACATATCTGAGAACACTTGCCTTATTCATTACTGCGGTAACTGTAGACATAATTGCATTCTCAAAATGCTGAAGTAGTGTGTGTGTGTGTTACGTTGTGGGGACATAAATCTGTTTACAGGGTCACATTATGGGGATTTGCCATCCTTATGGGGACAAAACACAAGCCTCGAATGTAAATCATTTGATTTCAGGATGTAGACTTGGCTTAAGGTTCGGCAAAGGTTAGGGTTAGGCAAGTAGTGGTTATGGTTAGTCCTCAGGAAATGACTGTAAGTCAATGTAATGTCCTCTGAAGTGATGGAAACATGGCGCTCTGTGTGTGTGTGTGTGTGTGTGTGTGTGTGTGTGTGTGTGTGTGTGTGTGTGTGAGTGTGAGAGAGAGACAGTGAAGCATAGGAAGATAAAAATTTGAAGCTTCATTTGAATGGCTTTGGGCTGTTGACAAGGATTGAGAAAAATGCTTTTCCTCTTGTATGAAAAAAAAAAAAAATCCCACTTGTGCACACAAACACACACGCAGGTGCGCACTCACACATCAGTACACACAAGCGTGTGAACCTGTGCAAACACACACACATAAGCTCACATCCAGGCAGTGATCTGACAGGTGAGAATGGCTTACAGCTAGGTTAAAGGGGAAGCACAGTACATAAGCAGGTCACCTCTCCTGGGACAATTTTTCAGCGTGTTGCACTAGAGAGGAAAAAAAAAACAATGCAGCACAATGAACGGGGACGACCTGGTGATCGTTTGGTTGACAGTTTGTCCTCCTTTCACCTCTGTCTTTATTATCTCGCAAGTGGCTTTTTCATTAAGTCCAATTCTCCTCTTCCAAAGTCTCTGGCAGCCGTAAGAAAAATGGCAGTGAATAATTTAGTGTATTATATAACAGTAGTAAGTTGTATGACCTTTCCTTTTTTACGCTTTGTCCAGGCAAACGCTTTATTTCTGAGCATTTCTACGAGTTTGCAGAGCTCGGTGCAGTATGAGTAAGACACATCTTGACCTTGACCTTTCTCTTTAGCGTGTGTGTATGTGAGAGAGGGTGCGAGAGGAAAAATGTATAGTGTGTGTGCTTTAGGAATTGTTAGACCAAACCACCTCATACCGAGCAGTAAGAGTCTGTAGTGATGAATCACCTGCAGGAGGAAGGTTGAAACCTGCATGTTCTGAAAATTCAACCGAGTTCACTGTAGTGGAACATCGTGGCCTAACAGTGTCGACGAGGCAAGAAATATATGTATGTGTTTTAAGTTGATAATCTAAATCTGGCTTTGTTGTGTAAATCTGGTGGTGGAAATGAACATAAAATATCATCTGTTATCAGTTAATTTAATCAAATTGTAAGGTTGAACTGCGTGACTGTGCTGTTGTTAGATGAGTTATTCATGCTGTGCAAATATATTTTCATAAATTAAAAGACTGACTGAGGTCAAAATGTCATTGATCATTTCCTAAACCTCCCAAACACTTATCCTGTGTCAAATGTTTGTTTTGGTGCAAGAAGGGGACGTTTGTCTTTTCTCACAAAGTGCGTCCTAACATCAGAAACTCGGAGTCAGAGGGCTTGCAGTGCGCCTGCTGTGCGCGAGTGCACTCTCAACACACTGTTAACAATGGTTTGCATTTGCAATGGCTGCTCATCGAACGTGTTTGACTTCCTTGTTTTATAGATTCTCCAGTCAAGAGCGTGTGCATTAATGGGAACCATTCAGTTAGAACATGGTCGAAGGTCTGAAAGACCTCTCACAATACATCTATCATCTTCTTCATAATGTGGCGGCCACAGGAGCCGCAGCCGCTTGTGGAGTTTTCCAGCCAAACAATGGTTCCATTTGGACGGGTCGATGAAGGGTTGTTCAGGCGGGGTCGTTCAGAGCACTGCTTTTTTTCTGCTGTAACGCTGCAGAATTTGAGGTTCAGATTATAAGAAATACAAAAAAAAGACTGCCCGGTCTGTCTTCATCACATTGCAAAGATAAAAGCCTCATGACTAAGGTGAGATGCTTTTCCTGGAGTCGACACTTTGACGCTGAAGCAGCGTCTGTGTCTGCTTTCTGCTGCTTTGCTGCCAGTGTGATGAAGTCTGACTGCTTGGACAGGCACAGAAACTTTCAGATGTTGGCAGGCTGTGATTAGTCAGGCCTGCGCTCATGTTGTGCTTACTCTCATATTAATTTTTCCATGTGCCAATTCTGACAGATATAATGTGGTAATGGAGCGCAGTGATAGCAGTAAGCAGAGGCACTTCCAGTTGACTTTGTCATTTTAGGGAATAATGTCATTCCAAAGCAGAAATGTTTTTTTCTAAAATCAATTTCTAGGTTTTTTATGTGTATTTCCTCACTTTACCATAATCTAATTAAAGCTGTTAGACCAGTAGTTGCAACAAGGCGTTAACACTAACACCCCGAATACTAATCTGTCCTCTTTCTGTTGACGACTTCAGTTTTTCAAATGGTTTTCTAAGTTATTTGCAGCAATATTCCAGATTTTCTTTGCAGTACACTTTGCATTAAACTGGGCCTGAGCAGTCAATAAATCTCATTACAGTACCGATAAAGCATAATATCTAACATTAGGCATGGTCTGCTGTATTATTTTTAACCTTGATGCAGCAAACAAATCTGATGAAAGGAGAAAAAACCCAACACGTTCCCACACGCGGACTACAGAATAAGTTGCCTGACACAGAATCCCAACATATACATAATGTGAGACAGTTGGAATTTGGTTAGGTTTAGGCAACAAGACTACTTGGTTAGGGTTAAGATGAGTACACTAGTTACATGTTCGTAAGTTGACTTACATGGGACACAAACAGCAGTGTCCTGGTTGAAAGTCTTCTGTTCCATCTGCTCCAACGTCCTCCCTTCGTGGACTGTTTGTTGTGTCACCTGACCTCCTCTTTTGTTCCTGTCCCAATTGCCACTAACAGTAAACATAAATGTGGGTCCCTATCAGCTGCTTGCACGACCTCTGTGGCTGTTTCTGGTGAGGGCGGTCTGAAGGAAAACCCAAGAAAAACAAGAGCTTGAGCTCTGCGCTAACTCAATAAAAAATGTCTTGTATTGAATTTCAATCCAAATCCACATGATACATGGCAACAATGCTCAAGTGCTTTCCTTTTTTTGTCAAATTTTCTTCTTGGTGTTCTCTTGTTCGCCTTTTTGTACTCACTCTTGCACGTTGTGTCAAAACTTCAAAAAGCTCTTGCCACTGTTATTTTTTCGCAGCCTGGTTGATATGTTTATCTCATCAACCCTGCTGTTTTTAGCTTCCTTTTTAGTCCCCACGTATCCCTTATCGTATCCCTCATCTTCACTCACTCTTCAATCTTGCCCATATGGCTTTTGTTTCCCTCCCAATCACATCCCTACAGTAGGTTTTACGCTGGAAAACAGACATCAATGTGTTGAATCTCAGTGCATTTCACAGCATCTTTCACTACAGTTCTGTGGAATCTGTGAACCCTTAGGAATACGTTTGTGTGACTGTTAACATGCAGCGTATATTTGTGAGCTGTCTTTGTCTCTCAGCTGTCAGCGTAACAGTGTATGCATTAGGGGGCAACATGCTCTCTCAGGTAGATTTAGAGAAAGGGGCTAGAGCTAATGGGGCTGGCTAACAAGTGACATTCTCTCATTAGTGGCAAGATTTGTCTGAGTGGCCAGTTAGATGGAGGACATTACACAAGGTCAGAGCCTCCGGCTGCCACGGGAGAATAAGTGAAGTAGAAAAGAGGCCGAGCAGACAGGCTAAAAGACAAGATACTTGCTGTGCTGTCTGAAGGCTTCTCTGCTTTCTCACTGGCAGGACTTGATGTGAGAGGAGTTTGAAGTTTGGACTTTGGTAACCGCTGCTTTTGAACATGGAGCTATTTCAGGCCCAGATGGGGTGTGTGTGTGTGTGTGTGTGTGTGTGTGAACGTGGCAGCATGTGTGCCGGTCCACGTATCTATTTAAACTGACTCGGCTGACCATCGCTAAGGGCCGAGGCGGATCCTCTTCCTTCCACCGGGCTACGAGGTTTGCTAGCAGAATGGGAAATCAATAACGTCGATAGGATGAGCATTAGGATGGCGAAGATGTTTTAACAGCCCCATTGTCATTCCACCATTTTGTAAAGCAGTTTGTGGGCCATTCTTTCCACAGTCTTCAATTTTCACAAGGCTGAGGGAGACAGACAGCTACAGAGACAGAGAGACAAAGGCAGAAGGAGAGAGGCACAACGAGGGAGCCCTCAAACAATCAAACTGGAAGCACATTTCTGACACATGTCTGCAGTTCGACAGCCATTCACAGAGGCTTTCAAGATGTGACTTTTTTCCAGACCATCAGCTCCTGAATTGAACCATAGTTGTTTTCTCATCAGTACTGAACACTCTGCACAACTTGCCCTTCACCAAGGAGGTCGGCCTTCATGAGCAGGTCTTCTGATATTACGCTGTAAAAAGTGAACTTCTTTTCCCATCAAGGCTCTTGTCTTATATTCCCTCAGTAGTAGCTAAGTAGCATGCCTTCAATAGCTCTGTGCTGTATGTTTTCTAATGCGTAATCTGCACCAGTTGCAGCAAATAACTGAATGACTGTGTGTTTTGTGATGGCACTGTTAGTCTCAGACCAGAAACTGTGCCTTGATATCTAAACAATCATCACTCTATCTGGATTGGAGCTATACACTGGTGTGAAATCAGAGATAAGGGGTGCAGGGCAACCTCCTACTATCTTTCCGACTGTGGGAGCTTAGTAATACAGACCAGGGCCCTGCTCATTCAATGAGGCTTAACTAATTCAGGCTATGCTGTTATCGGGCTAAAATAATCCTGTTTATTCTGACGCAGCTAATCCGGTTCTTTGAATGCAGTTATAGGATTGATTTGCTGATCCTGGATGAAGTTACAGCATGTTGGATAACAGCCAGCTCTTCTTTTGAAATGAAGGCAAAATGAGTAGAGGGTTGAAACCATATGTGCTGATCATGGGATTGCAGTTACATGAGGTGTGTTGGCAAGCATCCCAGCATGCACTGGGGCCATGGATTCATGGACATGAGTCTCATTTTATGTTCCTTCATAATTGTTCCAGGTGTTATTTTGCAGTAGACTGTGCTCCACAATATTTTTACACTTCAATAGTTGTTTCATAATTAGTTAATGTGAGCGAGTGTGATTAGAGACTGTGTGTGATGTGTTCATGATTAAGCAGATTTAATTGCAAACTATTTCAGCAGAAAGTGTTTGGCACACAAACTGATGTATCTGTGGTTGGTGAATTTGTTCCAGCTTACTTAAAATGCATGCACAGATTATAAGTTTACAGTTCAGATTACAAAACCCAGTCATAATGTTTGTTTTCTAATAACGTCATGTTTTTTTAACTGAGTTCACATCTTTCTTTTTTTAGTTGGATATTTTACACAGGGTGCCTATTTTAGTTGTGTAGTTTTGTGTTGGGTATTTAAGTGTATCACAGAAAATGTAGGGTTAAATCCTACATTTTCTTATCTAAAACCATCATCCCACTTAGAAAAGGAGTCATTCGTTTCTGAAAATGACTTCACGTACGATGTTCACCATAAAACATCAGCCTCAATCCAGCTAGCTGTTCATAAACACGCACGTTTGCATTTTTAGTCTTAAGCAGTTGCTTCTCTGACAGCAGCTACAGATGCATTTTTATTCAGCTTTGAAGAGCTGCAACATCCAGATCTGTGTTAAATCCTCCACAATGAAACTCAGTGATGTGGGAAGAAAGGGGCCCAGGCCTAAAGTGTAAAAATAATGCATTTGAAAGTAAATAAATAAATAAATAAAAACAGCATTATCCTTGGTATTGTTCAAACAATTTTCATTCATTTTCCTGTATTCAATGAAAGTGTCCAGAATGTTTTGCCTTCAGTCAGTCAAATCATTTCAGAGCTGAAAGAATAGTTGACGTCAGGAGGCCGTAGTGCTGTTACACTGATGGTCATTTCCCCAAATGCCACTGCTCTCATAAAAGCGTCCCTTTGAGGTGTCATTTGGCCTTGCATGTGTCTAAAAGCATCACATAGATCATCCCGTTTTGTAGTGACATCTCTTTAGAGCAAGTTCTTCTCATACAGAGAGGTTAATCTAAATGTTAATCAAAGTCTCAATGTCGTCGCTCATTTCCACACTGCAGCCCTGCTCTGTGCATGCTGCTGTGCTCGGTTTGGTTTTGCACAAATGTTTAACTTAGAAAATTTAATTCGGCAATCCCAGTTCCCCGTCATAAAAATGTGGATTGATATTACGGGTGAAAGCGTGGTTAATTATTGGTCCTGGAGAAAATGGGTTCTTTGCCACTAATAATTTCTCTTAATGAATGCACAGTTAGTCTTCCAAAAGGTCATCGTCACCATGGTGGCTCAACATTTCTGTCCCTTTTGTTCTCCATATGTGTAGTTGTTCACTGAATGAGAGATTTCATTCTGCATGAGGCAGAAGTGCTTTTATCATCCAGTGTTGGCAGACTTTAAAAAGTTTCCTCGCTGCAGATACATGGGTACAGTAATGTCCAAGGGTAGCGAAGAGATTGGTTGTGATGAAAGACTGTAGATGACAAGCGAAAGAGCAAACAGACCAAAGCGAGGATTAATGGAGAGTGAGTGAGACATACAGTTACACCTTGTTCTCGTATTATTCCCTCGCGATTCACAAGTCACATTGTCTTAACAGAAGCAGTGATTGTGGAAATGTGCTTTGTACTACTGACTTGCTGTACAACTTAAGCAGTTCCCCGGAGGAAGATTTGTTCTGTGCAGCTGCTATAAATTACTTAGTATAAATTACAAGGAATTGTATCCTAACTTTCAATTTTCAGTGGCAGTCCAGTAAAAAATAGCCTAAAACGCCTGTCCAACATACACCCAAACAAGCTCATGTTCTTGAACCATTTGAAGTACATGCATGGATATTTGGAAGGTAACACTCTGAACTTTTATCCCCAGCAGTCAGAATCACCGTAAGTACTACTGGCATTGAGCAATGTTGTGCATCTGCATTCCTGCAGATGACTGTATCAGGGACTTATTAGCTGGAAAACATAACAGGACCACAGCATGCAGCCTTACCCTCGTCCAAGTTTAATAAAAACTGATAGCAATAACACAGAGTGGTGCAACAAGGCATCCTCCAAAAATATATCTACATTTATCTGCATAAATATCTGTATTTATACTCATGGGATGTAAATGTTGGCCTTCTATATTCATATTTAAGGTGTCTATACCTATGTTTTGGCTATGTGTCTTTTTATTGGCCATTTAGTATATTAAGCACTTCAAATTGTGTGTAAAATCCTGATGAGCATTGAAATCCTTGATTGACTGGAATTATAAATAACCCACTGAGGTGGCATATCGGTGGAATTTCATTGGCTATTCGAAGAGTCAGTCATCTGCAAAAGCGGAAGAAGAGGAAGATGCCCTTCTGTCCAATTCAGACCGTTATTGGCTTCTTTGGTTGCATGTGGCAGATCGTGATTGGTCAAGTGAGGCGTCACTGGACACCTGAGATTCCTCATTGTCACCGGAGACGGGTTTCTGGAGTCTGAATGGGGAACACACAAAAGACAAGGGGAAGACGTGCACATCGGCTGCTAACTGAACTAACTTGAAAGAAGACATCTCTCTGTTGATTATTACCATATTTAATGTTTTTACTGCACTGGATTGTCTGGACCTCTGTCGATGTTCCCAGATTTTTTGGTACGAGTTTCATTCTGTGTTGGTGTGTCTGTGTTGCCACATCATCAGGCTACTGTAATGCTTGATCTGGAGTTAGTAATGAAAGGCGTATTCCCGGAGTTAGGACCGGGGATGCTGTTATGACAGCATAGCCAGCTACTCGTCCAGCTGATGAAGTGCTTCCGCTATTTCTCGCCAACATTTGTCTTCTTTGACTCGGTTGTGGTACTCCCTCGAGGAAACGTCAAATAGGCAGGAGTACTGTTGCCACAGCTCAGCAAACTTTTCCTCTCTTTTGTTGTCACGCCTGACAGCAGCAACCTCAGCATCCCTCCTCCTCCTCGCCGTGGTTACCTGACTGTGCTCAGGGGAGAGCACCTGATTGGTGAACTCTCAGGAACATGTCGTGGGAGATGTCACACTAGACGAGTCAAGACAAAAAAATTTTGACATGCTAGACTTCCTGTCTGTTGTTTGGTGTCGTGAGGCTTCCCAGGCACTGCACGACAGGTTGTTTGGGGTGTTATATTACTCGGGTACAGACGCCTGATTGTTGTTCACGATTGGCCATGATGCTGGTAATTGGACGGCCACAACAAAGTCGTCTGATCAAAATAGTCTGATCACGGCATTAGAGATGTAATCGATGAGTTGCCTCAGTTTTATGAACAGTTGTTTGTCTGCTGTTGGCGTTTATTGTGCCCTGTGTTGTGATTGTGTCATGAAAAGGTTTGCGTCAACTGATTCACGAGAATCTCAGCTCTCTAACAGTGTGTAATATCATCATAAACATAAGTGTAGCACTTGCGTCAATAGATGGGAAGAAAAACAAAATAACAATAAATTCTTCTGATCTAGAATTTACTGTTGTACTGTTTCAAAAGGATGAATCAGTACGATATTGAACAGAATACCACCTCAATGTGCATGTACAATGAATGCATGAGAAAAGAGAAACATACAGAGATGTGCATGCACAATGTGCCTCTGCTTTGAAGCTTCGCAGTTTCAAGACCTACAGTACTGTGCTCTGAAATCTCGCCAGACAAGTTAACCAATGGCGCAGTAAGATTGTTTGTGTCCATGCTAAGTGTCACATTTTTCAAGACAATTGCCTGTTGACAACTGTCTAACCAGAGAGCTTTAGAGAGAGAAAAAATGTGTACAAAAGACAGCGAGACAATGAAAAAGACACACACACACACACACACACACACACACACACACACACGCACACACATACACGCACACACACAGACAAGATCTATCTATCAAATGGATGTATCCCTTTTCAATTACAATGCAGATGCAATTATGGAAAGTGACACCCAAATCTATTTTCTTTTGCATCTGAATCACATCTGAGCTCAGATTGTTGCTGTCACGTTGTGCACACGGCTGACATGCACATGCATCAGATGCAGGTCATTCAGCACCTCACATTGACGTGCACGTCGTCAGCATTAACTAGTTGCTTATTGGCGTGCATATTAGTAGCGTAAACGCTCTTTATTAGTAATTAAAAAAAGAATTATTAATACCTTATTCTAAATACACTGCTCAGGCCCTACCCATAGATATTGTAAAGTTTGGCAACCATTTCTATTGTATTTTGAGGATGAACTCCCTTCCCTTAATATAGTGTAGCCCAAGTCGTCCCCCCCCCCATGTTTATATGTAACTCTGTATATGCAGTTATGTGTGTATATGCATATATGTGTATGTGTGTATGTACAGCTACTTTGTGTATACTGAGTATTTTTTCCTATTTATTCTCCTGATTTTTGATTTATTTATTTTTCATTACTGTATGTATGTATGAATTTATTTATTTATTTATTTATTTATTTATTTTCCCTCTTGTTTGGGGTATTGTGTACTACTGTGAGAGTATGAGTGAGGTAAAAAATCACTAAAAAATATTTGCATTATAATAATAATAATAATTAATACCTTATTCTGGGAGTTATTAAGGGTTAGAGTTTGGTCATTAAGGTCGTAATTCATGTACATCAACATCCTTACTTTCTATCAGTAAGCAGTAATTAGGAGATTGTTGAGGGAATTACTTAATGGCATTAATAAGTGCTTTATAATGACTATTAAAGAGCCAGTGTGCTACTAATATGCATGCATAAAAAGTAACTCTGACAGGGGAAGATGCAGGTGTATCTGTTTCAGAGGTGGTTCATCTCGTTTGAGCATCTTCCGCCTGAGACATCTAAATGAAGTCTTCTCTGGGAGCAACAGGGTAATGCTTGCACACAAAGACTTGAGGTGTGTGTTTTTGAAAAATAAGAACAGCAGAGGTGTTTTGGAGTAGATGCCTGGTGGAGGTGAGTGCTAAAAAAAGAGAAAAGATGAGGTCAGGCACGCAAGATTGAGACTGTGTGTGAGAGTATTTGAAATAAAAACCGTATCACCTTTCTACTAGGTTCATTTGCCTGAACTCTTTTATTAAAAGAAGCATCTGGAGTTCATTGTTGGTCAAATCAGAAAACCTGCTTTATTTGTAAAGTGCAATAATGAAACCTCAGCTGCAACGTACACGAAGGCTTCCAAACCAGAAATTCATGCCTCACACTAAAACATCCAGTCAATGATCAGTAACTAAAAGAGTCCTTAAAGTTTGAAGTCCATACTTTTTAGAATTTGCCAGACAGTAATGATCTTTGACTGAAAGCTTTGGCATTGAAATACGGGACAATATAGCATGGCTTTGTTGTTGTTCTATACAGCTGCATCTCCCTCGCCTATTTTGTGAGACTCGTCTCATCGGTGAGACTTAAATATCAACACTGAGCATTTTCAGTCTTCAGCCTCACTGTATTGGATAGACCAATTTAACAGGCCTTCACTTCAGTCTGGCTCCATACACAGATAAGAATAACCCAGAGCCGCTAAGAGAACCTTTTCCCTTCCTTGATCGTGTTATCTTAAAGGCATATTCTCTCACTTCCACCGTCATGTTTCTCAGACCATGTTTTATTTCTCTGCTCGGCACAGGGGAGCCTTGTGCCAGTGTAGAAAGGCAAGGGAAATTGCCCCTTCATTCTCTCTCTTTTTGACTCACTATAGAGCTCTCCTATTCATTTTCTCAGTAGTAAATAATGCTTTTTCATTGCACGCATACTCAAGCTCAACAGTGTGTTGAAAGCATTTTATGAAAATCAGGAGTTGTTTGAAGTTGAAGCTTATTTCAAACTTAAATCTCTTGGCCTTCTAGTTCAGCCCCTCCCCTTCCCTCGTTCCCTTTGATATTCAGGGGGTGTACACAGAGCTGATTGAATTTGTATTAATTTTTTTCTCAGTCTTTTTCTTCTGTGAGACCTAATTTCATGAAATGCATCGGTATTACCGAATTTCTGGTGGTTGATAACCACCCCTGCAATCATTTACCCTTGATGTCTTTTGGTGAAGATTGCTGGGTGAGAGAGACGAAGAAAAGGTGGCTGATTGACTTGGATATTTGTTTTGCTTTCAAACTGCTGTTTGAAGTGTTATACACATGAGAGGGAGATGCTTATGAACCCTCCTGAGTCTCTAAAGCTTCCAGTGTAGATTCATTTAGCGTGATATGCTCTTCAAAAAAATCTCCTTGCCCAACCACGCTCACTTTTGCAGTCTCCCTTCCCCTTATATTCCTCCCACAGACACACATAGCAGCTTCATGTTGGCAGCAGACAGCCAGTCTCACATTTTCTCATATAAACATGCAAAAAAAAAAAAGTCCCAGATACACAATACTCACACTCAACACACTGTTCAGACTTAAACAGGCAAACAGAATTCATCAGTGAAGGCTCTGTCAGGCTCGTCAGAGTTGACAGCCTGTCTGTCATTAGCATAGTTTTGCCTCACAAATCAATACATCTCTGGCCTTTTGAAGCACTTGTTGAAGTCAGCTTCCATTTGAAAGCGTGAGTAAGAAGAGCACAAAACACAGATTGCAACTGTTAGTTGTTAAGAAAGCTTTCGAGGCTCATGAGTCTGCGGGTATATTTAAATACGGATAAACAGATACAAACAGTGCATGCTGGGTAACAGACAGTCGCTCATGCTCTCTTTCTCTCCTATGTGTGCACACACTCAGACAAACACACACACACACACACACACACACACACACACACACACACACACACACTGAGTCATAACTTGCTGTGTTTTTAGCCATAGGGAAGTCCTTTATCCACATAACTAGATTAACTCACAGTGAGCTCTGATCAGCTTAATTTGGATTCAGCCTACTTACCCCTCCCTGGTCTAGTGTCAGTCTGTCTGTGTGTTCATCTGTCACTCTGTCTGCTTGAATGGAAAGATGTTTGCCCGTATGTCTGCGTGTCACTTTATTTAATCATCTCACTCTGTGTCTAGTCTTTAACAGGGATTACCACCGGCAAGTTGCACCTTCACCCATTTTTAGCTTTTCCCTCCCCTCTCAGTCATTTCAGTGCACAGTTGTTTTGTTGTCTCATAAATAACATGGAAATCTTTTACCCTTACAATGAGAAGATGAATATATTACGGCTTTTGTTTGCTTCAAAACGAAGTACACTTGCTTCAGGTAGATTATAGTTTTTTTCCTTCTTCTTTTTTTAGAACTACATGTAATGAACTCATTCTGTCTGCATGTCTTGGCAGGGTGTCAATGCAATATATTGACTGCAGTCGTCTCTCAGTGTCTTTGGATTGCAGAATCTTTAGGATGCCCCCGGGGACCGACTGACAATAAAATAACAGAGAGAATATGGAAACTGTCAATTTCCTGGATCCAAAAAGTCTCTAAAAAGACATTTCTACAAACAGAGAAGTCTCATGCATTTGTCAAATCACACCCTCCTCTGACAGTCTCACAATACAGGATGTTATCTCTGCAATATATTCTTACAGCAATAATTTAGCTCAGTAAAAGGCATTCTTGTTATAGTTCACTCTTCAGTCATTGCCGACACAGGAATTTAGCTGAATCAACAAATTTTTCTCATTAACTTCACGTAAACGTGCTGTAAATGTTTTCGTTAACTTGGAATTTCTGTTTTTTATCTTTCAGACCACTTCAGACCTTATAAATTCGAGTTGTTCAGACTTGAAGTTTTTCTTTGAAATGAGTTGAATGAATATGCTGCAGTGAGTTCACTCAACTCATTAAGTTTCTAGAAAAATGATCTGCATATTAACAGACCTCCCAGCATGCACTGTTCGAGACTAAAAACCCACTCCAGGTGCCTCTGTTTTGTAGTTTTGCAGAAAACATACAAGATGGAAACTTTCTGCGTCTTTAATACATGAAAAATTGCATCATAGTTGTTTCTTTTCACGATAATGAAAGCAATGCTAGCTATGGTTTCGGATAGTGTTGAATTCAGCACTTTGTACACGTCACACTATCGTACAATGTGCCTCCAAATGAGTCAGAATCTGACAACGATGGATCTGAGTGAACCACTGAAAGCTCCGGCTGATGGGTGACATACTGCGAGTTGGCCTTTGCCAGAGTTTACGCAAGTGGAGTTAACTCAATTGTGTTTGCATTTTCAAAACCTGAAGGACAACTTTGAACCAAGTTTTCTACCTAAGTTCAGTCAACTTACATTTTCAAAGCAGCATAGAAACTTTAAGCTGAATTTGCTGTAAATGATTTACAGCCAGACTTCACACTGTTATTCAGTTAATAGTTGCACATGTGGGACAACATATGCTCAAATCCATTGTCCACAAACAAACAACCAACTACCATTTATTAGCAATTTATTAACAATTGCATTGCTGAACTAATGTGTTTGTGAGGTATATGTTTTGTAAATAATATTTTTTACTAAACATGGAGGCACAAAACCAGTTGGGTCTGTGAGGGAGTGTGCATCGTGAGCTCATTGCCCATAAGCCAGTTTCCCTGCTGATCAACTAGTCACTAAAGACTTGGTGGATGAGGAATCAGGAGAGCATGGACTTCCAGGGCATGAAGACACTAAGATGAGTGGCCAAGGCTTAAAGAGTCCCATTACAGAGCTCAGCTTGTGTTCATTGAACTATGGTTACAATGCGTAACCATCAGCTCCTCAGTCTCTAGCTGGCAAAAAGGGGCCGCAAGCTTTGTGCATTTCTGAACTCTAGAGAAAAACAGCAAGATGAGGGCCAATGATGGAGAAAGGGATGGACACAGAAGGGGAGGGGAGCAGGATAAGGAGGCACGGAAAGGAGAATTATATGAAGGGCCAGAGGGAAGGAGGGGACAGATAGTAGGACAGAAGGCATGAGATGCTGAGGAAAAGAAGGGGGATAGAAATAATGAGGGATGGAAGGAAAGTGGGGATAAGCGCGGAATCGAGGAGAAGGAGGGGGCAGCAAAGAGAGCTGAGTGGAGCTGAGGAGGCGCTGGGCCTGGGGGATTGCTTCGCGTTTATCCTCCTCTGCAGCAGGCTTCTGAAGCACTACCTCAGGAAAAGACTTTAAAGCAGGGTGGCTGCTGCTCTGCGCTGATCTGTTAATACCCACAGATACACGAGGCTTCACCATAGTACTCTGGGGGTGGGGTGGAGCGGGACAGTGTGTATATGTCTGCATGGGAGTTTGTGTGTGTGTTTTTTTTCTGATGTGTTCAAGGATCATATCATATCTCTGCAGACAATATATCCCATCCCCACCGCTAGCTTGCCCCAACTCACCCAGAGACATGAAGTTACCAGAGCGATTAAAAGATTAGATTGGACTATCATGTGGCTGTGTGTCAGCATTGTCACCTAAAGCTGCTGCCATGGAAGGTGGTGGTGGTGGTGGGGGGGGGGGCGGCGTGTTAAGACTACCCTGTTTTAGGATCCTGTATAAATAGACTTCTGCCTCCTGGGAAATGATGTAAAACTGCCTCAGAGCCACATATACAGCAAAAGCTATACACACTGGGAGGTGGAGAGGCTGCATGGGATTTGTGCAGGCTGCTTCACAGAAGAACATGTCCCATGCTCCCGGGGGGGTGGGGGCTATATGATTAATTCAATGAAAGTATAAGGCCTCAGGGTGGGATAAAGACGTAAGATGTGAAAGATCAGTTTCTTTGTGCTTCGCCCTCCTATTTTATATATATTTCATGGTTAAATCGCAATATTTTTAAAAGTGTGTCCATGTGACGTAAGTATGTCAAAATGCTCTTTATTAACTGGACAACACAAATAGAAAAGCCCCATCCGGAAAGCTGTAGAATTTGTATAAGGCTGCGTAAAACTGCACGGGACCATTTCTTAAAAATTAATTTGTGCTAGCCAGCATGTTTTCGTCTGCTGCCCCATATTTGTTTTTAACACACAAACACCCTCAGAACATGGAGCAAGTTATTGTTTTCCAAATCTGTTTGAGGAGCGACTGCAACAAAACCTTTTCTCAGACTAGACAGAGACACACTTTTTCACAACTTTGCACACTAAGCCTCAGTGTTGTCCCACTTAACTCTTCGGTAAGCACTGTTCCTGTTGGTATTTATTGGATCCAGCTGATGATGATTTGACTAGAGTGAAGCTGAGGGGCTGTCATCTAGCTTTACAGTTGGTTTTGGTTAAGAATAGAATCATGACTATGGTTTAGGGTGACTCATATTGTGGTTATGCTTAAAGTAAGTGTGAACCTCTATGAAATAAATCTACTGTAAGTCATTAAATCCAATGTCCTCTCAAGTCACAAAAAGTAGTGGATTAGTACATGCTGATGGATCCCAAATTGTCCTAAAAAAATGAGAGGTGATTAAAAAGTACATGACAAACAAGTGAATAACAATAAAACCTGTGATAAAAGACAAATATCACCTCCAGTATGAAGATATCACATTGGCTTAATGACTGCTTTGCTTTTTCTTTGAAGTCTGAGACGAAGCTATAGCAAATTGCCATTGTGGGAACAGGTAATGATATCTTAAAATGCTCTGAAGTGATGAAAGACTCTTCAGAATCACAGCAATAAGCAGAAGCGATGAGAGAAAGAAAGGGAAAGGACAAAAATATAAAAAAAAAAACAATAAAACTTTTCCAGTCCCAGAGAGGAATCCGCACTATTTCAGTGTTTAATCAAGATATGCTTAGCGGCTCAGCACCTCCTCAAGGCCCCGTGCAACCGTTCAGCAATAATCTACAGAAGCTTCCTTTTGTTTTCCACTGCTGGCAGGTCGGCTTTTCATCATGCCTAACTGCTACAAGTCCACTTCCCTGGCACACACGGCTCACATTTGGTGTATTGAACGTTTGCTTGGTGTCACGCGAGTGTTTTTGTTGCGAATGTGAGCCCAGGAGAGCAAGGGAAGACAGGAAAAGGATACTTTTAGCAGATCCAAGTAGCTCAGGTCTATGTAATTGATTTTTCACATGTTGCCTTAATTCGTATATTGACTTCCTAACAGATGTTAACTGTGCCAGGTTCCTACCGTTCAGCACCACACAGTGTTGTCACAATACATAGACACAGAGCTCCTTTAGGAAAAATATGCTCCGTCATTTATTAGTGTTTTTATGATTGTTTCCACTCGCGCTCACTTGATTAAGTTAAATATGGTCTGTTGGTGCCTCTTAGACTGTCAGTTATATCTTATCGACCAGGGCCACTTATCCACTTGATAGAAATCACCTGTATTTTCAGATAACATGACAGGCTATTAGAGGGACGTGGTTAACCAGGCGTGTGATATCGCCTACAGTTGTCTTTAATGATGGTGTAAACAGCAGTGCTGGGTCACTGCTCTGTGGTGCTGAGTCTCTGCAGAGTGTGCTGTCTTAAGATATGATATAAGGTGCTCCTTACAATAGAATATAATCTAATTAAACAACACTAGCTGCAGCTTTAAAAATGTACATCTAAGAGTACTGTAGAATCAGCATATCTGGAAATTGCCTGCAGATTCTGCTGGTGCACATCATACTGAGGCAACGGTGCGCTGATGATTGCATTGCCATTTAAAGTGATTAAAAGAGATTTAGGTTCTGTTACGTTCCTAAAACATGGCATTTCAAAAACCTCACAGCTCTCTTAAACTTGAACAGAAAATAC
The DNA here is from genome assembly GCF_039877785.1 of Chaetodon trifascialis. Classification (NCBI taxonomy): domain Eukaryota; kingdom Metazoa; phylum Chordata; class Actinopteri; order Chaetodontiformes; family Chaetodontidae; genus Chaetodon; species Chaetodon trifascialis. The sequence goes on along the minus strand of NC_092058.1, from coordinate 9,592,029 downwards.
ACTGGAAATGAATGTATCTGAAAATCAGTTTACCATGAACGCTTATCATCTCCTCTCTACAATTTCTTGAAGTCTCCTCCATATGCTCCTGAAAGCGTCACATCTGCAGCATAGATGGCACAGACCCAAAGAACGGGCGCTCGTGCCTGTAGAGTTCTGAAAATTATGTTTGTGCATGCGTTTCAGCCAAACATGTACGGAGTTCAAATGACCTCCATTCCAGCCAGTCAAGAGAGATTGTAAATAATGTTCCAGTGAATTAAGAGGCCTAAATCCTGGAGCTTCATCTTGCTGACAGAGTCTGTGGCTTCTAATCTGGACACACAGTTGCACAGCAACCCGGTTTCAGGCGATAACTTTTTTGTAATGCCATCATCTGGACAAAGTTTGTGTGATGAGACTCAAGTTAGACTCTAATTAACATAGTTAATTAGCTGCAAGGCAATCTCCAGGGACGCCTGCATGTTAAACGCAAGGTAAGGGAGGAGGAGGTGGTTTGGAGATGTAAAGCAGGTAATTAAATGAAGTTTGTAGGCTATTGAATTATCTCCTGGGCAAATATAGTACCCCCTCCTCTTCCTCCCTGCCCTCCTTCCCTCTTCCACCCCCTCGCTCTCGAGCCTTGCACCTGAGATGAAGATGACAGTTAATGATGTTTTTTTTTAAACCACTTTAGCTCCTGCCCTATAGCTCACTCTAGCTCTCCCCAGACAGACCGAGGTTATTTTTCGCCTCTTCTTTCATCCTTCACTGAGATCACCATTTTCACACTGCGTCCACACCATTTTTTCCTCCATGTTCCATTAGCAAATTGCCTCCCCCTCTTTACCTCCTGGTTTCCACCTCCCCACATGCCCCCTAACCTTCCCATTAGAAATCTAACCTGGGAGTTTATTCATTTAAATTGGGATAAACAATAAAGTTCACTCCAGGGTCTGTTTTATATTTCAGAAGTCGGAGAGGAGCCGCAGAGTGCGAGAGAGACTAATGTTGGATGGCATGGTAAAGACAACCTGAAGGACCTGGGAGCCATCATTCGTGCAGAGTGGCAGCAAGGTCATCTGGCTAAGGGACGGTGAGTCTGTTATTTGCATATGCCGGGGGCTATGAGGTAAAAAGGCCTGCTTGACTTTCCATTTTAATCATTTTAAAAATTAAGACAAGCATTAGTAAACTGACCATCAGTTATTTGATTTGCCCTGCTATTATCTACTTTCACGCACGCATTGGCCTCGATAAGATAATCCTACACATCTTTTGAGTAAAATGAGAAAAATACAATGTCTAGAAATGTTGATAACAGGCTGAAAACTTTCATTCTATTATTACATACAGTAATCGCTTGACAAAATTACAGGTCTGGATTGAGAAGTTTAGGTCTAATAATTGAAATAATTCCTCTGTAAAGCACAGAAGAGTCAGTATTAACGCCGTAGGTAAGTGTGAAGAGCAAATAATCTCAACAAAATCTCTGGTTGAATAAATACATTAATGTGATCCATTATTACTAATCAATCTATTACGTTCACAACATATTTATATGCACAACACAACAGCTGCATTACATTGGGGGTAATCAACACTTGATTACCATAATAAAATAAGTCAATTAGTTAAAGCAGAGTCGATTAAATAGAGAGAGAGAAATAGGGAGCAAGGCAGTGTTTCCAATCCATGTGTGATTCACTCAATATTCTGTCCTCATTTGTGTTTCTCTAAAGTGTGTGTATTCCCAATGCGCTGGATAAATCCACATCCATAAACTGCTGAGTCAGACAGCTTAGAGCCCTCACAGACCGCTCCTTGTCTTAATATGTCTAGTCCTGTGTCAGGTCTTTGGTTATCAGGGTTAATATCTAACTGAAGGCTCCAATCTTCGAGATTATGTGTGTTTGATTTTGTTTACAGCATCTGCCATCAGATGTAATTGAATGTACTGCACGGTATAATCTGATACATCCAGAGGTTTGATTTTGCTACCGCTGTCATTTTGTGTGTGTGTGTGTGTGTGTGTGTGTGTGTGTGTGTGTGTGTGTGTGTGTGTGTGTGTGTGTCCAGTGTTCCATAGCCCATAGATGCCCTGTAGAGATCCAAAACAGCCTGTAGATGTCCTTCAGGAATTAGCCCCAGCCTTATCATGAATCACGTTCTCTCTGCCAGTCTTAACCCATTAAGGTGATATCCTCTGCATTTGATTGAGGCGTTGAAGGATGCTAAACATCCTGATCAAAGTACTTTCTCATTGTATCCATTGTTGTGTCCAACACAAGTGACAGCAGTCACAAAATTGTTGCTTTCTCAGAGCCCCTCATAATTCTGCGTACCTCTTTGCATTTGATACTTGACGTACACATTTACATTTCAGTCTGATACTGCCATGCAGAGATGAGTGAGCAGGTACAGGGGTTCAGTGTCGGGCTCAAGGACACTTCGACAGGGCACAAGACCGCTGCCGGGGGCACATCAGCACTTGAGGTGATTAAATAGTCCATATTGCAAACAGGTGCCTCTAACTGGCTGCTGTACCATTAGACAGTAGCATCAACTAATCATATTTCCTTCAAGTAAATACATTTATTTGCCCAAAGATAGTGAATACAGATAAAAAACACTCATCTCATCTGTGCGTTAAATATAACATAGCATCAACATCTATAGCCAGGTGATAGTTACCTCACCAAGACTGGAAGCAGAGGGAAGCAGCTAGCCTGGCACTGGCCAACGGTTAAAGAATCCACCTATCGGCACCTCGAAAACTTTATGAAAGTTTAAAAATGAAATTATGTTGTCTTGCTGTCACAGAGTAAATAGCAGACAGCCAGTGCAGCAGCTTGTTTTTACAGTACAGTTTTTGTATTGATAAAACAAATGTGATCGAATGAGTTAATGAGTGCTCTTTAAAGATACCAGAAAGTTTTTTTTAGTTAAGTATAACTTACCATCTATTACCCCGCTGTTGTGCATGCACATCCTACCAAAACTCTCTGAACCATGAATATCCCCTCAGTGATGTGAAATGTAACAAGGGGAAAATACATTTCATGTGTCAATACAAGGTTCAGCAACAGCATTTACCATCATAAAAACAACAGCTACAGTAAGCTTCAAAGCCGCATCCAGAGAAATACAAAAAGAGGATGTTACATGTGATTTGTTTTTTTCCCACCCCACAGAGGATCTGTAGTTCAAAGAGGTAGACTAGTGAAAAGTATGTCACTGGTACCAAGCCAGGATAAGGTATTACTAGCTTTAAATCCTTCAGCACTGATCAAAACCAGACTTCCTGCGCACACAGAAGCTGGTACATCCAGCAACACACAGCAGCCCTTCACACACACAAGCACACACGCACAAACACATGCTTTGAAGACAATAGCTCCAACAGTAACGCCAGCGACTGTGACCTTTTTGGTCCTGTTCACAGGCCAGATGACAGTCAGCAGCAGATCATAGCATGAGGCCGGGGACGCTGTTTTGCTGTAGTCCCTTGCTTTTAACACGCTGTCTTACTCTGTATTTATTTTTGTCCATTTTTTAACAACTGCGGTATTATCAATAATGCATCATCAAAAAAGGGCAAAACATTGTTATTTTGTTGCAACCATACTGGCCTACAGATGTGGTTGTTGTGCCGTAGCTGCAGTGCTCTTACACTGATTTAGCCCTCAGACTACTATGAAATTACATTTTACATCTCTGTTTTAATCAATCGTGCTGCCATTGAACAATAATTTCATATACATATTTAGCCTGAGGAGCAGTTTTGCTTTGGGGCATTGAAATGGTGGGAGATGGGAAATGCTTTTTAGAGTATATTGCTCCAGCCCCAGAGATTTAACAACTAAAGATTTGGATTAACCTCTTCAAATGAAAATATGACTGTTAAGTCTGCAAGTCTGAGTCAGAGGGTTTTAGAGGCTTTTCCAAATCTCAAATTCTCACAGTTTAGTTGAGTAAAATCTGTAATGTGCAAGCTTTAAAAACATGTGCAAATATTTGCACTCCGCCTGTGTGTGTCCATCCATTTTGGTTTCTCTCATCAGCGTGTTTATATATACCCGAGGTGTATCTGTAACTGTGTGTATGCGAGTGTGTTAGGCTTTCTGAGTTCATTTGCTCATGCTTGTGTATTCACATGCCTCCATATGTCTCATAATCCAGGAGACTGGCACACATCATAGCATTGGGAGCTGGGGAATTCAGAGCCGTTCTGCCACATTCATCAGTCTAAAGGAACAGACAGAGAGAACTTATGTGGCTGTGTTTAGCATATTACACAAAATAAAGAAAGATTTCGACTGTGCGCGGGGAACAGCTGCCTCACTGAATGAGGAATCCGCTGTGGAGGAGATTCAAAGGGGCAATTTTACACCAGCTTATGAGCAAAGGAGTGAATAGAGGGATGCACACTGCCTAGAGACCGCCAGATGTTACACAAGGGAATCCATCTACAGCAAGACTGACCAAGGGTGGAATGATTCTAAATTGGCTCTGAAAAATTGGGTCCTCGTATAAAAACAGATGAAGGGAATATTTAGGGAACAGGGTGTTTTATGAAAAACGGTTGCCAGTTTAATTTAGTGTCTTTTTCATTACCTCTGCCAAGGAGGTTATGTTATCAGCTCTGTTTGTCTGCCTGTCGTTAGTTCGTGCGATATTTCAAAAACCAGACAACAGATTTCAATCACATTCAGTGGGAAGTCCAGCCCATGGGCCAAGGAGTGATTTGGTTTTGGTGTGGATCCCAACGCAGATTTGAAAGGATTTCTCTACGTTACGTTACAGCATTTTGGGACTTTTTTTTTTTGTTGCTATTTTTCTATCAACGGCTGCACAAAAAGAAATAGCTTGTCTGCTTTTCGCATCGCTTTTTAGATACATGTTCAAATGTAGTGCATATCAGCATCCTTAGGATATTCTTATTTTTACAATAACAACACCAAAAGAGGATTGTGGAGACTTGGCAGAGGTACAGTATGTGATCTCTGTGTGCTCTAGTTTTGCAGCATAATTGCAGAGTACTGTTGAATCAGCAGAGACATTCTGCCACCCTTAAAACAATGTCATATGATGTGAAAAATGCTCAATATGCAGCCACATACGGTACACATTGCTATTATTTTACATCTTTACGCACCAAACAGAATTAGCTCATCACACTACATGCTCACTGACATATCTTTATCACCAACTGCTGCTCTTAAACTGTTTAAAACCGAATGTGAATAAAAGAATTATACTCTGTAAAGGCTTGAAACAACTGTGACAGTCATCACACACAGTTTGCCATATTGTGTTTTTTGAGGTAGGAAGCAAAGGGTGGTTAAAGATGGACAAACATTTCACAAATACCACATAAAGCACAAGAAAATGGAGAATTCAAAGGTCACATAAGGAGACGGCGGGCTGGCCTAAGCAGCCTGAAGCATGTACTGGTAAATACCTTATGTCATCTGTCTTTTATAAAAGCTACCTGGCTATTCCATATGCTGTCAGTGTATCCCCGGGGAAGAAAGTCATAGCGAGGCTGAAATAAAAAAAATATATATACCCACAAAGCGAAACTGTAGAGGTAACATGGTTACCACCAAAGATATTAGTGCTCAAAGTTTTTTCTACAATGGTCCAAAAAAAAAAAAATAAAAAAATCAGAATCCACACTGTGATTTAAAGATGCTGTTTCAGATTGGTAATCCTATAAACACAATGAAAACACAACCCAGTGTGAGACTGCTGTTTGCTCAAATCCTGTTATCCATCTCCAGAGATGCTGCGATTCCACGGCAGATGGGAAAGGTGAGAGGCAGCAGCGCAGTGCACACTGATCATTACGCTGGGCAAACTGTGTGTTCGCGTGTATCGTCGAGACTGAAGCAACCGCTGATCTGATCATTCAGTGTGTTAGCTATGGCAGGCGGCTGGCAGTCAGGCGTGCTCCATGTTAAATCCAGCTCCTGTTGCGTTTATTGATCTTTTATCTTTTATGAAATAAGAGACAGGTCTTTTGTTTTTGCATCTGTAAACACTGATGGTGGTTGTAGGCTGTGGAGTTGATGCAGACAGTGATTGTGACTGATGGCAGGACGGCGTATGTGTGGTTGGTGCATACAGATGTGAAGGAGCTGCTTGCTCGGCTGCTTCCTGCACTTCTACTGGCTTTCTTCTTTAACCTTAAACACTAGAGAGTTGGAAGTCTTTTTGGGACAAATGCTGGATGGATCCAGACTGTTTTTCCTGCAGCAAAGGCTACCATGGTATAAATGAAGCAGCCATTCTTCTGAGTTTGTTTTACAGCACATGTTGTTCCCTCTATATTACTGTATTGCAATTGCATCCGTCTACGAGATAAACAGCCCAGCTAGGGTGATTCATACATGCAAACTAATAAGTTCCCATAAGTCCTTTCTCTCTGTTTCAAAAGCTTCCCTCACATTCTGCATGCTTTCAGTCCTTCTTTGACTTCCTTCTCTCACAGTTGAAAATAAAAGAAAACCCACAGACATGAAACCGAAATGGAAATTCTGCCAGGCGCTGCCACCTCCTCAGATGCAATAGTGAACTAAGCAAGGGGATCTTTGGAGGAAGCAAAGGGACTTTTAATGAACAGGCCCCGTATTGATCTGTGGACAAAACAGTCGTTAATTATGTGCGGGGTGGGCATTTAATTGAGGGAGTGAAACAAGGTCCCTGCTTGCTAAGGGAATGCATGGTCAAGAATGAGGAGTGTTTGATTGAGTCCTGTGCCATCGGGGTGAAGGATGAGCCACAACGGTCACTCAGCCAATACCTCTGGATCTTCCTTTCTCCCTCCTGCACTCGTGTCTTTGTTCTTTTCTGCCTCTCGCTTTCTTTCCCTTTCAGTCAGGGACACTTGCTGTGTTATTCCACTCTCCCTTTGTTTCCAAAATTGGAGGAAATGCCCTCCATCTCTTCATTGTCCTCAACTCTGTCAGCTTCTGTCATCTGTTCAGCTCAGTCTGCCTCGCCAGTGTTTGGCTCTCTGACTTGTTTAAGTGGCAACAGTGAGGAAGTGTAAAGCAACAGAGACTCTGGAAGAGGAGCATTTTGACTCAATATGCTGTGTGTGAATGTGTTTATGTATTATGGCACCATATTTCCATGGTTTGTGCAATCCAGTGTATCTATTTGATTTGTAATTGTCAGCCATCATCAGGCAGCCAACTGCCTTATGGCTCTGCTCAGTGAGTCTTACTGAATGCAAGCACAAGTCTCCATCTCTGCTGACTGGTTTATTGTCTCTGAGAACCTTGGGAAACTAGAGTGCAATCCATATCCAGATGCGTTAAAAGCGAGCCAATCTTACACATGGTATTTTTAATGTGACGCTGAGAGCGGATCTCTGTCTTCCAGAACAAAACCTGTGTGTGAGTAGTTTGAGGTGGCCGTGAATCAGCCCTGGACTCCTTTAACAAAATCAGTGCTTTATGAAACTAATTATTTGTCCACTCTTGTAAATACAGTTATTCCTGTCTTTGTTTAAAAAAATACCGCGTCTGTTTGTCCTGGTGTGTTACAGTGCTGGCATGTAGGTTACTCAATGACCAGATGAGCTATATGCCTTATTAACAGCAGATCAGAAACGCACACTGTCGCACACACCACATGTCATTCATTTTCCACCTATACTGCTTAATTGTTCACACAGTTCTGTTGAATTACGCAGAACAGACACATAATCTGTAATCAGAGGTGTTGTATCTTTCAGCCTCCTCGGTCGCTCACTCTCTAAATTTGAACAACAAGCTGTATTTTATGTTAGCTAAAAACAAATGTCTGTATGTTGTGTAGCCTCTGAATGTCACCACGTTGTATGGATTAGGTTTACACCTGCCTAAGATCTGTGGTCAAGTAGATCCAATCACAGTGCCTTATAAGGCATTTTTCCTTGGCAGGATAACATGTCTGGATACAGATCGCACTTTAATACCAGGTGATGGTCATTACAAAGGTTCCACTCATTTGTGACCGGATATGAGAGAAATATGACAACACAACACAGTATATGCGTGGAATTATCAAATGATATCCTTTTAAAAATGAAGACAAACACTTAAAAAAAAAAAAGTTACAGTGAAGCGGATGAAAAATGAAGACATGTCGAAAAATCGTGGAAGTGGAGAAAAATCTAATTAGAGTTAAAAAGATGAAATAGTGCAGCTGCTGAAATATACAAATAGAATACAGCAGCTGACATCTGTGGTAGCCAGATAAGTAGCAGTGTAATGGTGAAATGTGTAGATGGATAGATAGATAATCAGTGCGATGTATACACCGTAAACAACAACATAACCTCTGTCACTTACACAGCATACGGCTGGAGATGAATGGCGGCGTTTAACTGAAGAACTACACAAGGTGTAATCCCTACAGGGGATGAGTTGTGTTGCTCGAGCATGAGTGTATAAGCTCAGCGTGAGTTAGATTCTCATTAAAAGAGGCTTATTTATCTCTACACCTCCTAAAGAATCAAGGCTGGCGTCTTCAAGTCTTTGGGCTGGCAGCAATTACCATACCTATCAAGTAGCTTTTATAACGCCTGTTCTGTGTCATAAGAAAGATGTGCCAAGCTATTACTCAAGCTGCCGGCACTTTTCACAAGGTGTAAGTGCTGAATGCGCTCTCAAAATGGATTTATGTAAAGGGATCAGTTTCTGTGCATAGGGGGAAAAAAACATCCATTTTAGAAGTTAAAAATATAGCTTTGCCATCTTCGTCTGTCTGGAGAAAAGGGAATAGTAGCTTGTAGTTGTAAGTTGTTGAAACCTCTTGTGTTTGGGTTCTTTAACTGCAGCTGTGCTTTGCACTAGGTTTAGAAACTGTTATAATAAACATCAAGTAAGTGTTTGCCTTCAGTGATACCAGCAATCAGTCACATACAAGAAAGAAAAAAAAATCTAATTCTGTTACTCATTACTAATTTTAATCCTCATTTTAACCATCAATCAATCCTCCAAGTTCAAAAATGAACCCAATAATGAAAATGAACCCTAACCCAATATGCAAATACGTGTCATAATTAATTAAAAAATCCAAGCTGCAGCATATAAAACACTGTAGTGTGATCAGCGGCGGGATGAACACTCTGAAATCCCGTCATTCATTTAAATTTACATCTCTGATGCCGCGCTCACATCACATGGAAGCTGCCACAGTTAACAGTCGCTGTGCATGTCAATATTCAAGTTCCGGTTAAGTCGTGATAAATAATACACAGGTGTCTAAAAAATACATGAGCAGACAACAGATGCTTTGGCTTGCATCAGCTTAGTCCAGCAAAACCCCAATTCAATATAATTACTACTGAGTGATTCTAGGAGGCTTCATCAATAACTCACGCATATGGGAGTATTTTTAGTGCTAGTTTAAATTTCAGTGCAATCCCTATAGGAGAGATAGTGGAATGCTTGCTAAATGTGAGCGTTGCTCCTGTGTGATGAAACACAAAGCAACTCCTTTGGCTCGGGGTGTTCGATGTAAATTTAGCATATGAAAAAGTAAATCCATTTATTAGCCTTCGTTGAGCCGCGCGTCTTTAATCGTGCAAAAAAGCCCTCCGAATGTTAACCCAGTGTCAGCGTCTGGTTGTAGAGAATTCCTCTGCTGATAGTATTGTGTGACTAGCCATAATATTCCACTGCTGCTTAGAGGGCTATTACTGTCATAGTAACCCAACAGGGTGTCATTATACGGCTAGCAGCTGTGGATATTTGTTTTTTCCTATGTTAACTCACAGCCTCACAGCTGTGTTTGCGTCTGTGCATGAGCATGAAGAGGACTGTGTACTGTACATGCTTTTGTGTGTGCAAGCCATGCTGTAAATATGTGTGCGTGCGTGTGCGTGTGTGTTTATTACGCATCCGCCTGTGTAGCATGTATCAAGTGTGCCTGCGTGTGCCTGTTTGTGTGTAATCTACAATGCTCTTTTCTCCCCGGGTCCATAACCTCCCACTGCTCCATGATAAATTTGTGGTACTGCGGTGCATGTGTGGCCTTAAAATGAAACGGTCGGCTGGCCCCTCCGGGACTGTTTTCAGACACATCATTACTGGTATGGATTTATCGATTGTTTGTGGGGTTTTTTCCCGTTCTGTGTGTTGATTTTTCTTATAAATTAGTCGGACTTTAACATAATTAAACACACACATGCATGCTGAATTTTTTTCCCATATGAAGTGCAATTTGAGGCACTGTCATTTGAGACCAACCTCACCACAAAAACTTCAGATTTTCTAACCCATTGTAGATTTGAAAAATTCTCTTCACAAAAGAAATCCGCTTTAACGGTTTTTCAAATTAAATACACTCAGCAGCAATGGTGGTACTAGCATGACCTCCCCCTGAAAACATCTTGGGAACCACATTAAGGTGAATTAATGGGCATATAAAGTGCCTGACTGTGACAGCAGCAGGAGACAGCATCTCCAACAAACTGATCACATTGATCTAATTTAAATGTGACGTTGAAGTTTTATTTGCCTGAACTTGATGATACCTTGACCGGAGGCATGGCAGATCAGTGGAAGGAGGCGTACGTCGATGTAAACATCAATGACGTCCTCCTCGGCTGAGCTCTGTCTGTCTGTCACTCATCAGTCGGTCGAGTGAGGCCTGTGGATTTGTGCTCAGTGTGAGGTCTGACGCAGCGAGCTACTCACGGCGTTGGATGGAATTGTCAACCCACACACTACTAACATTTTGACTGAACACCTTCAGGGCCGTGCCATCTCCAGCTCAACACTGTTTGGAAGCGATCAATCATTTTATTTCTCTCAAGACTGCAGGTGTCTCCGTCAATTCTTCCAGAAAGCATTCAGAATGTGCAGTAGTTTTTTCCTCTTTATATTTGAGGCTCGCGTGGATGTGTTGTTTCATTCTAAGCATTTCATTTAAGCGTATGGGTTTTGCAGTGTGTGTTGAGGGCTGTGTGTGATGCATCTTTCTAAATAGATGTTTTCTCATTTTAACAAGGGTACAGGACTAATTTATCTTTGATGCAAAACCAATCTGCCTTCACTTATCACTGCAGTTATTCCCTCTCTCCCACCCAAAAAAACACTTGAAACCTGACAAGAGATTTTCAATTTCCAGCAGCAATGTCTGCTAACAACCCTGGCCTACCAGGATATATAAGGCCATTACCATTCATAGGAACAGCAAGAAACAGGGCAGAGCGGATGTCCCATAAGACTAACAGCAAATGCATGGTCTTGTCTCCTTGTGTTAAATCAACATTATGCTCTGTTTAAAAATAATTTTTCAGGAAGCTTTGCTCCCACTGTTTGTATCTTTGCTGTCTGTGAAATGTGTTTTCTCTGAAGTAGGATCAGACGAGCCCTAATGCTTTATTTTGGCACGCCGGCACGGCAAACTTAGAGGACACTGATTGCTTGTGTCCTCCACTCTAATGGTCTTGTTAATTCTCCAATGAAGCTGATTGCCACATTCAGATGTGCGGAGGGGGTTAGAGAGGAAAACTGTTAGCGGTGCAGTGACGAGGTCCTGCGGCAGGCTGCCATTAATTCAGCTACTGCATCGTTTCACCTCTTGTCTTTCCCTCTCGCTCTCTTCCTCTCACCCTCTCTCTCCCTTTTTCTGTCCCTCAACCGCTTCACATAACGCTCTAGGAATTAAATTAGAGCTTGCGAAATCTTCAGACATGCTTATTACCGGGCTGGCATTGTTGTAATGTGTCTGACCTTGACCTGTTAAGGATTAATCCAAGCAGACAGGGCTGAACAGGCGCCTCAGCTGATTCCGATGCAGAGCACAGGCACCAGTTGTGTTTACCAATCTGAGATAGAAGAGGAGAACAAACAACAAGTACCAGCTCCTCACTCAGGGAGAGCAGTTCGGACTGGACTCACTGTGTCACATTAGACTGCCGGAGAGGGGGGATGTGACTGTGAGTGTGTGCTTGTGTGTGTACTCAGTGTTTGTAAGGCCAGCATGCCCACACCAGTGTGCGTTTGAATATTCATTACCTGTATTTACAAATGTTGAAACGGAAAGACCAAAGAGTCACTTACACCCCAGCCAACATGCCTATGCTGGCCACACTTATGTTGGTGAGGGGCAGGCATTTGGGCTTCGTTTGGCAACCCCTTTGGACTCCATGTTTCCATGTATGTCTGCCAGTGTGGTTTGCTAATGGGGCCAAAGTGGCTCAAAGTGGGGGCCATGTGAGCAGTCATCCTTATGGCTTACACGGGTCGTTTAGTACCCACTGTGTGCGCCAGGGTAGAATACAAAAAGTATTATTTGTGCATTCGTCTCAGGTTCGTCCGATCCTTCTCACCATTAAACAGAAAGCAAACGTTGACTGCGTTCACCCGAGGAATTATCCATGTTGTGTGTTTGTTCTTTCAGAAAAATAATAAATCCAACAAGATTTGAAAGCAGCACTGGTGTACATAATGATCTGCCATCAGACGCAGAGTGGGCCATGTATACGTCCAATAAAACAAACTTTAAACATTGAAAAAGCCTCAGAAAGGAGTAATCAAATACAGCCAAACTTAGGCTTCAGCAAAAGGCAGTGTCTGTCATAGCATATTCAGTGGAAGCAAGGGGAGAAAAATCTATAGATAGAGCTACCAACATAAAATGTACGTAGATTAGGCTTTGCAAATGGCTTTTGCTGCTATTTGTGTAACACAATCACATGCATGGTAAATTAGTGTGCTTTAAATAAGGTATTCAGGCCAAAGCAGAACAGAACAAAGTGGCAGGAAAAGAGAAAAATAACTGGTCGAGAAAATAAAAAATTGTTTAGTAACAGGTCAATTCACATCTCAAAGCAGCTCAAAGTTTAATTTAAAACAGTGATTAACAACCAAGATTTTGACCTTGGTTGAAAAGTTAGATTGTAGATCTTGTTTAACTGAAAGCAGCTTCACCACGACTAGAATTAACTCTGGAAACAAGCTTGACCTGAGAGGTGAAGCAGGCTGATAATGGAGAAGATGTATTGTGTATTGCATGTGTGTTTTGTTGCCGGTGCAGAGATTTGAGCACAGGAGTGATGTGTTCAGCTGTCTTTTTAATACTGGAGCAGCGGCGCTCTGAATCAGCTGTCTGAGGGCTTTCATAGAGACCTGTGAAAATCCCATTTCAGTAGTCTAAGCTATCAAAGATAAAGGCATGGGTTAGTTTTTCTAAATGTTGTTTGGACGTGAATTCTGAAATTCTTGCTGCATCTGTTTTTCTTCTCGTTGTGATGTGTCTATTCTGAACCCATCACTGCACAGGCTCCTCGTTCGGGTTTTCACTCAGCGCTGGGAGTTTAGATGATCATCGACTTTCACTTTTTCATCTTTGGCACCAAAATAATTTCAGTTTCATCCTTAATAAAGCAAAGGGCATTTTGGCAGCTCCCGTCATTGATTTGCTCGATGCACTTCTGGGACTGTTTTCAGTAACAACATAAATGCAATAAGAAATTTTGTTGATTGGCATTAATTGAGAAAATGGAATATATTCTTATCCCCAAACTTTGTTTCCACTCCGCAGTGCTGTAACGCAGTGAACAGGTTCCTCACCTTTACCTCTCACTCACCTGTGCTTTTCCATGAAGGTTCAGAGAGCAGTTTCGATGTCCTCTTTCACAGCAGAGCTAGTTACACATGAAAAGCATCAAAGAAAAAACAACAACAGAGGCACCAACAACAGTTTGTCCAACATTTGAACCCACTCACCCACTTTTGTTGCTCCTACAGTCCACTGAAGAAAATACAGACATTTAAAAATCTATTGGATTAACATGAAAAAAGCACTTCAGTTGTTCACCTTAAAATCATGTTCATTGAAATTATTATAGATAATTAATATGATATATTATAGATTTGTTCAAGTTCACTGTACTTGATTCTCTTTTGTTAAACTAACACAACGTTCACGTCAACTTAAAGATCTTTTGTCATGTTCACTATTTACTATTAAAGTCACATGACTTCTTTATGTTTTGCATGTTCAAAAGTTTCATGTTAAATTAACCTGATCTGGTCAAGTAGGTCTCGAACTTTTGAGTTAAGAAGCTGTGACATGTTTTTTTTTTTGTTGTTTTAATACACTTACCTACTCAAATATTTTAAGCGCAACAATTATTACTGTCCACTTTTGAATGTGGCAGTAGCCAAAAAAAATCAGAATCAGAATCAGAATCTTCTGATTCTGATTCTGATTCTATTACTGTCCACTTTTGAATGTGGCACTAACCAAAAAAAACAAAGACAACAGTACACCTTCTTCCAGAGCCTGAATTCACTGCAATAACAGTGCAGTTCAAAATATCTCTTTAGCAGCTTGTCAGGTTGCAGAAGGGAACTGCAGGGGATGGTGGTAATAAACAACTTTGAATGAAATGCTAATTTTTCCTCACACATCTCAAATGGAGTGTGACTACCATGAAGACTTTGGAGCATCAGTCAGTTCATACAGGAGGTCAATCAGTGCCCTTGGCTGGAGGAGCACCAGATATCTATTTAGAAAAAAACAAAACAATCAAAAGGTAAAATTAGAAAAAGGTGTATAATTTGAACTGCCGCTCTCCTGACACCTGAAATGAAACACTCATTCGTCCTCACACATCTCCAGCCGATAATGACTGTGTTACCTCTACATTTAAAAACTCACACACGGGAAACAAAGTGAATCCCTTTTGGTGACAAAAATATTGTGTGAGACTTAAATCAACGCCACATGTTTTGGCACACATTTTGTAAAACATCAACATGAACAGATGAGGGTTTTAAACTTTTAAGGGCTAGCATGGCACCTGAATGGAAGCTAACATTTGAATTAACATTAACACGCTCAAGCTCCTTACTGGCAGCTCAGGAAAAATAAGGTATCTTAAGAGACTGTCTCTAACTTTGACTGATTTCAGAAGTTTTAATTACCTTCACTGTGTAGAAAGGTTCATGACAAATCCTCATTTGATAGAAAATGAGGCGGCAGAAAGTTCTGAGATGAGAGAGAAAATGTTAGTGCTTGGCTGCTGCTAAGGCTGTTCTCAGGAGGCTCCTTTTTTAGCAAAACATAATTTGGACTTTACATCTCTCAACATTAAAAGACCATTGTTCAGTATTTAGGGAGATCTATTGGCAGAAATAGAATAGTCATAATCATGTTGTCGTTGGAGTATAATCACCTGAAACTAAGAATTGTTTTCATTAGCTCATATCTGCATAAGAAGCAGGTCGTCTTCCACTGTGGCCACTTTATTGCTCCGCCATAGTTGCAATCTGCAGCCTCACTGCTAGATGGCGCTAAATCCCACACAACGGTCCCTTAAATGAATACTGCAAAACTGAAATATGATTGAAAAACAATGAATTGTGAAGTGCCTTTTTTCAGTGCACAGCGCACATCCTGATCATCTGTGTCCTCCTTATTCAACCGTCCTCACCTGCTACGTTCTGGAGCCTCCCTGCAGCATTTTCCCTCTCAGGCAGCCATCACATGTGCCAGTCAGTTTGACTCGATCGTGCAGTCGTAGAAGCCACCAAACAGTTACTGCCAGGAGAGGAAGAAGTGCTCAAAAACAGGCGCTGCCATGTGATTCTTAATCGGTGTGATCGCATGCAGGAAAAGTGACAAAAACTTGCAACCATTAATACATATAAACCAGATTTTAAAAGGGACAATCATCAACATGTTTATAGAAATCAAATAGAAGCCTGCATGCAGGCTGCAAAGTCACACAACTGCAAACACACATAGCTTTAAATATTACTCTTACACCTGCAACATAAAAATGGGGTGTGGGATGGAGCAAGTACGGGAAAACCACTTAAACGCATTACAGGCAGGCAGACAGGACGGCGGTCATCAAAAAATAGCCGGTAATGTGGTTGAAGGTGAGAGATCATTGCTTGTTGAGTTTGAAGCTGTTCAAAGATATACTAGCAGCAGGTGAAAATCAGGGAGGGCAACATTACAGTTAAACAGTTAATATAGCCATCCTCCATTTATGTTCTGACATGCCAAAGCAGGCGAAGGGATGTTCAGCAGTCTCCATCGTTTACATCCTACAGGAGCATTAGCCTGCATGTGGCACTGTGCAGAATTTAAATGCAGCGGAAATCACAACATGCTTTTTAAAGCCACATGTTTTCATCCTAAGACGAATGTGACATGAAATGTGTGATTCTACAGTAAGTGAGGTCTCTTATTTATTCTAAAGAATCCCAAACTAAAACAAGTACAGTGCATTATTTGGCAAGGTGACGCTTTTCCAAAACAGGACCATATACTCTGCCTCTATGTAGGTCATTAGTTCTCAAAATCCTCCACTCTCAACGGTGCTAATCGGTTGCCTAAATTTAGTAATCCTGTTGGCAGAGAGGGCAGAGATTCTCTGAGTTTGGCTTCTGCAACATTTCTGAGGAGCCTGCAGAAATGTTGTGTGAGTGGTTAAGCTAGTTCCAACATCTTCAAATGTAGAAATAGCTGAAAGAGTTGGGAGATTATTTTTCTTGTTTTGCACTCATTGAGCCATAATTGAACAACATTTTTACAATACGTTTAACATAGCGGCTTCCATGGCCACTAAACATAACTAGCCATGCGTAATGATGGTGTAATGTCGACTCCCAGGACCAGGCAGTATCGTTTCTCTGGTGCAATCAACCCACAGCTGCTTGGTCTTAGTCTCATCCTTCTCTCTGACACGCTAATGCCAGTGTTTACCCAGCCTCCAATTAATACAAAATATTTTTTGTATTTCCAGCATGCCGAGTTTTATCTCGACCACAGAAATATGGAAATGAAAAGGAATGGAGTTATCTCCGTTTCCAGTTGCTTCTATAGCAGCCAGCAAACTTGAGCTCCTGACCCCTCATTTGGAGTCTCGCTCGGCCCCGTAGCCCCTATTAGCCCTACAAGACTCTTTCTTTTCTGTGTATCTCTTATTCTCCTTCCTTTTCGTCTAATTCCATCTCTGTTTCTGCCTGTAACTGCAGTGAGTTATCCTCTTTGTCTCACTGTTTCTCTGCTATTTTGACCACACTTCTGTGTCCTTGCATCCCTGTCTCGTCCTCCCTCTTTTCCTCCCTCCTTGTCTTTGTCTCTATTCCTCTTTTCTCCCTCAGCAATGTTTTGTGATTGGCAGCTGAAGCTTGACTGCAGTAGAGTTAATAGAGAACAGAGAGGAATACCTAGAGGATTTACAGCTGAGTGGAGACGCACAAATAAGATAATGACTTGGGAATAACAATTTCGCTGCACCGTTTGGGAAGGCACTGGAGAGAGAGAACGACACAGAGGGCGGAAAGAGAGAGCGGAGACAAAAGACAAAGAAAGTCTTAAAGACGATGAGGAGCAGAGGGGGAAAAAGAGGCAGACATAAGTGAATAGATTCCAGGGACGGCCAACTTAACAAGATTTTTCTAAATTGGAGAAAATGCTCAGAATCCCTGCGGGTTTTCCAAAAAGATAAAGCTTTGTATTTTTAGTACCACTGATGAACTAAAACAGTGATTTTCCTTCCTCGTGCGTTTGTTTCGATACAAGTCCGGTTGATTGCTGACCATATCTTTTGTTTCCTAATGTGACACAGCCGACATCTGAATATTAATACACCACGGCCGTGTTCACTGTGTGTGTGTGTGTGCGAGTTTGGTGTGGAGCGTTTCCGCATTTGTCTCATATCTAGCTTTGTTTGCACTGTTTACATTCCTCATCCGAAACAATGGCTAAGTACCAATATAAGGACATTTTTCCCCACAATGGGAGAGGTGCCTGTAGAGGAGAGATAACCCACTGAAATTCATAATGCCCAAGCATCCCTTCAACTTGCCAGACAGGAGTGGGTCACCCATCAAAACCATAATCTATAGTCATTTGGTTGTCAGAGTTGTTGGTTGAGTTATAGGCAGGCGGCACTCGGAAGGCCTTCTTAAGGGACCTAATCTCAGACTAAAGACAAGGGCTCTTGGTGATATCATTTTCCCCCTCTCGCTTCACTGCTCTGTCCCTCCATCATCTCTTTGACATCACTCAACGCTCAACAAAGTAGCTAATGAAGCAGAAGAGGAGAGAATATTTGCCCGGTAATTAAGAAAAATGAAAGGAAGTGGAGTTTGAAAGCTGACACGGATGCACACTATAATTGTCCTCTCCTTGACGTGGGAGTATGGCGTAGGCTATACTTTTCCAGTGCACTCTTCTTAATTCAAGTCTCATTAGCTTCTCACTCTTTGCAGCCCTAAGATCTCTGTCTGTCTCACAAGTTCTGTCTCACTTTATTTCTCCCTCTGTCTCTCTGTCTGTCCGCCTCCCCCGGTCAAGTTGGCTTTCATTTATAACATTTGTCAACAAATTGAGACACTGAGGCGAAAGAAATGCAGCTAATGCAACAGACTTTTCCTGCAGAGCGTGTTCATCTCAGACAGTCACTGAAGTTCTCATCGCTTTCTTTCATGAAGACAAAAGCATAACACCTGTATTCTTTTTTAAAGATCGGCCACTGTGTTCCAGGTGTTTCTATAAATCCTTAAAAATATATTAAAAGGGCTGCAGAGTTCAAAGCTTTCATATGAAGTCGTCTCTTTAAATCAGTTCTGGGAAATCCACTATAAAAGTCAAACACAGTGACCTCAAATTATCAGTAATATGCCGCTGAATATATCCAGCGCTGTATGCGAGCGTTCGGAGGTGTGCTCAGCTACTTGTGCACAGCATAGGAAATTTCACTCTTGTGGAGAACACAGCTGGAAGTCTTGAAAAACTGTACAGAAATGTACCATTACTAAGTCAGCCCCAGGTACTAATTTCTCACACTGTTTCCTGACAATGCTGGGTGCCCATTATATATTTCAGATAGTCACACATACGTATAAATCTGCTTTGAAAGAAGCTGCAATTTAGCGTAAATGCTGAAGGAATTGTTCTAAACCGCCTGGCACTGTGCCCGTTTAAACTGCGGGAAAATCGGTCTGAATTTTTTCCTCTTAATCAGAAGCTATCAATTAGGAGTAAAGCAGGGCCTTAAAGAGGAAGGGATTTCTTCAGCTTACCTGACCTTCATCAGAAAAGGGGGGGGGGTTCCTTAGAGCACTCCTCATTACCTCTGTGTGCAAACAGCAGGGTCAGCAGAGTTGTAACTGAGCCATCAACAGAGAACAGACATCTTAACATTTATTAAGTTGTCCTGATATGTATTATAGGATTTTTTTAATGTATAGTATATCAAGCATGATGAGCTGAAGGATCAACCTATAGGCCTTCATGGATGTTTGTTGGTCATACGTGCAGCTAACATTAAAGGTATTACATTGGTTATTCTTTGTTTATCTACTCTGCGTTTTTTTTATAAAGAAGTGGATTTTTTTTTTTTTTTCAGAGGGTTTGGAGGGGGTGGTACAGAGAAATGGCTACCTTTGGTGATTGGGGAATCAAAGCAATTAATTGTTAAGTAAAAACCGAAGCACATGACTGTATCCCAGCGGGAATAGTTTTAAAGAGATTTTAAATGGATGAGTAATCCAGTGCCACGAGTAGAATCTGACCTTTAGTTTTTTCATTGATTAGCAGTATTCTCACATCTTCATTTTGATGCATTTCACTCATTTAAGGGTATTTGTGTGCAAATAGTATTTGATTTCTTTTCTATTTGCAAGCTCATTGTTTAACACACAAATACAGTATAATGCTCTGTAACTGAAGGAGTTCTCCTCTTTAATTCTCCACCCGTGAATAATGTTCATTCGCTTGTCGCTTGTCCTGCATCCGTTCTTCATCTGCTCATATTATAAGTTTTACTCGAGCTTGCTCTTTCACAAAAATCCTAAACAAATATACTCTAATATCTTTCTATATGACTCGTAGTGCAGTTATTGCTGCAGAGTAATGTGTGAAGATTTCCAGAAATTATTATTCTACAGCGACAGTAGCTCCAAAACAGGAGGAAAAACAGAATTGCCCTGTCGGCAATCTACAGGGCAATGTTCCGTTTGCATCATATTGTAAACACCAGTGAAATGAGGTAGTTTTACTTGCTGATGTCCAAGAAGTCAAGCTAACTTTGCTGAATTTAACCGCCCCCCCCCCCCCCCCCCCCAACTTACACCGCCGCCCTCCTCCTGCGGGTCCACTTCTGGCCACATGCCGTGATTCTGATTGACTTCTGATGGACATTATTCTTTGTATGATGGTAATAATAACTTCAATGCTGTCCTAATGATAGTGATCACAATGCTGGGAACTCACTCTCCCAATAGTGTCTTGATAGCCGTATGGCAACCTCAGCGGGGAGTGAGTGAGCTGACTTCAAAGGTGTGATTTACCTCACAGTGGCGGGCAGGGTACTGCAGCACATGTGGGTGGCTGTCATTTTCTTCTTGAACTTCTCCGTTTTGATCCTGTAGATCAGTATTAGCACAGATACTCCAAGACTGAGAGAAAGGCTCTAAAAGGTCTTCAGTGATTTTTTTTTAATTCTCTCAGAGGAGCTCATACCCGCACCTCCTGCATCTCAGTGATAGTCCGTTTCGTAAGATTGCCATTACAGCGATCTTGATCATGCACTGTAGTGCCAGTTTGGATTAGACCAAGAAGGAAAGTTACACGGAGCTCATCTGCACATTAATATTGATCAGTTAGCCAGTAAACGGCGCTATTTTGCTCGGCCGCAAATTGAACCCTAACACTCATCCACTCCTCTCATCTCTCCTTGGAAGCCTCCCTGCAGTGGCCTGGTCATTTTCATGCAAAAGATTGCCTTTTCTGCCTCGAGGAGAACACAATGAATAGATTGATTAGGCAATATCGTAATGGGGATAGGGTAATGAGCCTGTCACTCATGCAGTGGGCAGTGCCTCACAGAGAAAATACGTCCAGGCTGCAGAATTACTTTGGTAGTAGATAGGCGTGGGGGTCAAAATGAAAAGATTTTGGGCTGAGTCAAAGAAGACAGCTGACACAGAAACTCTTTGGGCAAAAGATTTTTCGTTTTTAGACAACAGACAGACAAACCCACTGCAGAAGAACAGAGCCACGGATTCCACTTGAGGGTTTATTAAGTTATTCTATTATTTATTTGTTCATTATGAACACAATGAGGATTTGTATTCATCCAAAGTTAATAAGAAATATATAAATAATGTCGATGCCTACCTAAATACCCAAAGTGCACATCAAAGCATGAGGCTGTTGAGTTTGTTACCACTGAAATTAAGAGCTCTTTAATCCTCTCATGAAAAACAAAGGCCTCCCACTGACAGGAGTGAACAGTTGCATCCTTATTTACTGGCAATAAACTGACAGGAAAGAAAAGTATAATTTGCATTACATGTCGCCCTGTATGTTCCCTCCTCTCCTGTTTTTTATTGGCTGTGTGAACTATGTCCGAGGTTTCACATGTGTTTTTTCTCCATCGTGCACCTCCCTTTTTGGAGGAGCCATGCATGCAGCGCACACGCATGACTGATATAAATGCCATCCACGGGGCCCAGTCATTTCCAGTGTGAACAAGTGCATTATGAAGCTAAAAGGAGAGAAACCTTCTCCATGCCAGCCCATTTGTTTTGCTGCTGGGCATGAGGAGCGAATTCGCTTGTATCTGAAGCTGAGGCAATTTGTTTTATTTGACTTCTCGCCCCATAAACTGTCAACTCTGGTTCCTCTAACCCAGAAGAGGTTTGCCACAGAAAACAAATGGGCGCCGTAATGACCCTCTCCACCAGAGTTCAGTTTTGGGATGTGATCTATGTATTTATCCAAGAACATTTGCTCTGTTTATCTACGACTCAGCAGATAACTAGCGAGTTTCTCCCTGTGTGCCTCAGTGCTGCTCCTTATCTTTTCATGGATCTCATCATTTCCTCAGAGGGTTGTTAGAAATCGTGGGGAACAACTTAAAATATTTATATGGCTTCAGAGAAGCTGTTTTAAATTCAGGACAGTTTATGTGTGTTTTCCAGATACACACCTGCACACCTGAGGCGTGTGTGTGTTTGTGTCCGTGCATGCTGCAGGGAGACAAAGGAAGAGACGATAGGCATTTGTGTTCATGTGTGTGAAACTATGAAGAAGTGAATGTTCAGCCAGCTATTGATTTTGGAAAAGGCTCTCGCTGAGATGATGAGGAGGTGTGTCCTGTGAAGTGCCTATTATGTGAAATCAGTTGCCGTTGGCTGATTCTGTGTGCTCTATATTCATTGCTTCCAGTTCTCCAAAATAGCTTAGGCTGCATCTCCTTCGGCTGTGCCCAATTGTGTTCTGTTTCCTTCCTTTAAAGAACACAACAGTGGCTAAACATGGTGTGCAGGTGCATCCACCGTGTCTGCTCCAGCTCTAAGCCTAATTGTATTAATTGTTTGTGATATTTGTGATATATTCTTAAGTTCTTTAAAGAGACTGTGAGGTGTTAATGTTGAGCAGGTGCAGGAGATTTTCACTATGAGCCACTTTGAAAACAGAGTGGGAGGACATTTTTTTCTTTCTCTGAATATGATTTAGGATATATGATCCAGAATTTTAAACACAAGCTAAGTTAATTAAATAATGCCACATAATACCATTACAGTAGTCACAGTAGTCTAATGCATTATGTTTTTTTTGGAATCGCATTACAGGTACCGTGGCCCGGCCTTGTAGTGTCAGTGCATTACAAAAACAGTAAACAGAATTATGATACAACACACTGGAGTCAAACCTGTGTCAAAGTCTGTTAAGTTATTTTGTTCAAGGGATGTGTGCACATCCATAAATGATTTACAGGCCACAGGGCAACAGTCATGCACAATGGGAGAAATGCCCTCACTGCTTCCTTGAATGCTCACGAAGAAGCATGCAAATTAATGAGCAAGGATACAGGAAGTTATGAAATATTAAAATTAAAATGATTTAAGCAGTGTTCAGGTCAGAAACATGTCCACAGCAACAAAACCACAAAATAACAGATATTGGTGAAAGTGACTCAACCCCCTGCTGAACAGACTGAAATCTGTTTTGTCAGACTGTGAGGTGGAGGAGATGCTGCTCAATCCGTCCTTTCAGACAAATTCGGAATGATACAAAGGGCAGGTAAAAACTGGGATATCTTTCACTAATGGTATTTAATTCATTTCTTTTTTCAAGTAACTTCCTCGGCATTGACATTTACCAAGCTGCAGACGAGGATCCAAACAGCCTGTGTCCTGGCTGTTGACATTTGACATGAAGTTCCCTCTAATTTCTGAGCAGCTACATAATAATTACTGCAGTTATACAACCTGTCCCGAGGCTTGGAGGCTTGACCTTTCCGCAAATAACATGTTCATTTCCCTTAATGTGAAGACGAGGATGTCATTTCGCATTGTGTGCTCCGAAAGCAACAATGCCGATGTCATCTCGAATGAACTTCATGCACTGTGAACTTGTGAGAGATTGTGAGTGTTTGTAGCTCAAACTGGCGACAACACCAGCAATAACTTTGTCGTATTCACAGTTTCTTCTCTGCTCTTTTTGCTTTTGTTTTGGCTCGAACAGTCACCAAGCCTTCGCTGGCAATGCTGCACCCGATCTTAGAAAGAGAGGCATTTGGGTGGGGCGGAGGGGTTACTTCACACACAATTTAACAACCCCCCCCACACACACAACCATCACAGAGTTGTGGAGAGTGAAAAGAAACACACAGTCAGGTTTGCTCCTTTCTGACCACCATCTGCCCTAATGGGAATCTTATGGCTGAGTGCACCACACGGCACATGCACAGTCAGGATGTATGGCCGCCCAGTGAAAGCATTCCAGCAGGAGCAATGAACTACGCTCAGAGGGAAAGTATAAGGCCATATCATGGGGGGCTGGAGGGAGAGCAGAGAGATGTGGGGTGAAAAAGAAACACCATCAAGTTGACGATAAAGAGGTCAACAGTGCGTTTCCTTTCTCTTTATGAGGCAAGAGTTTGGGTCTCAGATTGTCTTTTCACCCACGTTTTTAATGTTGTCAATCATTATTCAATAGACTGACTTTTGCACACATACTTTCGGCCTCAGTGCCAAATAGATGCAAAAGCTGTGTTTGTTTTTACCTTGTACATATTTGCTCCCTCCTTCGAGGTCACTGGATTGACTGTTGTCACAACGTATTGCTTCTCCGGACTCACACAGTGATGAAGAGGAAAGTAAAATAAACATATAAGTGCCTCTGAAGTCCTCTCGAAATGTTCCTTCCTCTGAATATATTAAAGGATTAGAGGTTGTATGTAACATGATTATGAACAAAGCAGCTGAAGTGCGATCAAAGTGAGGGAGAGAGTAAATACACACTTACAGACACGTACACAGGAGACGTAAAAGGTGAGGGATAAACAGAAATTATGAGACGGATTAAGAGATTACTCCACTGCCAGATTTTTTCATTAATTAAAACAAAACATTAGCGACATACAGTGCTTTGGAATGGGAGTGGAATGTGGAAAAACACGTTTGCACTTTGGAGGTTTTCTACATGATTTTATGTCAGGAGAGTTTTCCCTTATAAACATCTGTTGGATATTTACTGATACACTCTCACTCTTGCAGGTTTAGCACACAGTGCGTTCATTCATGTGTCAAAACACAATACGCTTGGCGAGCTGTAATTAAGTTGTTTTTCTTCACCACGTGAATCTATTTTTTTATTTATCGCTAGTGCGTAAAACTAGCCGTTTAGATAAGATGAGGTGCAAATGCCAAGACAATGTAGTGACAATAGCTGAGATGAGACGGTCAGATGAACACACCGACGACCTTTGTTCAGCGTTCGAGAGAAATACCTCTCTGTTGTTACTTGTCTTCTTTCAGCTCTGTTCCACAGCCTTTGGGAGGTGTGATAGTAAAAGCTTGAGGATACAAAAATCTGATTTTATTTATTGCTTTTTAATTAGTTATTCATCGTGAGTGAACTATTGTTGTGCTGTATATATGCTGTTGTAGTTAGCTCTGGAAATGTAATTGCCTTTAAGTGAAGAGTTCAAACAGATACACTGAAATAGGCCAATTAACTTTGATCTCTAATTTGCATGTGATTAGTCATTTTTCTGATTGATCTACATTTACTCACTCGATTTTCACCACTTATTGCTTGCTTGCTTCTGTATCAGTTAAATGAAATGCATAATCCTGTAGTTAAAGTAAGGTCCATCCACTTTCTTTTTAACAAAAGGCACAATCAGGCATTCGAGTTTAAAGTGTTATAATTTCCTCTGAGTGGGTAGAGTCAGTTCTGCTTGGTTGTATGCCAGGCCCCAAAATTCATGTTCTGCTCAGTGTTTTTTCACCTAAATAATTTCCAGCAATCACCAGAACAATAGAGAGCTGTTGTCGTCTTGAGCGACTTGTTTATGCACCTAAAAGTGAGAGCTGAACTGGGATCGTCTGCTGGCATGGATGTACCTCTGCGTCCAGATCGCCTAGTAGCTCTGTGCTTTCGCTTCCTCACTTACCTGTGAGAGCTGATGTCAAATAAGTAACAACAAACTCAAAGCCCTCCCCTTTCCTCCAGTTTCCCCCTTCGGCTCTTCAGTGTGCTGTGAATACTCCAAAAGCACTGGTGAATGCTTTATCTTTATGAATTCTTGATTTTGCTTAAAGGATGAGGGATGGCAAATTGGGAAACAGAGCAAATTGGATGACATAGTGTGCAATGATGAATTTGCCCTCTTAGATGTTCGTGTTTATTTTTACGTTTTTATCAAGGAACAAATATAGTTAAAAACACTTGCTGAGAACATTGCCTGTCTGAATCTTTCCTGTGTAACTGCTTTACACACCAGAACAGCTTGCACAGGCCACATGGCACAGTGTACCCGTTTGCAGGCAGATGTTATCAGGACTCCATGCCAAGTGAACCTAGAGGCTGGAGTGCAGTGGTGCTGTGATTCCACAGCTCTAAAATGCTCAACATGTGATGCAAATCCCTCTGCCCCAGACCAGTCTCCTGATCCATGATACATCAAGCGTCCTTCTACAGAAGGAGCAAAGAAAGCTGTCATCCATGTTCTGCAAGATACTCAAGTTGTTGACATCATGGCAGTCCATCCACTTCGCTAAGTTTTTGCATGTGCACCGGCTGGAAGCGTCTCTGAAAGGCACCAGTGGTCTCTGATTGTCCTGAGAGGATCCTAAGTATAGTCGGTCTGAAGTTAAGGGCAGAGTCAGGGCGGCGTGTTGACAGACACCAGCGCTCTTCTACCATTCTGGGCCCAGGTGCGCTGACAGCTGTCATCTACCCCGGCCATCAGCTGTCTTTCGCGGAGACGCACACATGCACCTACATGTATGCGTGAACACACACACTGGCACGCATAATATTTTCTTTGCACACACGCGTGCGCACAAGCATACATGTGTAAGTCGAAAACACACACACGGAGCCACAGAGGAACAATCTCTTGGCTCGAGCTCTGAGTCCGGTCTACGCCTCCAGATCCAACTGCACTGCCCTTTTCTTTTTGTTTGTTTCATTTATATGCTACCTCTCCCTCTCTCTCTTCCTCCTCTCTCTCTCTCAGCCAAAGCTGGGGATACAGAGCACCAGCCACCCGTGAGATGAGCGATTTAGTAATTGTGCAGCTGGCAGTCCAGGCATGGGGGCCTGTGCAGCAGTTGTAGTGGACACTGGCATGTGTGGGCACAAAAGCTAGTCCAATGGGGAGAGAAGAGAGAGACAAAAAGACAAAGACAGACAGACAGAGACTGGGAGAAAGGAATGGAACAGGGACGGTGCGTGAAAAAGAAATTTAAGAAAAATTAATGAATGTAAGAGAAAAGAGAGTGGGTGCAGGCTCATCTTGGTATGTGGGTGGAAGCTTTTCACTTTTGAAGAGTAGCAGCAGTATTGGCATGGGAGAGAGGGAACAAGGGAGGAGGAGGAGGAGGGCGGGGGCCGGGCTGAGATTTGAAGAGAAAGGGAGGAAGGGAGGGAGGAACGGGGGTGGAAAAGCAGCAATTAGTGTAATTAGGAGACCAGCTTTAGCAAGGCACTGACAATATGTCACCTCTCATTATAACCCATAAGCAAACACAGCAGCCTAATGCAAGGCAGCACCCATTCTCAACACAGTTCCCCGTGTCAATGCAGATTTTGTTCTCCCCAGTCACGCTTGGCTGCATATCATTGACTTGCCAATACAACACGGGGTTTTGGATTCAGAATATAGAGTCCAGTTGGGGAGAGAAAGACCCAAACAACAGCAAGGTCCAACTAGCATGCTGCCGGAGTGCGGGATGTTTGGCAGCCGAACAGAAAGCTGTCTGGATCCTTGCTCAACTATGGTTGGACTGATGAATTCAGATGGACGACGTGTGTTGGATGTTCGTGCTTAGATGGTTTGAACGCAGTATTATCCGTTGTGGTCAGTTTGAATCGATGTCTGGACAATTATGGCACGAGAACTCTGTTGTGCTTTGAAGTTGTGACAACCAACATTTCAATGCTATCGACTCCTGTTTATGTATGATTTCGCTTTGAATGTAATATCTTTTTCAAAACAAATACTGATGTTATGTGCATATACAATTTAACAGCTAACTCTTAAGTTGTGTTTAATAAGAGAAACCACCATCCCGGCTCATCCTATGAATAGACTGCGTGCAGAATGCAAATAGCTTTGTCACTATTGGATGTTTCCCTATAGCAGCCTCATCATTTCTGCCCTTTTCTGAATATTTACACAACTGACATGAGCCAGTACACTTGTTTTCATGGCAACCCTACTGTACTCCGAAGCAAAATCTTGTTTTTCGTCTCTCTCTATTTTGTCACGCTCGCAGCAAACGACCCATTAAAACTTTACCATTGCTACATAAACACTTTACCGAAGCAGGCATGTTTTCTGTTGTGCCTCTGGTTTTTTTTTTTCACCCCTCTGTGACATGGCACGGGGCCGCTGAGCCAAGTGACTGTGACAAATTGGGATTGGAAATGACAAAATAGGCTATTTAATAAGCATGGCGGAGGGGATTGGACTCTGGTGTCGGGTTCACTCGAATAAGCAGACTGTCTGAACTCCTCCTGGGCCCGGCTTTGATGGCAGCTTTCATCCATCTGATGGGGAGATTCTGGCAATGGAAGATGGAGCCGGGTCTGTCTCGCTATCTACAGTGTGTGGGTGTGTGTGTGTGTGTGTGTGTGTTTGTGCGTATGTGTGTGTTAAGCTGTGTATGCTTGCGAGTGTGCACAGGGATGGTTTTGAGTAAATGCAAAATCAGTGCACACATCAATCCAAGGCAGAGATATACTGTGGTGAGCGAGTGGGCTGGGGGGGAGTAAACGTGGCCATGTGTTAACCTCAGGCTATTAACTTCCAAATATAAACTCCTTCCCTCAGATAGTTATCACTTGTGCCTGTTCTTTGTCACCCCTGAAATGAGAAGTTGTTATTAGAGAGAGATATTCCTTAATGATGCCGGCCTCAGCTGAGATGTCACGTTGTATGTTTGGGTATGTGAGTGTGCAGAAAAAAAACATCACTCTGCATCATACAGCAATCCATTTGAAACTGAAAGCAGCATACAACACTGACCTGAGACCAGTGCTTAGTAAAACAGGATGGAACTGAAAAAGATTAAGGAGTGAAAGGAGAGAGAGATAAAAACAGTTAGAAAAACAGGACAAACAGATAACCCTGCAAAGGGAGCGATGCCGAGACTGTTAAGCAGACAAAAAAGGCAATAAAAGAATAAATAAAAGTGACAGTGGAGTGCAAAGGAGAAATGTTTGAGAAAGATGATGTGGATGGGCATACAGCGGGGATGATGGAAAAGGTGTAACGGCAGGGTGATGGAGGAAAAGTAGAAAGAAAAGACAGCAAAACAAAGTGACAGAGAAAGAGGAGAGGGCGGAGGGCTGAAAAGCAATGGGTTTTAGAACTTGTTGAGAGTGAGTTAGACAGAGAGAGACAAAGACAGAGAAGGCAAAGAGCTGCATGGAATATAGAATAAGATTGTGAGGGAAGGTGGGAAGTGAAGAGTGAGGATGTGATGTGATGTTAGGACAGATGATGGAGGGACAGAGACAGAGACAGAGACGGTACCTTTGTGAATGCCATGTGCATGCCTGCATACATTGACAAAATCAAATGTCATATTGTATATGCTTATGTGGAAAATGTGTTTTGTGTGTGTGCATGTTTGTGTCTGTAAGTAAGTCAGTGACAGTGTGTGTGTGTGTGTGTGTGTGTGTGTGTGTGTGTCTTTGCATGCATTTTTTCTTTTTCATTATACCAGCCTCCCAGGAACGAAAACTTGCAGCCCAGTAGGAGAACATTGCATTTTTGACCAGCGCCAACACACACTAATGTCTGTGAAAACATGAATTATGAATTAAAGCATGACAGTTTCCGCTAATGTGCAAATTCAATCCTATAAGGGATTTTATATTTCCCTGCCTCAAAACATTGCATGGTTCAAAATTTGGTTGGAGGCTATAACTCACAGCTGCGCTGCACTGCACTCTCCGACCAATCCGACTAAGCTGTTAGTGACTGTCATGTTAGAACTCAGACCTAGACCTTCTTCTGATGGGCACAGTTGGCTGTAGACTTTTCATTACGCCAGTAGTGCAGTACTTACCAATTCTCTGATTGATGAATTGTTAAAGGTGATGAGATGCGTGGCAGTGCGACATCACTGTCCACACCTTTACAGGCTGGAGACCTTGAAGCACACTGTATCCATGTACATGTTTTCCTTAGCAATCATAGGACACATTCACCTTCATTTCTCACTTGTGTGAAGTGTATGTTGTGGTCTTTGGATTCCATTTGAAAGCTGTTTTCCGTTACTGTTGTAGTTACGAAATCAATGGATATCAGGATGAATGAGAAAATGTCCATATTGTATTACATTTGCAAGGAAATGTCTGTTGCTATGATAGAATTTGCTGTTACAGGGCAAAGAGTGCAGCCATGGCAGCTGTTAGCTAAATGCTGCATGTCAGCATGGTAACATGCTTAGAATGAAGTATAATGTTAACCATTACTGTATCTCAGTATTGTGTGTTATCATGGTAATGTTTGCTAATTAGCAAAGCATTAGAAAGTACAGTATAGCCAACTGTGATGGCACAAAGAAAAGTGTTGGACAAATTGACATTTTGACCTAATGAGTCCCTCCTCGGGGTAACATAAGTGGTTGAACCAAAAATAATGGTAATTTATCCAACACATATTTCACACAGAACAATCAAATGTTAACCTGCTGGGGGCGCTAAATGAAAGTCATCAGGAACTGTTCTCTTGGGTCCTTGAATATCTGCCAAATTTCATGGCTAGCCAACCAGTAATTGCTAAGATACTTCAGTCGAGTTTTGTTGCTTTTTCCAAATAAACCCTGCAATGCGCTGATTAAAGTTTCTTCCACCAATAGCTCAGTAACATGGGGAGAACAAAAAAATGAATTTCACAATGCTGGTAGTGCTCTCTATTCATGT
The DNA here is from genome assembly GCF_039877785.1 of Chaetodon trifascialis. Lineage (NCBI taxonomy): Eukaryota > Metazoa > Chordata > Actinopteri > Chaetodontiformes > Chaetodontidae > Chaetodon > Chaetodon trifascialis. The sequence continues at coordinate 9,561,615 of NC_092058.1, read as the reverse complement.
CGTGCAAGTGCATTATGGGATCTGATGAGGTGTTGTCATCAACCTGCTTTGCCAGCTCTTGTGGCAGCCATGGAGTCTGTGTTTGCAATAATTGTCAGTGCCTTAGAAATACAGTAAGACAGCTTGATCTGTTTTACTCTGCCACCACTGACAAATGTTACAAATCATAGCAGAGACTGATTCATCATTTTCAACCCTAGTTAAAAGGTGTTTCTGTGAAAAAGAAGCAGCCATATGTTCTTCCATCAGTAAATCAGTGTACTCATACAGTATACACTCCACACAGCTCTCTGAAGTGGCGTCTAATCTGATTGGTCAGGGAAGGCACAATAGAGAAGAGAGTGGACTAATGGCAGAGCAGAGAGGCAGAGATAACAAGCTTATCACAGTGTGAAAAAGTGAGGAAAAACTTGTTTTGGAGACAGACTCATATAAATGATGGACCAATCAGCTGGCACGTCAGGCCCATTCTGCCACATTGCCACAAATAATCCTTAATATTGAACTCTGTAATGGCAGCAGGAAATAACAGCAAGGGCTAAAATTTGCCTGAGATTTCAGTTGTTTCTCTTTCAGTTGTTCAGATCTTTTCAGTTGTGCGTATCCTGCAATTTTCTTTATTTATTTATTGAAGACATTATTCAATTTGTGTTTTAAATAGAAGCTTTTGAATGTTTTAACTATCATTCATTCTATAAAAAGTCAATAAAAAAGTTGTGAAAATGCCCATCACAGCTTCTTAGAGCCAAAAGATGTCTTCAAATCACTCCAACCAACAGTCCAAAACCCAAAGACTGTCTTAAATGACAAAGAAAAGCAAAAAAAAAAAGCAAAATCCTTAAATGTTATGAGCTGGAACTAGAAAACATTTGACATTTTTGCTTGAACAATGACTGAAATTATTAATTCATTAATCAATTTAATCGACTGATTGTTGCAGCTATGTTTTCAGCACAGAAGAAAATATTTACTTCATCACCACTTAAAATACCACAGTCCACTTACAATAAAAATATATGTTTGAGATAAACTAGTTAAAAATGGCAGCCAGGTACCTCAGTCATCATCCACCGTGGCCTACTGCTGCCTTGAAACGAGATTTGCAAAGAGCATCTTGCTGTAGCTGCCTCGCTCAGCTCTGTCTTTATGCGGCCCCTGTCTTCCCTCTTTCAAGAGTGCTATCACTACAAACAATGCGCAACAACCATTATAAAGCTTCATTTGTAAAGCTACATTAACCTTACTCAACCATACTCAGCAATTAGCCTATTACAGCTAAACACAATCAACAGTTAGACCATTACGGTGTTAAGCAAGTCCAAGCTCCAAGATATGCAGCGAAGTGTGATGAAACCAATAATCAAGAGCATGTAAACAATGACAATTTCATTTCATTTGTATGCAATAAAGGATGGCTCTTACGACGACTAGCGATCACACAAATATGACCACCATCTGATGCACTCATCGCGCTAATTAAGTTATTAACGCGGGCCAATTAAGAGCACAACGGGCAAACATGTAAGCCAAACATAATTGCTGAGTAAATCACCAACATAATGATGAAAGACAACTTACCTTCCATCATAATACACTTTTACAATGACATAGATTATTGCATGGTCAACAGGAGCTTGGCAGACTCTTTCACTATAATAATGATAGCCAAATATCATTATACTAGTGATTATAATTATGTTTTTGTTTTTTTTTTCAATTTTGATTATTTAACTACTTCTTTAGGCAGTTTGACCACAGCAGCTTATCATTTTTCAGATTTTTGCTTTATATGCATATATTCATTTATTTCATTATTAAACAATAACCAAATAAATGAATAAAATAAAACAAAAATAATTTAATTAATGTTTTTTCTTCAGAGCACCATAGAGGGCAAAAAGTGGCTAATTTGAGCCACTATGTCCCTGGTCAAGTGAACTGTAACACACACACACACACACACGGCTACATAGCGTGCTAGCATGCTTCTGAATGTTGTGTGTGTCGGAGAGACAGAGAGGGCTGTCTGCCAGCCATTGGCCCCATGCCTATCAGTTCGCAGTGATCAGTCTTGCCTGGCTGTCGTCTGTCCACTGCCAGCTGTCAAAGGGCCTGCTCTGGGCATGCCCACTGATGAGAGGCTGCAGCCATGCTCTAGAATCAATCCAGCACTCTAATAGGTCACGTATGGCTGCACAGTGCTTGCCAATAGCTTTGGATTGGAGAGTGAGTGGAGGAGGGAGTGGAAAGATATTGAGGAAAGAGAGATACACAGGGAAAGACAGATATGTCAGCCATATTTTCATCATCAACAACAACTTACGCTCGCCACCGCTAGAAAAGAAAGGGTGGTAATTGACTTGCCACAAATTTGCCTGTGCTAGTTAAAGCTCCTGACTCTGCTGTAGTGATGACCAAGTTTGAGTGAAACCAGAATACACTAATATAGTAAATCTCCTTTACTCTGTCTCCCCCTCTAACTCATTAGAGTTCCCTACTTTTAGACCTAATTATGAGTAAATGTGTACACACTTAATGAAATTCCCTTAAGTGGCAAGGCAGAACAGAAGGAGATTCATTGAAGGAGTGTGGATTTTGTTTTTTAGATACCAAGCAGTTGGTGCTCAGCAAATGTTTCCGTTTGCAGAGCAACTTGGCTGTTGGTGCATGCAGAAGAATATTTGATACAAATGCTCTCTAATTAAACATATTCAAACTGCCTGCCGCACTGTTAAGTCATCAACTGTAAGGGAACAGGGAAAGTGTAGATAGGCAAAAATGAATTAATTCAATCCTCCCAATGCTGTTTGCCTTGGAGGCACAGAGGAATAAACTGTATGTTTTTTATTTCTTTGAAGTTACCACTGCACAGCTTAAACATATCTAATTGGAAACTTGAAAAGAAATATTTTTGATCAATTTAAGTCAAGCGGGGACTTTAAGATGAGTTTTCTGTCATCTTTTTTTGATCAGCTGTCATTCAAAATGCAACAAGAGACTCACCCAAGAAAGGTATATGTGGTTCATTTTCCATAGGAAAATGTAATCTTTTAATTGGAACTTGTGTTTTACTTGACTCCTACGAGATGCTGTGAAGCATTTTGCTTAAGTTACAGTCTGTCAGTGCTATCTATTCTGATCTATTGTGTAGTAAAGCATGGCTTGCATGAAGTGATGCAGTCAAGTGCAGGCCTGAAATACCTTTGTGTTACAAGTCCATGAGGGGCGGAATTGGTTTGGGCATGTTGCGACAGGTGGTGGTGGGAAAATGAAATAAGATCCAGCAAGTTCAGTTTGGTGGCCTTTCAGAAACCCAAACTCTTTAACAGTTTCAATCCCTGTGAGGCAAGATTTTACACCTGTAGACAGTTATCACAGCAGCAATAGTTGCTAATCCATGGTGATGGTTGCACAATACCACAGACAAGGTAATCTGCCTGGAATCTGTACGTATTTGATTGGCCGGTGCAGTGTGTTGCCTGATGATGCTGCATTGTGGAAAGGTCTTCTAACTCTCTCAGCTTGGATTGCAGTTCAAGAGCGTACTGGAATTCCTCAATGCTTCCATCAGTAGCCATTCCACTAAAGAGTATGTAGCCCTCCTCCGCTGTAGGGCGGTCACAGGAAGAGTCACACGCTCCGGCCTAGTCACACCTTGTACCTGAGCAGATGGTGGAGGAGCAGGACATTGTTCATATCTGCAAGAGATTACTAACCGCGGGGTTAGTAATGCAGCAGACTGATAAGTGGTGATATGATGGTAGGATTTTCTGTTTGTGACTTTTACAGACAGTCAGCCACAACCTTGGCTCACAGCGACTGCTGCAGACACAGAAATGTTAGAACTTGCATTTTAACATCACAATAGGGGAGGACTGGCTGCAGAGGGACACAGTTCTGCCTCAGCAGAGAATGATAACAGTGTGTCATTTCCACTGCCAGGCAGCATGGATTGGCCATCATCCTCTGCAGGGGCAAGTGGTGGATCTTAGAGCGGGGCAGAGTCAGAAGAGCCCAGTCACATTCTGTCTCACTGCTGTCAGAGAAAAGCGCCATCTGAGGAGAATGCTGGAAAATAAGCCTATCACTGCCAGAAAGCACACTCCTACTGTTAGCGGACGCAGGCAGCGGCGTGTTCAGTGCCGAGGCACACAGTGCACCATGCCAATCAGTTCAGGGCACAAAGGTGAGAGTCTGTGTCGACAGACAAAGTTACCCTTGACTGCTGAATTGTCTTACTGGAGTTTAGCCTTGTTATGTCTGTTCCTAAAGGAAAGTGTATGGGAAATGAGGTCGGAGCAGCTCTTTTCTGCCTCCAAGGGCTGTTGGCAGGCTTGTCGTCAATTGGCTGACAATAAATGCGCAACTTTCCGGTAATGGTTCCTTGGTCAGGTGTGATCATAAGGTGGCTGTAGGTTCCTGCTAGTGTACATCTTTGGGGCATTCAGCTAATGACAACAACTCCACATTTGCTAGTTATGTCATAGGATCTCATGTGCTAGGAGATGACATTTGAAAGACATTGGCGGTCTAAGTAAAAGGGGGGCTTCGATGACAGATATCAAATCTTATCATGGGACTGTAGGAGCCAGTGTTTGTGGAGTTTGATCTATATTGGGGTTCAAAAGTCAAGATATCTCAGCCACTTCTTTATTTATTATTTTGGTCTGGACAGAAATATCTATATATAATATAAAACTGTTGAATGGGTTATCATGACATTTATTGAAACCCTACCAGTAAGATGGGGTCTACTGACATCAGTGATCCTTTTACTTTTCATAAGTTGGCGTTTTAGTTTTTTAGTGAAAATACCTTCAGCTTCATTTTCATCAAGCATCTCCAGTTTGTTGGGCGAACCAGCGAACAGAAAACTTAATTTGCTTGCAGTCTGTCAAGGAGGTGGCGCTTATACTCTGTGCGGGTTTGCCTGTCCTTGGCTGCCTGCTTCATTATTACCACTGCCAGTGTTTTAAAAAGAGTCTCCACTGTTTCACAAAGCCGTCTCAAATCGTCATTTGCAGCCCTCCAGGGGATAAAGCAAAGGGCAGCACAGAGCCTCTCAAAGACCAAGTCAACACAAAACTTCATTTCCAATCTTTTATCTAATTGAGTCATTGAACTGAGCACCAGGCAGCTTTGAAAGGCAGAGCAGACGTGAGCCAAACCACTGATCTTCACTGTTGGTTTGCTGTTGATGTCATCACCTATATTATTCATTTGTATATAAAGTGAGTTTTTTTCTTCTTTATATGATCTAATGTTATTCTGCACACCACATGTCCTGATTCAGGTGGTCATATTTTTATATAACTACTTGGTTTACTGTTACACAACACTCAAAAAAGAATTCATTGGATAAACATGATTGAATGATGCCACAAATTTCCATCTAATCCAACTGACTTCAGTTAGTCTGTACTGATTGTGTTACTTAAACTAGAAACACATTTGTTGATTTTGCAAGATGTAAACTTGAAAATACTATTAAATTGGCTTTTGTGGATTTAAAATGTTTTCCTGTCATTAGCACTATTAAGTCCATTAAAATTGCATGAACCAGAGTTTAATGGTTTCATACAACAAAACTTAAACTTGTTGAACAAAGTAGTAAATTTCTGTTTATTTCTGTCAATATCACCCTTGTTTTAACTATTTGGTTTTACTAATATCAACCTCATATATCGCTTCTTGTTCAAACAGCTCAGTTCAACAACTTCAATAATTTAGCTGCACAGCTCATTTTTTATTAACATCGCCAATAACAAACCATTAAGGATGGCCAATGCACCTTTTTAAAATGTCAGCCTACAATACAATCCTCAAAATGAGTTTTTCCTGAGCATGACTTGTTGATCATCTCAAGTGTCAAGCAGTGCATCACACTGCTCTTCAGAGATTTTAACATTAGAAGTACAATGACACATGACATAGGCCTTGTTCAAGTCAATATTACGTCAATTTAAGTCAACAGTCAGACACTGGTGATTAGAGCACAAAGGCACTGATGATAAATCTTTAAGTTCAATGACAAGTCAAATGCAACTTAAGTCGCGTACAAGTGTCAGTTAATCAACTGAACATGGCTGTAAAACAGGTAAATGACAGGTAAATGTGCAAATTTGTTGTTTTAAACTTTTGATAAAGATAATCATTCATGCAATGCAAACCGCATATTTATAGATCAAGTTGAGCATGTGTATAGCACATGTGTGTTGGGCAAGTTCAGAAAAGAGGATCAGCTCATTTGAGTGCTGAATGACTTTCGTAAAGGTTAATATTCAAGGTAGGCTTATTAAAGCAGCTTATTTTTTAAGAATGCACACAAATTTTTAAGAGGCAGATTTCAAATTCTTCAATTCAAAGTGGACAATACAGCCTCTTCAAGGCTTTAAGCATTCAAAGTCAAACAATGGAGCCTGTAAAGTACTTTCAGATCTCAAAGCGAACAAGACAAAGATCAAAAAGCAGATATTCAAGTAGTTTCTGAGCACATATGAATCTTTTAGTCTTTTAATGATCCCTCACTCCAGCAGCTTGTCCTTCGGGAATTGTGCCTTTCTGGACAACTTCTGTCCAACCAGACTGAGAATGATCTTCTGCAGGACTTGGGGTCTATCTTAGGTTCAGTGATGCAGTTTAAAATTTTGTGTATAATGTATAATGTGTATAATGTGCATGAGGCTACAGATGGACATTTGAATGGCAAAAGCTGTGTTCTGAAAGAATCCGTTTGAATTGCATGTGAGATAAATTCGCAGTACAGACACTTGAAAATTTCATTTTGGTGTAAAGTCTTCTCGACTTAAAATACTACCCTCGTCATTAAGCAATCAAGTTGGTGCTCAGCAAATGAGTTTTGCACTTGAGTATGGGCAGTGCTGTGTCCATTGCCTCAGCAGTACGCCCTTCAATTGTGAAGTCAGTCAGATTGACAACTGTGGAATCAAAAGATGGACAGAGACTACTTCTGTTAAAGTGAGATATCTCAACAACTATTGAATCTGCTTTATTGGCAAAATATGTATATTGTGTACACACACATGAATCTCCAGTTTTTCTTTGCTGTCAGTGTATGAACACAATAATAGACATACAGCTAAGAGCAAGGACGACAAACACTGAGCAAATGGATGTAAAGAACAGTACAGAATAAGAGTCAGGACTGTCATATACTCTGGTATGTGAAGAGGATTGGTGCATGTGTATCACCAATGACCAACAACATAATAAAAGTCTGTATACAAGTGAAGTATTCTAGGTTGTAAACAGTACAATATAGTGCATAGTTGGTACAAATGGTGAAAAGGAGTATTGAATGAGTATGTGTGGCTGCTGGATGGATTGCCATGAAATTTGGTATACACATTCATGACACCCTCTGGCTTTTCATCTAGCGCCGTGACCAGGTCAAAATTTCAATTTGTCCATTACTTTGATTTATGACTTTATCTGCTGAACTACTGACGTTCTTATCAGCCTCAGTTGTGCCTTGATTTTTGTGCTACTGTTAACATGCCAACACACTAAACTAGGATGGTGAACATGGCAAACATTATACCCGCTTAAAATCATCAAGATTGCATTGTCACAGAGAGCGTGTTAGCGTGCTGAGATTAGTATTTAGTTCAAAGTGCTGCTGTGTCTAAGTGCAACCTCAAAGCCCCAACTTGTGCAATACCGGAGCACCGTTCAAGATCAATATTAGTCATTGAACATTGTCATTGAATTGTTGGTTTCTTTGTAGATAAAAGAGCTTGGTCTGTACCAGCTCTATATGGAAAGTGTCCTGAGACAACTTCTGTTAAGACATCAACCCCTGCATCACATGACTGAATACACATGTATGTACGATAACATCACCAATATATTATATGCGCAAATCCCCATGTAGTTCCTCCAGTAGCAACACCAACTGTACCAAGTCAACGAAGAGGTCTAAGCTGTTGAAGTTGTTCCTGAACTGTTTGCTCTGGAGATTGGACACCCCCAGAGCAGTTGGTTTCCAATACCACGGTCATTGCCTTGACCAACAGTCTGAGAAGGAATTATTTCCGGAAGCTCCAAGCACGCTACCGGGCAGGAGGAGAGTGAGATTATAAGTCCTCTCCCAGCCGGCAGAAATACAATAGGTTAAACCACCTGCTGGCCTGAGGAGCTGTTCTTCGACTGGTGTTGCAATCTTCCTTTCTTGAGGTCGTAAGGCCAGAAACATACTAAATGTTATTGTTTCTCCTTTTGTGTCATCCGCCTTTTGTTCTGAATGTTTCAAAGAGACCATTAATCGCACCTGCAGCCGCACACAACACACCAAAGTCTGTCTCATTCGCTCGTTTAGTCTTTCACTCATTATTTCATTCTCTTTTTGTTGCGCTGCTTCCCATTTACCCCAAAACCCCCAACCCCCAACCCCCTCCTCTCTGTCTGCTTCATCAGCTCTGTCTTTCTGCCTAACCTCTGTGCATGTTTCACAACAGCCAAGGACCGTATCTGCCCCCCCCCCCACCCGCTACCCCACCCACACCCTGTTACTTTCCAATGTTTGTCTGAAGTATTAAGGGGTTGTTGCCTCATTGGATAGAATTAATTGATTAATACTTTTATCCAATTAGTGCTCCCTCATGCAATTAATCAGCTGGCTGGTGTTAGGGCCGCTCCATCAGTCGGACGAAAGGCAGACAGATGCTTTGGGTTTGGTGTGTGATGAACAATGACCTCTCTCTCTCGCTCCCCCCTCTCTCTCTCCCTCGCTCTCGCTCTCTCTGCTTCCTATTTTCCACACACCTGCTTTCCTGTCCTCTTTTCACTGTTCTGCCATCGCTCTCCAGCTCACAGCACATTGTTAGAATTCTTGCTGAACACAAGAATCGCTTGTGGAAAACGGTTTCCTCCAGATAATCCTAACAAAACCAAGGGTTTTGTAGTTCAGAACATACAGAGGTAAAGGAAAGGCCAGATGAGCAGGGCTTGTCAGAGGATTTTATTTTTTATTATTGTTTATAAATTGCAAGACATTCAGCATTGTTCATGACATTGGAAATGAATGTGCAGTGACACAACATACAGTATATGTGCTGTACACTTAAAAAAAAAAAAAAAGTTTTAAGAAAAGGTCCAGTCATTCTAAACCCAGATTGACACTGATGCTAAGGGGGACCTTTAACAGTAGATATCACTTCCATTCCCAGCTCAAATTGCAGTAATTATGATAACAGCACTTTTTTTCTCTGTCTTACAGGTTTGTCCTCATCCCTGCCTCTGAATCACCGATGGAGTTATGATGGTCAAAGAAATACCATAGGACCTTTGAAGAATGAACTTTCCAAACCGCTGGATTGTTCTCGAGGGGAAAGCCATCGAAGATCAAACAAAATCACCAACAGTAAAATAAGCTGACCTTTTCTCAGTTCAAGGATACTGCGTCTGGAAGCAGAACTAGTCATGACTTTTCAAGGAACTGAACTACAGAAGAGTTTTCTTTGCAGAAAAGTTCAGTAGAGCAATTTTTTGGGCAGCTTAGTATTAAACCACCCGAAAAACCATTGGAAGTAACATGGCTGGAAGGGAAATCAGAAGCAGTAAATACGACAATGTGAAGAATGGAGGGAAAACATCACTCTTCAGGGCCGTGTTCCTCAGTGCCATCGTATCCCTGTTTCCCCACTGATCAGTAAACCAATCTAGTAAAACCTCTTGTTTTTGTTGCCTTCAAAATTTCAGCGTGAAAGACATTATCCACAATCTGTTTGTTTCACTGCTTTTGGTCATACTTTAAAAACTATCAGAAACTCTGTGAAGTGGGGCAGACGCTATGAAAGAATCAGAATGACCGACCATGTTACAGTACAAACAGGTACTCTGCAGGTGGTAGGAATCCAATATGCTCCATGACCTGCTCTGTATTTGGCAGATAACTTCAGATTTATTTGTGATCCCATGGATTTACTCTCAAGCGCTCGCACAAAGACCTTCTAAGATTGCCCCGTTGGAATTTTATTTGATTTAAAGCTACAGCCGAAAAACTCTTCCAGTCTGCATGAATCTCGCATATTACATGTAGACCCGGGCCGGATTGCTTCCTTTTTTTTCTTTTCCTATTTTTTTTTGTTTGTTTTTTCTTTTATCAAGATGCCTAGTTTTTGGACAGCGGGAGCTTGGACAGTGCTGTCAGCGTTGGGTCTTCTTAGCTGCTGTAGTTTTGGCTGGTGTGAGGCGTCAAGGACTAGCAGTTCAGCCTCAGGAGGGAGCAGACAGGAGCAAGGACCTTCGTCACTTGAACGAGTTAAGAGAGGATGGGTGTGGAACCAGTTTTTTGTGGTGGAGGAGTACACAGGCACAGAGCCGCTATATGTAGGAAAGGTAAGACATCTCATTTTATGATGTAAACGTCTTAAGAAGAACTTCGCAAACACACACTGGTTCTTGAGCTTTTGAAAAGCAAGTCTGCCTCTAGATGTAGTTAAGATTCTCTCAAGAAAAACACGAGACCACCGCTGCCCTCGCTGGACGACATTAAAAGACATTTCGGATGACAATTTTTCAAGTTGTAGTGTAAAATTAGTGCAGATGTCTGCAAGCTTCTGTTGTCAGGATGAATACATGTAAGAGACTCACTCAGTCGCATCGGCTCCATGTAGCAGACATTTTTCTAATGAGCAGAATTAATGTCCAGATCAGTTCCTCCAAAGGCAAAGCTGTTCTTGTCCTTGAGGAGTCCCGAGATGTAAATATGCACCAACCAAATACAGATTTGCAACAAACCAAACAGGCTTCGAAGGGCAGAAATCTGTTTATAGATTCATTCACTATTGTAGGAGACACTTTTTATACATAGTGACACACACGAGTAAGTTTAGAAGATAATGTAATCTCTGCAGTTAAGGTGCAATTGATGCAGTTTGCACTACGCTGACATGGGTTTCCATTATTACTGTCTTAGATTAGATTTTTATCAACTAAAGTGATTCAAAAGGTTACTTTGAGTTCAATTAGTCATATTTGATTGTATCATGAAGTGAATGAGACTGTCATTATTATATGTAATGTAAAGCCAGAATGCTCATTCATGTGACTGTATGAACTTACAGACACCATGAAAAACCCAGTAATAATCCATTTTACGCAAAAGACATTTTTTTGATAAAGGTGTAATTAGAATTGCTCTATTGTGTCAAAAGTCATAATCACCATCATTTTGGTCAGTATTGAGATTATTGAACAGTTGCGCTGACTTTGGGAGCATCCTGCATTTATTGAACTTTTCAAAAAAAATCTCTGCTTAACTGGATTCCCTTGAACTTTAAATATAATTCAACTGAAAAACAAAACAAAAACAGAAAAAGTAATATATACGGCAGTCATCGTGAGCTTCACCGTGTGCTTTAATTTGGTTTTATCACTGTGATACATCAATAGAAGTTTTCTGTAACTCACTCAGTATTGAACTTGCTTGACGACCAGTGACACACCATCAGCTCTGAGCGCATTGCACACACACACAGTCATCACTGTAGAGAGCCAGTACATGGTCTGCATGCTGTTCTATGCTTAGGCTCTCTTCTATCTTATCTGTACAAGGTTTTGGGACTCTAACAGTGTTTCTGCTCTCCCAACATAAATTTAGTGATTGTGCATATTCTCGAAACGCCCGTCCGCCATGTGATATGTTCCTGTCTAACAGCTGAATTGGTTTGTTGTTGACCAGAGGCCATCTTGGCTAGAGGGGAGCTAAACATGCCACAGCCTGGCTGAGGGTGAGTTTTGGCCTTTAGGGAGGGAAGAAGGCGCGTGATATTCAACGGTATTCAACAACTGTAGCTAATTTTACATCAATGCCAGGTTTGCACCTGCATGAGAATACGTAGCCCTCGAGGTCAAAATCATGACATTGTGGTTTTAAGAACAAGGAGAGATAAAGATGGAGCCCCTGTGGTTTTATGCAGAGCTACCTCTGAAAGGTGCTCCATCACCAGTAAACAAGCAGTAAAACTCTTTGCCACTGCAAAGACATCGGCCATTAAAAATTTAAAGCTCTGAACACACTGTTGTGTCTCCATTACATAGTCCAAATATATATACAGTATTTTCCTCAATAACACAGCTACTTTTTCCACTGTCGCCATATTTTGTTTGGGCAAGCATAGCCATATCACAACTGTGACCTCGTGCAGCAAAGAGAGGCAGAGGTTTTTTTTAAAAGAGCGTCTAGCTTCAGCTGTCTGTAGTTTTGTAGCTCCTGTGCAATGCAGGAGTTGTGGTTTTAGGTTTCGTTCCACTCCTACGTTCTTGTTCTCGTTTTTATCTAACGATGGGAGCCTTCGTTGTTCTCTGATCCGCTCTGCTTTGTGATGCTGTAGAGTCTCTGAAACCTGTAAAAGTCCACTGGCTGTTTTTAATGCAAACTGAGTAGCTCCTGCTGATGCTTCATATGAAAGTTTTCCAAGGGTGAACCACTGAAACAGTTTGTTGTGAAGCACCTGTGCTGAATTTGACTTCATGATATATACTTTCAAATGAGATTTTGCCCAGACAGTCTGAACTGCTCTATAATGCGCACTCTACATACTGTGTAGATTTGCACCATGATAAACACTCAGCATGCCATACGTACTTTGGAGGAAGGCACTCAGACTCCTTTTTGGACACCTCTGCATGCTTTTTTTCATGCAGCCGTTCTATCCAGTTGGGGTTGTTGAAAAGTGCCTCTCAAACATATAGTAACTGTCATTTTCTCAACCATGATTGAACTAATATGTCGAATCTTCACAGTTCTTCAGATACTGTAGAAGCAAAATGTGTAAAAAAAAGACTAGTTCCTTGTTTATTCACAGAAACTATTTGGTTCTAACAGCGGTATTACTCAGTGATGACAGCCTCAGCGATGCCCTTCTCTTTTATGTTCAGGACAATGTCTTGACACCACAAATGCGATTATTGAATGTTATTTTTCGAACGTAATCATAGGTAATGAGTATACGTCAAATAAAATCATGCTTGCTATCATCTCAGTGCCACGCGAACATTTGGGAATATTTCTGCCTTCTTTTTTCCCCCTCTGCTCACTCACATCCCATTCATCCGCTGTTTCTCAAATGAACCTCGGTGAGTTGATGAGAGTGGACAGCATGTATGATTCGATTGCCTTACATAGGATGTGATATGAAAAGACGGAATATTAATGCAGACAGCATGGGACCCAGTGATGAGTCACACACATCAATCATGTGATCCCCTTGTTTCAAATAGTTTAGACATGACAATTGACCGGCATATTGCATATGCATGTATTGATCTCTCAATTCCTACAAATGAGCGGAGATATTCTCTGCAGCCGGGCCTGTTGTTACAGAATAATTATCCTTTGCTATTATTTGTCTGCCGTTGAGATTGCGCTGCACCCCTGCTGGTAAGACCAACAACAAGGCCAACAGGCAGTCCCGTCTGTCTTCTGGGGGACAGAGGGATAGGCCGAGAGAAAAACTACATGAGGAGAGGAACCGAGAGGGAACGGGGGGAGGCTGCAAAGGGAGACAGGGAAAGAAGAGACTTCATAGACTGACTTGTGATTCATTACTGGACAGGGTGCCAGGGAAGGCAGCGAACTGATATAAAAGGGCTCAAGGGAGCTCGAGGGACTGACACAGCAGGAGGCGAAAGAAAGATGATTTTATTAATAAAATTATCTGGAGTTATTGCACTTCATATGAGTAGGGCACCGTCCAGTGCTATCAGTGCTATTAATGGTGTGTGTGTGTGTGTGTGTGTGTGTGTGTGTGTGTGTGGGTGGGTGTGACTTTTAGTCTGTAACTCTCTCTTACACACTCACACACAGATGGACCTTGCTGGATTTTTTTTTTTTTTTTTGTATCAACACTTTAATTTGAGCAGTAGCGGATTAAAGCTAAGCAGTGTGTCTCCATGCTGGATAATTACAACAAACTTTTTTTTTCTTTTTTTTTCATATTACTTTACCCCAACTTAACAAACTGGCCCAAGCTTGCTCTGTCTCATGCCGTGGTTGCCACTACTCCACTAATGAAATCAGATTTGCCAGTAAAATAGTCACTCACATGGTATTAAGATGGCTGCGTTTGGTCAGTACATTTAGATAATAAGTCCTTGCGAACTTAAATGATACAACCATATTTTCTCTTGCCAACTACTTGTCAAAAATATGCTGTAATTAAAGGAAGGGGACTGGCACCACACGGGAAGGGGACTTTCATAAGAGACAAGAGTTGCTGTTGAGCCCAGATAATCCTAAATGGCTGTTGTTAAAGGAAGTAAAGGAGGCAAAATGACACATTCTTCTTCTTCTTCTCCCCGGTCATGTTGCTTTCTCCTCTATTTTGACAAAAGCTGTCAGAAATAAATCCATTGTGTGTGTGTGTGTGTGTGTGTGTGTGTGTGTGTGTGTGTGTGTGTGTGTGTGTGTGTGTGTGTGTGTGTGTGTGTGTGTGTGTGTGTGTGTGTGTGTGTGTGTGTGTGTGTGAGTGAGAGTTTGTGTGGCATGTGCTCACAAGTTTGTATTTCAGCAACAAGAAAGGTTTCACGTACAGTTTCGCAGTGTTTTTTGTGCCCTTCCAACTCTCTGATCTTTATGGATGTATTTGGCATGGATTTCCTTCCTGTTTCTCAGCATGAGCGGTGAGAATAGTAGCTTGTACAGTCCACATCCAATGTGCCTCTTTGTCCTTGTTTTTTTTTTTTTTAACTCTCGGTATTCAAGCCAAATGAAGCAGATGGCCTCATTGCTTTTGTTCACCAAAACGTCTCGATCCTTCTAAGGAATATCAGTTTGATTTATGGCGTATTTTATTCTGTGGTTCTGGTGTGGGCTACAGCAGGTTTTGGCGTGGCTTTGGATCAAGTCTGGCCAAGTCCTTAAGCACACATACGCATACAAGAGTTTCTTCCATGTCATGTGACACCCGAGTAGTCTTGGGTGGCGTGATTCGAATGCCGTGCTCGCGTTTATGAATGAAATGAGAAACAGAACAGAACTGAAAAATTGCACATAGTATGCCTGTTAAAGCAATTCTCCTCGTCGTAATGATCCAAGCCATTGTTAGTCAAATCTAGGTCCAGTTGTAACAACATCACAAGGCTCTCATCAAAGAGGAACCAAACAGCTTAAGATGTGGAATTAAAAAAAAACACTGTGGTGTTGTTGCCATTTTAGGGAAGCAGATTTCCCCGTTTTGGAGAAGGAGCAAGCCTTTTGTTTACTCTGCATTCTTATCTTTTGAAATTGTTTTCAAATAACATTATTACAGTGTCATGTTGTTTTTTTCCTCTGCTCTCCCTGAATTTCCATCCTCTATCTTCTGTTTAAGCTTATCCCATCTCATCCCACCCCATCCCAGTGCCATCACCCCTTCATTTTGATTTCTTTTCACCCACTGACTGTCTTCTCTTTCTTTTATCCCTCCGCTATGTTGCCGTTTACGCTGCCCTCTCTTCCCTGGCTCTGTCTCCCATGGTCTGTACCCTTCCTTCCCCATAGCTGTCTCCACCTAGGCTGTCTCTGATACAGTCACCTTGTTAACACTTTGAAGCTGTTAAGATCAGAGAGCCTGACAAGCTGCAGTGAAATGTGGCAGGCCTACTCCTGATTACACAGACTTAAATATAAGACAGCCAATTTGCTCCCGCTTTGAAACCCTCAATAAACCAAGGATTCAGTGCAGCCCACGCTCCGGTATCTCCACTGGAAATGTGAAATCATACTCCCCAAATGCCTCGCTATTCTATTCTGTTCTACTCTATTCTGTTTTTTGCTTCTGTCATGTGATGCTGATCATCATATAAAACATTTACTTGCGCTCAGAAGCCTGAAAATGTTTGAAATTCCAATTCACACTCTCGTCACTCTGACTTTAAGTTTCTCGAAGTAATGTCTTTCCAAAACCAAATTATCACTCTGTCATACTTTTATTTAGTCCGAGTTTGTGGTTTAACACACTTTTAATGTACAAAAGAGCTGACTGCCACATGAGAAGTTTGCGTCACTGCATGTGACTCATATGTCATCCCCTTCAGCATGTTGGCCCACAGTGACAGCTGGACACTTTGTTATGACCTAAAGGTGAGCCTGACAGGGCATCAACAACCTCACTCTCCCCTGAGTCAACCCTCAGCCTTCCACTGTAAACCTCAAGGCATTGCTAACTAATACTTGCATGAAGTTTAACTTAAAATCAGACGTTGAATCATAATTGCTGCGAAGCTACAGTGACAAATACACATTTTTAGTAAGTTTAAAGAATAAGTTCATTTTTTAAAAATCAATCTTATCTACATTATTACTATATTTTTTTTTCCATATGTAGACTGAGAGAGATGCTCTTCACTGTAATCATTCTTACCATACTGACAGTGAAGTAGTCTCTTTACTCGTTCTGTGCAAAAATACTTTCCAAACTCCGGCTGTACAGTCACCTGCCAAATTAAGGTTACTGTAACCAGTAACTTCTTTAATGTGCACATTGGCATAAAACTTTTGTTATGTGTATTCATGTGCACTAAACTTCATCCAAGCTAATTCAATCCTGCGTATTGTTTAACAAAACAGTGAAAAAATTGGATTATCGGGGGTTTTCAAGACAACTGCTTAATGAACTGTCCTGCAGGATTTTGCTTTCTCCCTCCAGACCCAAAAAAGTCCTTCTCAAAGTGTGTCGGTTAGTGGCGTGAATCACTCATAGAATGTAAGTAACTGTTATGAGCAATGAAAATGCTGCCGCAGAGAAGAAGAATCGGAGGGACATGTCCCACATGTCGCCTTTATCCCATCCTGGTCACCTTCCTCCACGGCAGACCAGGAGCGGTGGGCTGCCATCCGACCGGCGCCCAGGAACCCAATCTCTTTCGTCACCACTGGTCAGGTGGTCATGTTTTTAGTGGGGGTATTTTAAGGAGGATACCTCAGGTGAACACGGGGAGAACATGCAAACTCGACACCACACAGAAAGGCACTGAAGGCATGGTGGAAGACACGCCCCCGGCGCCCACAGCAAGATTCGAACCCGGGACCTTCTAGCTGTGAGGTGACAGCGTTACCACCGTTCCACCGTGCCACCAGTGTTTCATGTGTTTCACAAAATGTGGAAAAATCCACGCTGGACTGACCACTTCTGAATGCATATTCCTTTGCATATGTGAGAAAGTGTCTGCCCCTGCGTTTAAATGCAAATACATTATGTTTAATAATCACACTTGACCCAAAAAAATAATGTCAAACGCAAACTAAATAATAGAAGCTCTCCGCTGCAGCTTTGAAAGGTGGTTACAGAGTGTTTGTAGTGTCCTCAGGGATCAGTGGCCGTGATCAGCTTGAATTCAGCCTGTAACAATACAATCTAATGGTCACGCGTTTTCACTGTGGGGATGAAAGCACCATAATCAAGACTGGAAACTGTTGTTAGTGATTGGACTGAGGCTGCTATTCACTGTCAATGAGGAAACCACAAACTTTTTATGACCTGCTGTCTAGGCTGCAGGGCGAGTGTGTGATCAACAAATGGTAGATTTTGTGTGGAGTATCGATTTAACCTTTATGATGTTTTTGTGGGTCAGCATGTGTATATTTTTAGTGTTCAAACCGTTGTCTCAGTGGCTCCTGACCTGGCCGATGAAGATCTCACACTCCACGCCCAAACACCACCCCTGGTCAAGCAAAAAGAGAGGATACTATACTACCACTGTCATATTATTGTATTCATCTGATGACACAGCTGCATGATCTGAAACAAAAAGAGCTCGGGAAGATGCATCAAAGATTTGTCCAATGAAGCAGCTACGATTCCTGCCCAGCGGTAACGGAGAATTTGTTTCTTCTCCGTCTTCTTCTCATGTAATTTTGTTAACGGCACATTTGCACTCCTGGTTATTTTTAAGCAAGCTAAGCGAGTGACTTTCTGGCTCTGACCTTTAGTTTGCAGAGAACAACTTAGCTAAGCGTAGTGTGTGTGTTTTTCAAGCTGCCAACTTGAATCACTCCAGTGAGGATAGACTGACAGACGGATGGGTATATCGAGCCTGAGGGGGGAGAAATAGCATCATCCCAGCCGAATGATGAACCCACGTTGCATGTTCGTGTGTGCCTGTGTGTGTGTGTGAATGTGTGCAAGCACGCACAGTAGGTAGGTGTGTGTGGCCGGGTGCGCACATGTACAGTAGGTAGGAACTTGCATGCATGGTGCCGGCATTTGTGCAATTGAATTAACACATGATGACAACATTTCACACTCATTCTTGTCTGCAGAATCTAATTTAGAAATACAGAGAGAGGGTAAGAGGGAGAGAGTCTGGGGGAAACAGATCCAGTGGCGCATGACTATGCACATTTTTATTGGTTAACTCTCACAGTTTGGACCAATGGAACTTCTTTTATTATAACTGAAATATTGATGCCACCAAAGTATCTGGCAGTATATTTTCTCTGAGTGTTCTTGTATTTGTCTTCAGGATGATTCAGAACGGTGAGAAAAGGCAAAAACAGATAGATAAAAAGGGAGGGGAAAATGGGTGAGGGAAGCAATATCAAGGCGCAGGCTTGCATTATTCCGCAGTTTTACGACAAATACTTAATGAAAACCCCCGCGAGGGTGATAGAAGCCTGTATTTAATTAAGCCTTTATAAAATATTAACCAGGGAGACCAGGGCGATTTCCCCTCTCCCCTGGTCTCCTCGGTAGATTGAACCACAGTTACACTGCATGGACAGCTCTGAATTATAATTTCAGATTGAAGCGAGTGGGTGAGAGAGAGAGAGAGAGGGAGGGAAGGGGAGAGAGAGAGAGCGGGTCTCACTAAAGAGCCAAAGGGGAGGTTGGGATGGGGGACCGATGCTGCTCCTATTGCTGCCTCTGGAATGTCTTCTAATCACATTAGGGGGGAACTATAGCTCTGATTTATAAGGGCTCTTTTAAGTTCACTTTTCAGCCCCGGCACCTCCATGTCTCTACCTTTAACAATCTTTGAAATGACTTTGATCTCCTAGTTTAGGCGTCACATCCTGTGAAGGGCACAATGTGCAAGAAAGGTGTAAATCATCACGAGAACTGTGGTGCCCCCCCCCCCCCCCCCCGACAACGATGATGGCTGGGCTACAGGGAGCTCGGAGAAAGCCTTAAGCTGCAATTGCTATTGGGGAATACGATAAGGGAATGGGTGGAAGAAATGTGCTAATTTCTTTTGGTCACGGCTGATGACCAAATGTCATTTTCTGACAACTATCAATTACACAAACCCTCAGCATTCACAGCGGTTGACACTAAATAGAAAATTCCCTGCGAAATGTGTGACATAATAATCTCAACTCAGAGGTCCACCGGCTCGTTTTTCTGAACTTTCCACTGCATGTCACAGCCGTCATCAGCAAACGGAGCTCAAGCGCCAGCACGTGATGGCGGTGGAATGTCAGTCGTGTGAAAACAAGTGGTCATATTTTAGGGTTAAGACTGAAACTTTCCCTCACTGCAGTGAGAGCCTAAACATAACATCTAAATTAAAATCAATGCTTATGTCAGTATGAGCGGATGTTGTAGTGGAAAAGTGAATATTATAGGGAAAGTTGACAGTATCAACATTTTCCATGTTTCCACATTTGTCTGTCAACATGTTTCCTCGTTATGTTGATAAACAATATAATCTAGGCTCTGTCAGTGTACATTTCTAACAAATTCTCTTTGCTGTTGCATATTAGCATCATATGAAGGGGAGTGAGGGTTGCCACAGGGCCATGATTGACTATATATATGGGTGCCTCCTTCTATGAACTCACTGTCTTTGTGTTTATTTGTGTCAACAGATCCATACAGACTCTGACGAGGGTGAGGGCAACATCAAGTACACCATCTCTGGAGAAGGGGCGGGCACCATCTTCATCATCGATGAGCTAACAGGAGACATCCATGCCACAGAGAGACTGGACCGAGAGGAGAAGGCCTTTTACACGCTTCGGGCTCAGGCCCGGGACCGTCTCTCCAACGACCCTCTGGAACCAGAGTCAGAGTTTGTCATTAAGGTCCAGGACATCAACGACAGTGAGCCAAAGTTCTTGGAGGGGCCCTACATCGGCAGCGTGGCAGAGCTGTCACCCATTGGTAAGGCGGGAAACGGTTAGACAGACCATCTGGATATCTTTTTCAAGCTTTGAGCTCAGGATGGCCCAAAGGTGCACATACTGTACTGAATTACCAGTTATATTACAGCTATTTTCATGACGCATAAGTAGGGTCTGTAACATAATGCTTTGTCCTGGCTCAGGGGGAGCTAGAAAGTGCCAAGAGGAGCAATATGCTAAAATTCTCCCCCATTGTGGAGATGGAAATAGGAAGAAGCAGACAGGAGATTAGATGAAAATAGATGTGGAGTCAGTGAATTCATTGTGGATGAGAAAGAGGTAGAATGGTGACATGGACATGTGAGGAGGATCCCTGCACAGACTGTGTCAGAGCTATGACCTGCAGTTAGGCAGGAGATGGAAAATGAAGCAGACGGTGCAGGCGTATAAAGAAAGGGGAGATGAATTGCATTACACCCAGATGAGCTTTGTGGCTGTGTTCAGACAGACTGCTATGAAGCAAACGATGAAAGGGGGTCTACGGGGGAACGAGGAGAGGTGCTTCAGAAGAGCTGATAATGGTTAGGGTACAGCATATTCTCATTGAAGCCTTTGACACTGAAACCACGATGCTTTTAATCTTGACAAACATGTTTTTATTGTGACGAACGATAGCAGCGGCACCTCATGGCTGCTTGAAATTCTCAGCGAAATGGAAAAGACAGGTGAACGAGGGCGTCAGGGGCTTCATTAGCATGGTATTAATGTCAGCGACACAGCTGATGTGTAATAAACAAAATTCTGTTTGGCTGCCAAGCGACACCACAATAGCACATGTACGCAGAATGTTGTGTGTGACACTGTGTGTGTGTGTGTGTGTTTTCATGCATATGCAGTAGAGGTTGGGGGTGCTTCTTGTTTCAGTGACTACAGGAGTGGTGCAAAATGGAATGGCTCTTCCCTGCTCAAGCCTGATTGGAATTAATTCCTGCTTCCTCAGCATGATGCAAACCATAGGCATGTCAGCCTACACTGCACTCTAAAACCTGAATGGTGTGTGTGAGTGAGTGAGCGAGCGAGAAAGAGAGAGAGAGAGAGTGAGGGACAGGGGAACTGAATGGGAGCAAAACACAAGAGAGAGATGAAGAGAATTGAAATAATGCATTTTGAGATAAAGATGCAGAACCTTGGGAAGCCAGAGAGCCACACTCTACTCAGGAAAGAGAGCCCTGGAGAGAGACAGTGCTTAGTTAATGTTGCTTAATGTTATCTTAATGCTCACGACCTTTCCACTTTGGCTGCTCTCCCTTGTTTGACCCTGTCGCACCTCAGTCAAATTATGCGCTAAGTGAGTGAGCAGGTCATGTTTTAAACATCATTGTGGAGCACTAGCCCTAATGAGGTAACAGCTACTGCTTAGTCAAGCATTCTCTCGCCCGATCCCTGTTTCTTTTCTCTGCACTGCGCTCCTGTTGAACATCAGCGAAGGCCCGAAGTAGTTTTTCTTGGCATGTCAGTAATAAGGTCACAAGCACAATGACAACAACAGAGGGGAGGCAAAAGAAGGAAAAAAAAACAGAAGGTGCCGGACAGACCAGCGTGACTGCCACGTGTCACTTTTGTGGCATACCGCTTTCACTTCTGTTCAAGATTCATTCATTATCTGAGGACACGGCTTGCCATATTGTTTTTTTTTTATTACCAACAAATCCCAAACCAACAAGAACTGAGCTTTTTCCTCTTTGCGGTAAACCTCTAATGTTGTCCACAAATGAATAGAAACATGTGAAAGAGCCATGTCCATACAGTGGGTGACATTTTCCTTAACATGATGATTATGGGCATTGTGGTTTATTTTGGGTTACTTACACGTTCTCTGCTCTGCATCTATTAAAACACTCCGGCGCCAAAGGTGCATTAATCCACAGCTAAAAGTAATCCCCAACAAACATATTATTTATTCCTGTTTGTTAAAGACTGCAGTGCCCAGCTGTTACTCAGCTGTCTTTGAAAATCTAGCCATAATTTTGTAACCTGTTTTGAAAGATTTGCATCATTACAGATTGGGCTTGAGGCTGAGTGCTGTAGACAGAGAAGATAAATCGGAGGAGAGGCAGACTAAATGCTAACTAATTGTTGTTAGTTTTTTTTTTTTTCATTGCATTTATTAAGGAAGCTATAGAAGTAACACTAGCCTCGTCGTTTAAAACAAAATGTTTTTCCAAAGATTTCCTATATCGTTGCTTTGTCTGTTTGCTTTTTCGATATGTCCTGTGAGATGTCTCAAAGCCTTACACAGTTTGTTTGAGCTTGTTCCAGCTGTGAGTGACTACTCTATTTCTTTTGTGCACTGCATTGTTGGATGTGCGTATCCGTTAAAATGAAGCAGATTTTACAAGCATACTGCCATCTTTCATAGTGTACACTTGTGTGTGAATACGCAGTATACTGAAAACCTTGTTAGAATCCGTATTCTCTGTCATCTGAAGCAGGGTTGTGCTTATGTGGTGATAGAAGTACGTTGCAAGCATTAGCCACACCAGTGATATGCTCGCTGTGCTGTTTTACGGCACCGCACACCAAAGTGCCTTGGAAAACGTGAGGCCATAATAGTAAGAAAGTAATCAGTCGTCAGCTGCCTGAGGCATATTCATTTTTACTTATCACTCCTGTCATGTCTCCCAGTGCACGTCTTTGTCACAGCTTTACCGCCTCCACCCCTCCCTATTTTTGCAGAGGCTTCCTGTCTGTCTGTCTGTCTGTCTGTCTGTCTGTCTGTCTGTCTGTCTGTCTGTCTGTCTGTCTGTCTGTCTGTCTGACTGTCTGTCTGACTGTCTGCCTGCTCAGCATCTGCCACCAAAAATAATACTTGTGTACACAGCCTGTTTGTTTTTCAGGGTTGGTTAACCCTAAAAAGCAGAAGAGAGGGCAAATAAAAGAGGAGCTGCAGAGATGCTGATGAAGTGTGAGGGTCTGTGCTCTGTGTTGTCCTTTGGAAAATGCACGGCTAATGAAATTGAAGTCTTAAATCAAATTTGCAGTGCATGGGTGATTGAATGTTGCTTTGAGAACCGTGCATGTCTTTATGTTGGGACAGATGAGGGAACATGGAGTCGCTATGCAGAACTCTAGCTGTGTTCTCTGACTCGTGATGATAAAGACTGTGAAAAATTGATTTAATGCAGTGTCTTGGTAGAGGACATCCTGGACTGAACACAACCAAAAAGACACTCACTAGACAAGGTTGCTCAGGGATTACTTGTATTAATTACAGCCTGAAATAAATAGTTGTTCAATTTCTATATTATGCAGGTTCAAACTCTGTAAGACATAGTTTAGTGGAAGCAAACTGTTGCCTAGAGGTAGATAGCTCCACTGACAAATGCTGTCTCACTTTTCACCACTAACAGGAGGCATTATTTTTAGCTCCTATTGCTGAGTAAATTAAAGAACAATTGGATCAATGATTTAATTTATTTGATATCAGAGCTGTTGTTTTGCTGTGTACATACCAAAGCTACTTGGTCCAGTGTTCAGTGATAGGAGTACACTAACCAGCAGGACGGCACCACAGCAAGAAGGTTCTGGGTTCAAATTTCATTGAGCAAGGCTAACTGGGGCCTTTGGCAAATATGTGATCGACTGGCCACCTGCTCGTGGTGTTTCCCCTGCCTCACTCCCAGTGCACACAAGATCAGCAGGTCGAGGAAAAGGATGGATGTGGCTGTTATCTGGTCAAAGAAGCAAGTGTGTCTATGTGAGAAGATACATTGCATACATTCTCTAATATATTGGAGCAATAAATCCTCCATCTGCCTTTTGTTTGCTTTCCACCCTTTGGTGATTGATAATTCATTGTTTCTACGTGTTTTCTCCTGTATCTCTTCATGATGAATGCACAGGGGTCAGCAGTCTTGAACTGTTCTCTTTTAAAACCAAAGTCAAACAGCACTAGATGCTCACCACTGTTAGCCTGGGACACGAGTGTAAACTTATCCTTCACAGACTTTTGAACCTCATTCTGGAGGCATGCTCCACAGCGTCACACCTTGAGCATAATATCCTTTGTTGTGTATATTTAAAGAAAATAATTATGTTTTTCACTGCAGCAGATCAGACATTCTGAGATGGCTCAGTATCTCACCTTTTCAAATTCAGCGAGCTTTGGTATGGCTGCATGCCCTTGAGCTGACTCCAACTTTTGTTTCAAACTATTCTCGAGGTGAGCTGCACTGTAAGAGTTGTACGCATTTCCACTGTATGTGGAAAGAAAACAGGAGTCAGTTTTATTTATATAGAACTGAACATTACAACTTACCTTAAGGGGTTTTAGAATCTGGACAGCATACAACACCCAGACTGTAGATTCATACAAGGAAAACTCCTCATAGTGTAAAACCCTTTAATGCGCTAAAAAAGGGAAGAAAAGTTTTGTCTGATTTAAGAATAATGCTGTTTTATCTGCTTTGCATTAGTAGTTTTAATTCGTTACATGCTTTTCAGGCTTAAAGGAGATAAATATGTATTCTGAAATCAAAAACCATGTATTATAGGTCTGTTTGATTAATGGATGCTTACTTACAATCCAGCAGGTCATCTTTATCTTTATGGCTCATCATCCCCTGTATTTTCTGAATGAAAAATGGACCCATCATTAATGTTAATCACCTGTGATGTTAAAAGCTAATGTTGCCTCATGTCCATTTGCAAAGTAATGTCAGGGGTACAGGTCTCTCCATTAAAAACTCCCATCCTCCCATTATAAAAGACCTCAAATTTATCTTAAGCAAAAAGCCCTGTGTCATCCAAAAAGTCTCAGTAATATTAACTGAGCCCACTTAAAGTGACATAATGTATTAACATACAAAGGGTTCGATAACCTTCGATTCTGGCTGATGTTTTGCAATAAAATAACAAAAGACAACATAGAAGTAGGCACACAAGAGTGTATGGACAGTTACAGTCATACATGCTGTTAAGGGAATAGTTTTTTGGGACATTTTAGGAGCCTGTAGATTTACTATCTTGCATAGTAGTTCAATACACACACGCACCATAGAGCTAGAACAATATGAAGCTTAGAGACAGCAGCCGAGTAGCTAAGTTTAGCGTAAAGACTGGAAAAGGGGGAGACTGTTAGCCTGGTTCTGTCCCAAGATTAAAATAAAATCTGTCTACTAGCATCTCAAAGCTCACTAAATATCACATTATATCCTGTTTCTTTAAGCTGTATATAGATAGTAAAACAGTGTGTTTTACAGAGAGCTTAGCCTTGAACCATTTCTTAACCTCTGCAGTGACTTCCTGGAGGCTTTCCCATCACTGTGAGCTTTCTAAGCAACCTGTGAAGGCTTCAGAAAACCACTGAGCTGACTAATAAATAGTTCCAGCACTTAGCTTTCCTTGAAGCCACATCATTATTTTCACATTGCGGGTTTTTATGGACTAAATAAACAAAATGTAATGTGTTAATTAGTGAGCTTTAAAAGGTGCTGATGGATGCATTTTTAACTGAGGACAGAGCCTAACTGTTTTCCCTGCAGAGAGTCGCATTGATCATTCCTTCTCAGTCTCCCCAAATAATAAATGAGGGTGTGTATGTTTCATTTTGCATGTGTTAGTGTTACTGTGGGTACTGTAGGCATGTTGGTTTATTGTATATGAGTCATTTCCTGTGTATAGGTGGAGAATGGTTCATTTGATAAGTGAAGTATGGCCTGATGGA
Source organism: Chaetodon trifascialis (assembly GCF_039877785.1). NCBI lineage: Eukaryota > Metazoa > Chordata > Actinopteri > Chaetodontiformes > Chaetodontidae > Chaetodon > Chaetodon trifascialis. Next base: position 9,535,822 of record NC_092058.1, on the reverse strand, counting down.
TCTCAGCCCGGTGGTTTCTTTTAATTACAAGGATGGGTTTTATGGAAAAAGCAATGTTTCATCTGCATAAAGGCTGATTTTACATGCTAGGTGGTGTGGACAACTTCAGTGTCTGTGTCTGTGTGAATGATAAATAGATGACAAGGCAGTGTCTTCCTTCAAGAGAAGATGATTGTGGCTATTTTTACATTGTCAGGGAATGTACGTGGTTCTGTGTTACTTTGAAAGTTAATCTATCAAAAGCCAAAGCTACAGTAGTCAAGAGATGTTTGTGGAGGTAAGCCGGAAGCCACAAGGTCCAGGTTTTATGATCTTATGTCAATCAATGGGGCGGTATTCGTGATTTGTTGATTTGAAGAGCTAATTTGCTAAAACAGAAATGCCAATCAAAATGAATACGTAAACAACAGTTTCATATTCCCTTGAGTTCAAGGAAACAAAATGAAAATGGATGTGTGTGTGTTTTTGCAAATTAACCTTTCATTTGTTCTTTGGTGAGATTCGGAAAATAACTAGAGCTGGTGCCTTCTTAATTTGAGCTGTGTTTCTGTAGATGAGAACCTTTGTAGATTAGAACCTTTGAAAATCGTTGCGTTCTCCTAAAGAGACTGCGGCTTCTCTGCTGTTTTTTTACTTCCTCCTGCTGTAATAACTGATATTTTTCTTGTCTCGTTTAATTAGATTCTCTATATATTTTTCAGATTTGTTACTGCTTGAAATGATCAGTTCTGGGTCTGTTAGGAATTGAGTTTTCGTTTCTATGATATAATTTGTCTGAAGTTTGTTTGTTTCCGTGTTCATTCTTGGTTTTCTCTGTTGCATTACTTCCATTCATGTTTTCTAATTATTTAGTTTTCTATTCCAAATTAGCTTTCCATTCCTTGTGTCTCTTTGTTTATCAAGTATGGGATTATTTTTCCTCTTTGTAGCTTTTCCCAAAGTAATATTGGGCTTGAATTTTTGCTTGCAGCGATGCTTACGGATGCTCAAGAGGTGATCTCGACAGGAGGGATTTGTCTTTAAGACTGCAAAACAAACTACGCTGAAAATAAGAAAATGTTTGTATAATGATAATGATATGTATTAGAAATGTCTTGTTACATTCGAGACAGATGGATAGGAACGTTGTGCGTATATTTAGATTAAGGAATGTAACCGACTTCCTTATTGAGCGGCTGCGATAAATAAGTGTGACTGTAGAATTAAACAGCAGCGGGAAAATATTTCTCTCAGATTTTTATGTTGCCTGAGGCACCAAACATCAGTGTGTGCATCTCATAGCACTAACAGATGTGATCAAAACATTTTGGGCTCTGAATTTACCTTTCTATATGATCAACAGCTTTCCTATGGTGCTTATATGTTAATAGCAGGTGTCTATAGGATGTCATGCTGGGTAATGTTTTCTAAAGCCTTACCATTAATATTTGAATTGAGTCTATCTCTTCTCTCTTTGGTTTCCCCAGCCATAGTAAGTGTTTAAATATTTATGTAGCTTTGAGCAAGGCCTCAAAAGTTTTAAAAACCCAGAGGCTAAAGTGATGTCAAACTGTTATGCTGCTCGAAAAGACTACATAGTCGTCTAGTTCAGCATCTTCAGCAGTAAAGAACTGGATAGATTGAGCTTTTAGACGCAATATCTACCACACATACTACGGAGACTTTATTGGAACTGACACAGTGGCACCCCAAGCTAATGCTTATGCTCCACACGCCCAGCTAATATTGAAGTAATAAAGACAGGCCTTTTCCAATTTGAAATCAGTATTACACCGTGTTACAACATGCATACTAAGACGTCCACCAATCTGTGTTTTTTTTTTTTTTTCCCAGTCTGTATGCCAGCTGAGTGACTAAGTAGCACAGTGCGTTTGGTTTGAAACCATTTAGTCACTGAAGCAGACATCCTTCCCTACCACTCAAAGGCCGCATGACAAGGAGGGAGTCGGTTGGAAATGTGGCTGGGAAAGGCAGCGCTTGATGGTGAAATCACAACAGGGTGAAAAGTTTCCACGGAGCTAATCCTGTGATTGATGCGGTTCCATTAGAGAGGACCTCAGGACCTCTGAGTGGCAGAGATGTGGCATGGCACGACGTCTGTGCTGTAGCCTCTAACCTCACGTAACGCTGACTGACAAGTCATTGCACAGTGTCCAAAGAACAACAGGCAGGCAAGTAGCAGTCTGGTAACTGACACTGAGCTGACCACTACCGTCAGATATTATCTACTAATGACACAAGCTGATGCTGTGTAGAATTGCTAAACACAGCGACAACAAGGCACAGTTCAAAGCAGCACCATGGTAGCCTTGAAGTGGCATTTATCCCGTTCTCTATCAAAGACACAGTTTAATATATAAAGCCAGGTTGGAGAAATTTACAAACCACAAAGGCCGTTAAACAGCCGAGATGCGTTTTAACACAATATCCTGCACGTTTATCTACTAAACAAATGTCAGCATCAGAGGATTTCTCCATACCTCAAGGCCTCTTATCTCTGTAAATGCCACCACACCCTGTGCAGTTCTAGGGATCATTGAAATTTAAGAATGTTGTAGCAGTTCGTCTTTGGACCAAATGTTTATTTTGATCGAAAGTGTATTGATTTCAAGTATCAAGCAGAATCTGTTTGAGGATATCATGACTCTAGCGCAGTATCTCCAGTATCAGATTTGCTACTGCAAAAGACAGTAGACAGGTGCTTCATAAAATACCTGAAGTGAAGTGCAGAGATCGACACACAGAGCCCACAGAGCAGCATAGGAGAAGCTTTGTTAAATGTACCTTTTCGGTGTCTTCATGAAGGTCATCTATCTATCACATTCAGACTTAAACAAAAATTATGTGTATCTTTTGTTTAATTAAGATATAATGCAACAAAATAAGCCATTTAGGGATCCTTTGTGGCCAAGTCTGTCAAAACAAGCAACTTGTCTTACTTCCTTCCATTTTCTTTCATTTGACCTTTATCTCTCTCTCTCTCCTCTCGCTCTCACCCTCAGCATAGTCAGCATAAGGGATAAATTCCCCACTCCTTTTGTATGTAATGTGAGAACTCCACAAGGGGATTAAAGTAATAATCACCCTTCCTCTTGCTGTGGTCCAGAGAGGTTGCCCAGGAGGCTGCAAATTGCTGCAGTCACCATTAGGACAGCCGGGGCCTGTCATGCTAACAGAAGATGAGACATTTGGAGCAGCAGGATCACAGGAGAGAGCAATGCGACAAGGCAGGAGCAACTTGCAATCAATAATCTCTGCCAACCACCTTTATGTAGATGACCAGTAACATCCAACATTATGTGCTCAACCGCAGTGCTTGACATAATTGATTTTGGCTGATCTGTGTGTGCGTGGTCATGTGTATGAATCAGTGTGTATGTTGGGGGACGGGGGACGGAGAGAGAGAGTGTGTGATTCAGTGTGTGAGGAGGCATCAAAGATGTGGTTGACAATAGCAGCATGATAGATTTACAATTGTGAAATTGATTAATGCTCTGACTTTTTCATCATTGAAGAGATGCAAACAAGCAGAGCAGCGTGGGCACTGTCTTGAGTTTCTTGCACGTTGTATATTTTGACGTTGTGCAAATAATACTCTGTGCATTCCTGACACAGAGACAGGAGATTATCAAATCCAATAATATATATACAGTAATTAGCGTGCTTATTAGACGCATATTGGATCTTAATTAGTCATAATAAAGCACACATTAATTCATTATTCTGCAGGTTGGGGTTATGAAGCGTTAGGGTTAGGTTATTAAGATTGCAATTCATGTACAACATCTGCTTTCTGTACTCTCAGTAAGCAGCAACGAGGAGATTATTGAGGGAAAACTCAATGGTAAAATGTGGGCAGTACTATGTGCTTTATAATGATTAATAAGGAGCCAATATGTGGCTAATATGCATGTAAATAAGCATGTAGTTATTGGTGAAAATGTGTCCTTTAATGTAAAGTATTACTGTATATTTGATTTGTTTTTTGCGAGTGTTGAGAGGTTTCTGAACAGAAAAGAGTTAGCAACTTCTTGTTATTGTTTGTCGAGAGACAAAGGCTTAAAAATGATGAGAGGTTAAGATTTAAAGTTGACCACAATATTATCTACAAAACAAATAATGATCCGATTTATTTAAAGACACAAGTTCAAAGACTAACAAAGATTAGATTTACACTCTCTGTCAGGAGAAATGAAAAATATTCCTAAATCCTTGTAGAGATCTCAAAGAGGATCAATGTAAGCAGGCCATTGGCTTTTATGACAAGGCGGATTTTTCTTCTCTTTATACTTCATTCTCTCTCGCCATCCATTCAGTCCCTCTCTCTCTCCCCACCTCTCTCTCCTGGGGCATTTACGTGGATGAGAGAGGAATGAATCACAGTAGAAGTAGTGAAGAAATAACTTTTCATGTGAAAACACCTCAGCTTTTATGGCTTTACTAAATGATCCATAATGCGGGCGGGGAGCACTCAGTCCTGCAGATTAAGGCGGGTCGGATCGAGAAAGAGGCTCAGTGCTGCAGCCGTTAGACCCCTCCACTGGAGCTCGCACCCGTACGGCACCAGCTGAGATGGGCACAAATCTCTTTTACGAGGCTGCCTCTTAAATAGCTGTCAGTCTAGTGTCTCACACGTGGCGCACTCCTCCAGCTCCCCTCACAGTAATTGAACCGTCTCTCCCAGAGTGCTGAAATGGTGTGGGAAGCCATTCCGACAGCCTGTGTTGATGCCATTAAACCAAACTCATGCATAAATCTAACTATATAGCCATCGTCACCCACCCTGCGCCGAATCCCCCACGCCCCAAAAACAACCCTACGCCTTACTCCATTTCACCACAGATGGTCCCAGGGTTAGGTTTCATCTGAATATTATTTACATTCTCCCTCGAGGCGTATTGTGCACTGCTTAAATATCATTTGCAACACAGACTCTATCACCATGTTGTTGTTTTGGACTGCTGCTTCCTTCATTTTCTTCCCATCATGACGGCATTGTCGGAGGTATCGCATGTACCAGTAAGAAATAGACTCATAAGTATAACATAACAACTTCTAAGTTAACAATAATTAGTGTAACTAGAGGTAATTCACTTCTCTTAATTAGCTGTTAAGCTCAGCTACCTGATGGAATTATTAGTGCCTTATCATATTGTAATAATAGATTTATAGATATATCAACTATTAAATAGTAATGGAATTAAAGAAATAGTAAATAGAGGTAGTGCTAAATAATGTCGAATAAATAGCTGCCATTCAACCCTAATTACGTCCGAGGCTTTTTGCTCTCCTAGGGGATTAAATTAATAACAAAGCCTTCTCCTCATTATAGTTGCATGGCAATTAGATATTGTAACCATGTGTAGTCCTCCATGCTAAGGCAAGTCACGGCGAGAAACATTGCTAAACAGTGTTGCTCTCATGAATGCTTCAGTGAATGCCAGGCAAACAGCGAAATGATTGCCTTCACATCATCTCATTATTGCAGAAAAAAATCAGTTGTTGCATTCAGTAATTAGCACAATGGTGCCTTTCTTTTGATATTGTTTTGATGGTGAGATCAACAATGCAAACAGAGGCACTGAAGGCATGTATGTGAGGTGACTATATATTTATTGTGTCATAGTATGGCTCAGACTTCAGATAGAATTGAGGAGGTCATGTATGTTTAAAGATTTGATTCAGTGACCTCACCTGGTTGGATTTGGTCAGAAATGTGTCAGCTTTACTGGACACCTAACAGTAATGCCAGGCTGTACTACTGACTGTACCCTTCTGCACTAATTCACAGGGTAATAACATCAACCATTGGGTGTTGGCAATGATAATATCTTTTTAAGTGTTACGAAGTTGTTTAATGGAAAAAATAAAATTAAAATCAAGTAATAACACAAGGTATCCATCTAGTTTTATCAGTGGTGTTGTTGCAAGGATGCATGAGGAATATGATGGAGAAAGTTTTGTTGTATAACCAAACCAAACAAATTCAGCCCAAACAAATGTGCCCATGTGGGGGAATAAAGAGAGACAATCCTGTATATTTTTGTAATTAAAATTATTATTGCTACAGTGCATGCTGTGTCATCTGAGAGCAATTTGTGATTGAGGTTTAAGTTGGTGAGAGAAAAACAACTCTTTGGCTAATGAATATCTGGAGCTTCTCTCCATTAGACATACTTCTTCTATTTCTGCAATATGCATTACATTCGAATCTGAGACAGTCAATAATTTTTATTGAATTCCCACAAGTCCATCAACAGTAGAATCTGCTTAAGTGAGACACCAACCATGCCAACAGATACTGTAAGTAATGACTTCTCCCACTGAAAACACAGATGCACGCCAGAGCTTTAATAAGAACCCAAGTGCCAAACTCACTGCTTCACTTCTCTTTTTAATATAAACACAATAAAGAAGCATTTGCATTTATATAGTTCTTCCAAGCCATCTGACGTTGCTGCCAGCTAGTACCCAGAAACAGCTGAGCTTCAAACTGATTGTTACCTGGGGAAAATTAAGATAACGGAGTAATCCCATGGATGAAAATGACTTTGTTGGACCAACAGCAGTAAGGCCAACCAGGTAGGCAGAATTAACAGACCCCTGCCTGTTGCCAATAATGAAAATGCCTCACCTCTATATAGCCTTATGTTTTCAATATGATAATAATGATATCTCACTCATCCTCCAACTGGGACGCAGCATATCATGATCTTCTAAGGATCAGGCTGGTATGTACTTTTGCATATTTGGATGAGGTAATGACTGCATGATACAGCTCAGAATATGAATTAAAAGCTTATTCCATCCTAGTTGATATGCACTGCTTTGAATCCAATGGGAGGTGCAATATATCCAGATATGACAAACCACAAGGTTGTTGATAGCACCAGAATTCATAATCCTTTGGTGTTGCATATAGTGGAGAAACGCTGAGCTGATCAGTCCATCCATTTTTGGGTGTCATCACTCCCTTTTTACACCAGTTCTGTGTGAGGATATTTTACCTTTGAGCTAATTTGGCGCATTGTTCAGAATAGCTGCAACATAGCAAACCCTCATTTGTTTCACCGGTATCCTAAGCTAGGTGTAGGAGTGCCGCATCATATGCTAGCTATAGGTTAGCATGCAAACCATGTGGCTCCTCTTTGCATACATGGAGGACAAAGGAGTGCTATAGGTGACAGTAACAGGATAGTGATCTAAACTGTCGGATTTAATGACCGGGTGGTTTTAATGATGATCCACTAGCCTCTCCCTCCCTCTTTCTCCCTTAAGAGCTTCTTTGGATGACAGGAAACAAACACTGCTGTGACACTTCTCCCTAATTAGCATCATTAGCATACGGCCATTATGTGGCTGGACAGTAGCATGACAGGGCTCTGAGAAAGGCTACAGCGATGACCTTTGGTGGACAACACCAGCTGTCAGTAATTACCCATAGCATTGGCCAGAGGGCTGGAGACAAAGACTGACTCCTTGTCCTTGAGGACCTATGGCAGCCAGGAACATCTCCCTTTTTTATTTTCCTTTTCCTCTAAGTGAAATTTATTTATAGAAAGGGATGAAAAGGTGCTCACAAGCTAAAATGCTAGTATATGTTTGTGTTTTAACCTGAAAATGAAGAGCCTTAAAGTTTTGTAGGCTTTAGGCTGAGCTTTAAGTAAAATGTGTGACTAAATGAAGAGATGCGCTGGTGTATTTGCTGCCAGAGGCTAGCGTATGCACACTGTTGACAAATGTACTGCGCTGAGTGGGAAATAATGACTTAAACACTGTTGCTCCACAAATACAAATTTGTAGTCTTCAAGTGGAAATGACTGTATTCTCTGCATAAGTGCCAGTAATCACGAGTAATTGTTTGTTTTAGATTCCTTGAGCTTCTAACAGTCTTTGAAGCTATAATGTTGACTTTATGACTCTATGCTTCTTTTCATCTCTGAGCACAACTTCTGCGCCGATGAGCCAAAACAGCTCTGAGCACTGGCGTAGTGAAAAGATAATTTGAAACATCAAAAAATTTGTTTGGAAAATTATGTGCATAGAGATGAAATAGCTACCTGGTGCAGTTGAATCCAAACGCATTAACCTCCCTCTCCCAAGTATAATCACAGACAAGAACGCATGAACACACATAGGTGTGTGCACAACCTCACAAATGCATTACTCTTACTATACTTTTGAGTCCCCTGTATTGACGTAATGTATCATCTATCATAGCATTCATCTTAACTACCACAACTATGTGCTGAACCCTAATGGAAAAATTCTGTTCTGTCTTCATTGTTTTCCTGTTATTTGTTTTTTTTATTATTGTATTTTTACGTAAAGAATGTTCACCCAGTGGGATGCACACCTGCACCTGGTGACCTGAGGGGCTTCCCTTGATGTTTAGACTCCTAACTAGTCTAAAGTCACCACCCAAACCCCAACCTCAGCCTGATCCCCCTGCCTATTCCAAACCTGATTTCCCATTATGTAGGACCATTAGTTCAGTACAGCTGTTAAAAAATGTAAGCAGGGGTGAACCTTCTCTGGAGGGGAGACCATACAAAGTAACACACTGAAGAAAAGAAACTGAGATCACTGCTTCATTCGCCTAAAGACAAACCAGCTTTTTTTATATATATATCTTATTTTAGGCTTAGTCATTTTGTATAGGGGTTTTTATACTATTTTCTCTGTGCCCATGTACCGTGAGCTACATCCTCGGGAGGTACACTGCCTCTCTTTTAACCTAACCCTAACTAAAACAGTGAGTGAGGACAGGCCATTATGTCCTACAAGTCTGAAACACAGATTGGTTCTCACAAAGATAGAAGCGCGCGCGCACACACACACACACACACACACACACACACACACACACACACACACACACACACACACACACACACACGGTCCTATTTCCAACACTTTTTGGGACACTTTCCCTAACATAGCCGCTACTTTAAAACTTTAAAACTAAACCTAGTCCTCACCCTGAAATTGAATGATTTACATTATGGAGATGTCTTTTGTGTTGCACCCGCAGTGTGACTCACACACATACAGTATACAGTAACTTAACTAAATTCCAGCACTTGTCTAAAGTTTTCCCAGTGGCCTGCCGCCTCAGAAGTTTCTATTCTCTGTTTTTTGACATGATGCTGTCTATTCTCCACAGGAACGTCTGTCATGAAGGTTACTGCATCAGATGCTGACGACCCTACATACGGCAGCAGTGCCAGAGTCGTGTACAGCGTCCTGGATGGGGAAAAGTTTTTCACTGTCGACAGACACACAGGTAAGACCGATCAAGACCACACATTCAGCATTCCCGACGCCTGCTATTTTTTCTTCTCATAAGATTGTCATGTGCTTTTTTTCTGCTGTACCTTTGGCAATTTAAAGATCAGAGACCATTATTCCCAGATCAATCAAAATTTATGGCCAGAAACATAAAATCAATTGGCCAAAAACACACAGTTTTATAAAGTTTGACAGCAGTTTGTTTTAGCCAGTACTGTGGCATAAATTGCTCAACACAGTGTTGCACCTTCAGGCCTTTCTTTGAAGAACTTAATTTGTGTAATAAGTAAAGGACATCATAAATATAGAACATATTAGAGATAGCAAAGTAAAAGTATTTGTCCTGCTAGTGCTAAGGGTCAAAGAACAGCAAATTTGTTGTGGTAATCACCCAACATTACATCCCAATCCTGGCTTATATATTTCCACCAGATCCAGATGTACCCTCTGAAGAATCTCCCTGAGCTATATAATGGAAAGTCCCCTATTCCCCGACTGGTCTGGAGCTTGTAGGAGTGATATTGCCTGACCCACAGTCTTTCAGGAGCAGCTTAGCATTGGTGTTGCCTTTGAATGCCCCTCCAGGGAAAAGCACTAAAGTTTTAATGATTCTTTTTTGGTCTCCACCACTTTGATTTGGTCAGCCTGGGAGCGTGGATGATAAATGGCTCTGCCTTGGTAGGACCAGCCGGGAGACTGGATGGTTCATTCCAGCTTCTGCCTCACGAAGCCCATTCCACCCACCCCCTTTCCCCATTTTGTAGGCAGACGGGCCTGCCTAATAGGTGCGAGTCAAGAAGGTCAAAATGAAGAGGAGATAGAACAGCTGTGAAATCTCCCTCATTAATATCACTCTCACTCACTCTGACAACAAACTGAACAGCCAGTCGCTGTGTTTTTTCTGTCGCTTTGGCCATGCTGGAATTGTCTGTAGGTGTTTTTTAGTATCTGAGTCAAAGAGAGGATTTTACAAGGGCTGAACCATACACTGTACATAAGGACATTTGCTTTTTTTTTTTCATTTTGAAGTACATCGTCACATCACTGTTGCATAGAAATACAAACATAATAATTTCCAAAAGCAATATCCACTAAAACAAGTTTGCATAATAAATCCTACTTGGTGCGTGTTGTCTTAAGATAAAAACTCTGAGCTATGTGGCGCCTATCATCACCTGAAAGAAATGCAATTCAGGGTAATCAGTGGAGATGATAATGGCATCCGTGGCTCACAATAGGCAGTGTAGGGTCTCGTGTCAAGGGGTACCGCTGTGTCTGCCTTATGCCTTTTGTGCTGGTGTGTGTGTTCTTGCATGCGACTCCTCAGAACTCCGCAATTATATTATTGCAGCTTCCACAAGAGGCTGCTGTGTGATTCTCGAAATGGAAAAATGCTCTGCTCAGCGGTTGTGTGGACTGCACATTGTTCCTAGCCGATGATTGGCTCTTTGGTCTGTGCTAACGCTGAGCGAATTACTTCCTCATCTGCCTCCTTCAAAAGCACGCTGGCAATGATGAAAGCTTCTGTATTTCAAGGCAAGAAGAACAAAGATGCAAGTGAAAAAAGCCACTTGTTCCATCCGTGGATTTCTTTGTTGAACTTGTAGATGAAGACGTGTGTAACTTTTCCTGTTTTAGTCCATGTGACCACTAGCTGTTCTATGTGTCCAGAAGGCACCCTGCAATGGCACCTCCCAGGAAAACCCAAGTGCAGCAATAGGTGCAGACCTTCAGTTTCTGACAGTGCTCACACAGTGGCTGAGAAAATGACACTCTGACACAAAAGGCAAGCTGACACCTGAGCCTTTCTGAACTACTTCTTCTCAGCTATCGTGGTAGTTATGAAGGCCGAAATGGCAGGATAGCTGTTTCCGTCACTAGCGCGCACAGTAGAATTACATTTCCATTGCCTAGTGAGATGAAAACAGAAATGCAATTGATGTGAGTGAAAAAAAAGAAGATTGGAACAGCATCATTTATTTTATATTAATGTATTACCATGCTGAGGCACTATTTCACAGTTGGTGTACACGGCTCTATTACTCGGTTAAATTGGTTAATGTTAAAACTACGTGATATGCATTGCAATATGGACCACATAGATGGACTGCAGTCATGAAAACAGACCATGCAGAGTCATCTACATATACTCTGTGCTGTGATTTTGGAGCAGTGGTGCTGTGTACGAGATGTGGATTGGGGCTTTACTTTTGACAGCCCTGATTTAGATGCATCCCCTCTGGCCTTTGGTGGATGAAAGAGGAGCATGTCATCTGCCTCCCTCCTTAACTCCAGTGCTGCATGTACTGTATTTTGGCTACTCACAGAACATGGCCCAGGGCTAAATGTGACTGGAATCAGTGAGTTGTGTACCCAACACAATGCAAACCTTTGGGAGTGAGACAGCACACCAAGCCCAGGAAATGCATCAATAGATTCTGATGTGGAAAATCCCAAGGGGTAAAGTGGAATTATATTACTACTGCACAGTAAACCAGCCGGCTATTGATGCTGCTGCTGCTGCTGGGCCAACAAGGAAGAGATGTGCAAACCATGAAGGACCACATGCATTGGCTCATGTAAACTTCACAAAAATATTCTCACCCTACAAAAAAGTATGGTCCAGATATCACATTGAACATAACTTTCAACAAGAACTGGTCTGGCCATAGTAAGCAAAGTGTGTTTCCACAAATGTCGTGGTTACAATGATGGTTTGTCAGTTTTTTGTTCTTCTGCAGAATTTCGGTTGAAATTAGGGAGTTGCACTAAAAATTCTTCAAATTGGAAGTCTTGGCTTAACTCATTCAGCGGCCTGTATGTGAACTGACCGCTGACTCTGTTGAAATGCAACAAAATGTGCACTTTGGAGTAAATGAAGCCATTGAAGCTCTCTGTGTGGCTTCTAACTCACTCCCTGCATTATATCACTTTCTCTATGTCCCTCGCTTGCTCTTTGGAAATCCACTTCTCAGGTCTGATTGCAGTCCTACCCACCATGGAGGAGTTGTAATACTGTTCAGGGTGGCTGAGGCATGCCTTCATTCTACCCCTATATATTATTCATTTTAATACAGCTGAGCCATAAAATGGTGTGTGCGCAGAGGCACACATATGACACAATCTCTTCCATCCAGCCAGTCTGAGGTGAAATGTAATGTGCTGCACTTGTGTCTCCATGATACAGTGCTTAGCAGAAGTTGATATTCAAACTGAGAGGGAAATATAGTTGGTTATTGCATCAGTGCTAGCCACTAATGTAACCTTTCTGTTGGCCTCACTTATTACTCTTACTCTTCCCCTCTCACTGTCTCGCTGTCTCTTTCTCCATCCCTCTGTCCTTCTCCTTCAATCTCTCCCTCATCCCTCAATCATTAGGGATCATCATGACAGCAGTGGCAGATTTGGACCGTGAGACACAGGATCGTTATGAGCTGGTCGTCAAGGCAACAGACATGGCAGGACAAATGGGCGGTCTCTCCGGCTCCACCACGGTGACCATAGTGATCACAGACGTTAATGACAACCCACCACGCTTCCCACAGAGTGAGCGTCTCCCGTGCATTGGCTTACCCTAGACAGAGAAAGAGATGGTGAGACGAGGGAGGAGAGGGAGGACATGGCAGAGAGAGAGGAGACAGAAATGAACAAGAGTGTGAGAATTAAGAGAGGGAGGAGAAATAATGAGGAGAGCGAAAGCCAAGACACAGAAACACTGAGACAATGATGAAAGACACAACATAGTTTGCAACCTGCAGGCCGCTGACACCAATAAGCAATAGCAGCATCAGCAACCATACTGAACGGCCTGCATGTAGTCTGAGAAAATCACCTAAATTCAATTTATTGGCCTATCAAACCTTCAGCCCATAACAAAGTAGTCTATCAAATATGGAGAATTGATGCGTTCCACTGCAGGTTTGATCATTCTTTTTAAGCGAGGCTCAAGAGAGGACTGAATCGATGCGGCTGATTGTTCCCTCAGTGTAATGTTATGGATTTATGATGGTGAGGTGGTTTTTGGGCTAAATGGTTTTCAGTGCACACGTGAGCAACAGGTAGAGTTAAAACATTCAGCTAAAAACGCAATCTGTCTCACCTCACCACATGCACACTTCTTCAGCTGAAAGATACAGTAGCTTTCTTTGAAGCAAACTGCTAAAGTCTGGTTTATTTTTTGACACACTGCATCAACAGAAGTACATGTTGCACAATAGAACTTAACGCATTCTTCCCATTTACAGACATATTAGCATGCTAACGTGCTACTCCGTACTGAATAGTAATTATTTTTGTGAATACAACAGTACTTCCCCCTCTTGCTTTCATTTCAGATTTTCATTTCATCCTCTTTTTTTTGGAGATAAACCATAACACTATTACTTTTGTTACAGCTGGAGGAACACCATCTGACAGCCTGGTTGATTGTATTTGATATGTCTCCACACACCTTTTCTTACTTCTGTATAAATCCTTTTTTCATCTCAGCAAATCATATTTACCCAGTCAGAGGGATAAACCCTGCAGGATTGCAGTGTCTCCTCTCCATGGTATGGGGAATAAATAGAGTTTGGAAAGCAGCTTCATAAATAAGATGCAAAGGAAGATGACTTACTGTATATGTCGGCGCTTTGATGTTTTCACATGATTTCCTTCTTGGGATCAATTACGTTTTATCTCCTTTTTTCTTTTCATCTTGCTTCTAATGAACTCTGGCAGGTCTTTTTTCTTCAGTGTGTTCTGTCTTCTGAAATAAGACTTCAGATTTAAGATTGATAACTTAGTCTCAACATAACTTATCATACACTTGATCATGCACACCACTTATTTGATGTAATAGATGTTTTATTATTATTTTTTATGACTACAATTTCAACACAGTTACAATTTCATGTTCATTTATTAATATTTGTTGAATTATAATGCATTTCTTCTAGGTAGTCAAATAAAAGTAGAGCTAGTGTCAGCTGTTAATGTAGTGCAGAGCATTATCATTTGTTCAGAAGGGGGAAATTGTTGTGTATGGACAGAAGATAAATTATTTCATACACTCCATTCTATGTGAATGCAATGTTTACACTGACATTAACCGCCTGAAGTCTGTTTGTTGCTGTTCTTTCATTATAATCTCATCCCAACTCCATTTTTCCATTACGCATCTCTTTCACTCTTTACCCTCTTTATCTTTGTTACTCTCTCATCCCTTCCTCCTCCCACTTTTCTCTCTCTGCTCCCTATCCATCTCTTCCCACTTCACTTCCCACCCTTCTTTTTCCACCTATGGCCTTCCATCTGTCTTTCCTCCTCTTCCGTCATCTTTCTTTTGTGGTCTTTTCTGTACCTACACTGTTTTTTTGTCACTTCCGCCCTCTGTTGCTTTGTTTAACCTAACTCTCCTTGCTTTATCCCTCCGTATGATTTCCACCTACTCCATATTCCAGAGATGTACCAGTTTTCGGTGTCAGAGGGGGCGGCTGTAGGGACGCCAGTTGGACGGGTCATTGCCACGGATGCAGACATGGGAGAGAACACAGATATGAGCTATCTGATCAAAGAGGGAGGAGAGCTCTTCAAGGTCACTACTGACGTTGAGACTCAAGAAGCTGTTGTCTCTGTCAAGAAGGTACAATTAACTTCAAAGAATGCTGCGCTGCTGTTGTTGTCTCAGACAATATTTAGTTTTTCTAATATAGAGGCAGATATGCACACAAACACACCAACTTCTAATCAAGAAAGTCTTAAATTCCCCATTTTTTAGTGCAAACACAATGTTTGGTGATTCATTGTTTTGTTCCTCCACAGCATGATATCAACAAGCTGAATGAGTTATTTCCTACTTCTGTAACACAATATTTATGCATCCTTATAAAAAACAATATTCAAGAGATGTAAGGATGGTGTGACTAAAAAATCAGTGACCATTAACAGGTCTGGTGGCCACATATACTGCTTCCCTGTCACACAGCAGCAGCAGCAGCAGTCCCTGGCCATCTCCGACAGAATCCAAGGAAACGTAATTTGGATTCTTTTGGTTAGAAATCAACAATCAAGCGGCAAGGCCTTTTACTTGTTAGCATTCAACTTAGAGTTATTTTGGTTCTGTTGGCACCTTGCAGCAAAGTCTTTCTTGTCAGTAAGCTGAACATCTCTTAGGCCATGTTCAGAGGAATTCGAGGTGTGCTGAAGACACGGGAGAAACAGAGATGATTGGTCTTTGATGATTGATGATCATTAGTGGCCCTCCAGGGGTTTGACAGCTGCTGTCAGTGCAGTGTCTCTTCAAAAGTTGAACTTTTTTCAACTTATTTTCAGCTTGGCAAAAGAAGAGGAAAACAAATGCAGACTGATCGCAGGACTATTCATTCAAGTGTTTCTCCTAAGTGGCACATTGCTGTTGTGAATGGGCCCTGATGGCCGAATGAACATGTGACATTCAGCCAGCAGCGGTATTTTGGTTCACTTTACAGCCAACAATGGCACTGGTGATGATAGCAATAACTTGAAACCATGAACTCGAGAAAGAATGGATTTGTGCTGCCATGATGGCTGGACTGCAACAGGCTATCCTAATTCATTAGTATCGCTACAATATAGCCTTAGTGTCAGCACCGAGCATGGTGTCACTTTGAATAGCTCCATGTGCAATGAGACAAAACCTTTTTTTTTTTTTACTTTCAGCCGCTGGACTTTGAGAGCAAGCGCACACACAATGTCGTGGTGGAGGCAGTAAACAAGCATGTTGACCCTCGCTTCGTGGACCTGGGTTCCTTCCGAGACCAGACCATTGTCCGTGTCAGCGTGTCCAACATAGACGAGCCGCCCATTTTTCAACCAGCTGAGGGCGCCATCATGGAAGTGCAGGAGGATGCCAAAGTAGGAGAGCTGGTTGGCATCGTCACTGCCAGGGATCCAGATGTGAAGAATAAACCTGTCAGGTACGGCAAGGGATCAAATGCTACTCGTCACGTACTTCCATGAGTTACACACAGTGATGAAGTTTACTTTGGTCTCTAATGGTTTTTCAAATCCTAAACCCTGATTGGTGTAAACCATCTGCAATGTGACCATGTGTTAACACAATCATAGTCCACAAGTATTATTACTTAAAATATAATTATGGAGCAGATTGGAGCTTTAAAGGAGATAATTGTTTCTGAACCACCAGTACCGAGGTTGTACTTGTGTGCATGTGTAATTTGATTTTTAATGATGTTAAATCGCTGCACGGTGGCGCAGCAGGTAGTGCACGTGCCTCACAGCAAGAAGGTCGCAGGTTCGATTCCCGGGTCGGGCCTTTCTGTGTGAAGTTTGCATGTTCTTACCGTGCATGCGTGGGTTCTCTCCGGGTACTCCGGCTTCCTCCCACAGACCAAAAACATGCTCATTAGGTTGATTGGTGACTCTAAATTGCCCCTAGGTGTGAGTGTGAGCGTGAATGGTGTGTGTATGTGCCCTGCGATCAGCTGGCGACCGGCCCAGGGTGTACCCCGCCTCTTGCCCGTTGACAGCCGAGATAGGCCCCCCCGTGACCCCGAAAGGGATAAGCGGCATAGAAAATGGATGGATGGATGATGTTAAATCTCGTGTAAATGAAAATCTTACAGCTGTGTTGAAAATGTAGAGATAAGATTAAAACACTACTTTAGTTACTGCAGATACACAACTGCTTTCTGCAACAGACTGCTGAAATATATCAACCAAAACACTGGCAATAAAATATTCCTGTGAAAAGGCAATGAAATATTGGTTGTGAAAGGTTACTGCTAAGTATGAATAATAGCATTATAAAGCAAAGTTTTGCATGTCAATGAGTACTTCATTTTTATGTGGCTTGGACGGGACACTGCAGCACTGCAACATGGGCAGCCAGTCCAAAAGCCCACTATCATGCTTCTGCTGTATGTATTTTTATCAGAACAGAATTTCTCCTATGAAAAATGAAGCTGTAAGAACTATAACTCACTAGCCGCAAGTAGATCCATAGGTAGCTTAAGAGAAAAGTCTTTTTTTAACAATTCTTTTTGAAGACAGAGCAAAAGCCCAAGCAAACAGTGAACAGCGAGACTTGCACAATGGATGACGCCGTCCTGTATGTGTCTTTTGTCTCTCCGATCGGTGTGTGTGATAAAAACAATATCATCTGATAATCTTCTGTACTAAGGTCTGGGGCTTATGTCCTGAGAAGAGCAATTGCTCTTTGTGAGAGGGGAATGTAGATAAGGGCTAAGACAGTCTCACTGACAGAGTATACACCGACACACGCAGTGCCTGTGCAAATTACCTCGATTAAAAATGCATGAGGTTCAGAGTTCCAGGTGTAATAAAGTGCAACACAATGGCAGCACTGTCATTCACCAGTGTCTTGGCATCCTGGAGCTGAAAGTGTGTGATACGTGTGCAAGCATATATGAGTAGGTGTGGCTGTGCGTTTGAGTAAATGAATGGGTGAGCGAGTCAAATGGATGGAGAGAGGATGGCCAGGAACATCTACAGGGCTAACAGTGAGCTAACAGCCTCTAGTGTGAGGCAACACACGTTCTTTGAACTCTGCAGTGATGATGTATTATTATTATTATTATTATTGATGTCTTTATTTCGAACATGTAACATGAAACAGAAGGTAGTTTAAAAAAAAGAAAAAAAAAACATGATTAATTACAACAGCAAAATAGACAATGAAATTCCACTGACAAACACTTAAACCTCTCAATTTACATGCGGGAAAAGGAGTAGGAAGAAGTGTAAACTTATTTAATCCTACCCCTTTATACACTACCTATTTTGTCTTCTTTAAATACACTAATAGACAATTAATTACCCATATATCATCACACAACCAAATCTACATAATCACAAATAATTTAATTGTAATTAGTGTCAAAACAAACAAAACAAAACAAAGCCCCTGGTGATTAACAAAGTCCCTCTACATTCCTGTACCTTGTGAAGATCATTTCGTTATACCTGTTTTTAGACTAAATTATGTTTGCACATTGTTTCTGTTCCACAGTTTCACTCCACAGATTGAAATACAAAAACTTTTCAGTATTGTTCGGACACTTAAAATCTTTAAATTTAAATTTCCCCTCAAATGATAACCCCCGCCCTGCAATCGGCTGGCGACCAGTTCAGGGTGTACCCCGCCTCTCGCCCATTGTAGCCGGGATAGGCTCCAGCCCCCCGCAACCCCGAAAGGGATAGGCGGTATAGATAATGGATGGATGGATGGATGATAACCCCCCTCTCTATCAAAAAACAAGTTTTGGTTATTCTCTGCTAATAGATTATTTCTTGTTTTGTATAAAATTTGAGCAGTTTTAATTCTACTAGGTCACAGAATTTGAAAGTTTTCGACTGTAGGAATAATGAATTTGTGTGTTCTCGAAAACCAACATTGTGAATTATTCTCATGGCTATTTTCTGAAGTATTACTAATGGCAGTATTGGGCTTTTGTAAGTGTTTCCCCAAACCTCTTAACAGTAATTTAAATATGGTAAACCCAGTTTACAGTAGAGAATGTGGAGTGAACTGTGATCCAGAATGTGTTTTGCTTTAGCGAGGACTGAAATGCTTGTAGACAGTTTGGTTGGTTCGTGTTTTATGTAAGATTTCCAGCAAATTGTGTTATCGATTATCACACCAAGAAATTTAATTTCATTCACTCTTTCTGTGTTGACACCATCTATCTGTATCTGCACTTGAGTATTTGTCCTACAGTTTCCGAATAACATGAATTTCGTTTTGCTCAGATTTAATGATAACTTGTTTTTATCAAACCATTCTTTGATTTTACTGAATTCGGAACTGATAACGTCCAAAAGTTGCTGCAAATTCTCACCAGAACCCAAAATGTTTGTGTCATCAGCAAACAGAACAAATCTTAATAATTTTGATACATTACAAATATCATTAATGTAGATGATAAATAATTTTGGTCCCAACACTGACCCCTGCGGGACTCCACACACGATGTCCAAACATTCAGATTTATGTTCTCCCATCTTCACAAATCGTTGCCTGTTTTTCAAATAACTTCTGACCCAGTTCAATGCGACCCCCCTGATCCCGTAACGTAATGTATAAGTGCAAAATATGTATTCACTGTTGATTTGATCAGTAAGACCACTGCTCGTGTAACAACTAAAACAAAGTCGAGCATGAGAGGAGTTTAAAGGACATAATACTGCTTTGCCTATATCACAGGGTTGTAGAGAACCATGTGTGCAGGAGCCAAGTTTGTGTTTTGTTGGAAAGAAAATGTTTTTAATTCTGCAGTTGTGACGCTAAAAACATGGTGGGAATGTACTAGCATCTCACAAAAACTGACATGCGCTGGAAACCAAAAGGTTCAGTTTTGTTTTCTTTTGAAGAATAATCATGGTAGGTGTGTGGGAAGGCAAGTATGAACCAAGACAAGACATTTATTTATTCATTTCTTCTTTTTTTTTGGACTCTCATGCTGTCAAAGCTGTCATCTGAACCAAATTTCTGGGGAAAAAAAGGAAAATAAAATGAGATATTGTGCAGGAGAGAGATCTATAATTTTCATTTTTAGAGTGGGGACAAATGTCAGCGGCAGGTGCAAATGTAACCCAGCCAAATCTAATCACCATTCTGAATGGGAGGCATGTTAATGTTAGATGTAACACTGACAGATACATGAATGCACATACACATGGCAAATAGACTACATTTATATAGCGTTTTTCTACCTCAACAGACAGTTGTGTTGTATTGTAAAGAAGTGCTTTACAATATTGCCTCTCATTCAACCACTCCCACACCTGCCTTGCAATGTGCAAGACCCGCCCATAGGCAGCAGCTCGGGGTTCTTGCTTAAGGAGCCTGTGTTGAATGGACAGGAGGAGCCGGAGATCGAGGCCTAAATGGACAATCCGATCTACCTCCTGAGCCACAGCCCCTCATGCACAGCTACTGCACACACATGTAGGCTGTGTCTCTGTGGAAGTGTGCAACCTCAGTTCGGTATCTTAAACACTGATCATTTCACTGCCATGGTGTCATTTTAGATGCAAGACTTGATTTGAAAGAGGCAGCAAAATCTCATTTCAAACAAAGGTTATCTTGAGGTCATTCTATCTAAATCTAGTTCCATCACGACTAACAAGGAGCAGCAGAAATATTTGTCCTCCTCGAGGTAATTATCAGAATCAGTTGCAGTGACATGAATTAAATAGGAATGCTTTCTACGCCCACACTGTTTAATAAATCAATGCGTGATCAGAAACCTGTTTCCAATGTGCTGCTCTCTGTACTGCATCAGTGTAGCATATGGGTCTGTTGACATGATGTTTTATATCTACAACATGTGAGCATCATTATCATGAGACCTGGGAGAACGCTGGCTTGTATGTTTGTCAGAGAGGCCTTAAGAGCTTACTGTGTAATGCCCTCGGTACTTTATTATGGTTTATGTGGGCATGAGTAAGCCAGCCAGCTGTTTGTGTGTTTGCGTGTGTGTTGGAAGGCGCGGGGGGGGGGGACTAAGAACAAAGAAACCTTTCAGCAGATTTTTGTTGACTCACCAATCCTTTCAGAGCACCAAGTATCCCAAAGAAGGAAAGATGCATTTGTGGTTTTTCTAGAGTGCACAATGAAAATTTAATGTTTATTTTCTTACTCTGAATAGGCAAAGAAAGAGTGACTATATTGCCGCTTGCAGTAAAGGGACACAGCACTATTAGGGTCACCGGACCTGTGACAAGCCTCCAGTAAATTCCTTTAAAATATAATTACTTTAACCCTGGTCCCTGCTGTATTCCTTGTTATTATTCAGTGTTGCCAAAAGTCAGCTCTCCATGTCCTTGTTAAGTTATTAAAAAAAAAAAAATGCCTTAATTAAATTACTTCACATCCTATTTCTTTGTGTCTGTTGTTACAGGTTTTCTATCGATCGGACCACAGACCAGGAGATGATCTTCCATATTGATCCCGATTCGGGTGCCATCACACTGGGCAAGATTTTAGACCGAGAGACCGCAGGCTGGCACAATATCACCGTGAAGGCTGTGGAAGCAGGTACATTGTTTTCCACTTCAAATTGAGCGAATCGCTCGTGGGATTTCATACTTCTGGAAGAGAGTGATACTATTTTTTATCAGTTGACTTTTTTCACCTTGCCAAAATTTCTGAAAGTTGCTGAAACGACTGTGAAATCCGTTTCAGCAAGTATGTATATTACCAAAGGGAATTGCTTTAAAAGCTCGTTTCCACTCCGTGCGACGCTCATGGACCTTAACATGTCAAAACAAAGCCTTGAAGAAACGTCAGGATCACACCAACACAGAACAGAAATGAAATGAACAAATTATTCAAATGAATCTCTGTAATCTTTCATGATTACAGTTAATGTCACAGCCGCGTATTTCTCCTTCTCACATCGCTGGAAAAATTAAGCAAACAATCACAAAATGTTGCTGTGGGGCCACTAAAACTGCTCAGAAGGAGAACTTTTGCATTTATTGGAAACAATTTACAGCCCAGTTTTAAAACAGTACATTTCAAATTGCTCTGATGACTGGCAAGCTTTGTCTACACCCAGTGCCTGCCAGAGATGGAGACTGTACAAGTTGAATTAGCTGTCCAACATTTGCCGACTCCCACCAGGGGTGATATGGAGTGACAGACAACCTCACATCGCTGTGCTTCATTAGCTACCAAAGCTTTTGGCACATTTTCAGCAGCACAGTGTTGTGGCTTTTAGCATGGAGAAAGACAAGGAAATAATACACTGTAGTGGAACAGCACTTAAATGGACCTAAGAGTTTGTTGTAAACAAAATTTATCATCTGAGGTCAAAATACTACTCTAATTAGATAAAATATTCTGCGTTAAATGAAAGGTAGTGCACTGGTTCCTGTTTGACTTGTGGATAAAAATAAGTATTTTATGCTTGTCTTAACTGGTCAGAAACTTTTACATCATCATGAAACATACATAAAATAAGTTTTCTAGTTTAGATGTAATTATTGTCCCAGCACTTGTTAAACCTCTCAGTCAGTTTGGGGGTTATGCAAATGTTTTCTTTACAGCTGAATCACAAATACCATCCATCCATCCATTTTCTCATTTTCCGACTATCCCTTTTCGGGGTTGCCGGGGGGGCTAGAGCCTATCCCAGCTGTCAACGGGCGAGAGGCGGGGTACACCCTGAACCGGTCGCCAGCCGATTGCAGGGCAACATATACAGACAAACAGCCATTCAGTCTCACACTCACACCTAAGGACAATTTAGAGTCACCAATTAACCCAATGAGCATGTTTTTGGTCTGTGGGACGAAGCTGGAGTGCCCAGAGAGAACCCACGCATGCACGGAAAGAACATGCAAACTTCACACAGAAAGGCCCTGCCTGACCCAGGGATCGAACCCGCGACCTTTTTGCTTTGAGGCACTACCTGCTGCGCCCAATCACAAATACCTTGAGTTTATACTGTTCGGCTTCAGTGGAAAAACAGCTGGTCAGCTGGAAACCCGCACTGAGCTGGTTTTCATATGTCCTGCCAACCCATCAGGGACATCATAGTCCTCTGTGGTATCCATCAGTGCACTGTCATCTTCCTGACATCAGGATGAAGACACAGCCATCATTTTATTGCCCGTCTGACAAACACGTCACTGAAAATGAAGGAAGAGCTCCCACTTTTTTCATCTCATTGGGTTCTTTTGTCATTGCAAAGAAAATGAAGAATGTAATAACTTGAGGGAACTGGGAAGTTATTACGATAACATTAGAAGTAAACTTGAGAAAGGAGGAGGCCTTCCCCACTTTTTCAATCTCATACAGATGAAGTGATTTTGGGATTGCAGTGAAAGCAGAGGAGATTGCATTCTGCATCTAACTGGTATCCACCATTGCACACAAGTAGGCAGAAGGAAACAATGCACATAAACAAAGCTAATTTTAATATTTGTTCCTCTCTCATATAGCCTCAGACTGTGATTACTCCAATAATCAATACAGCCTAAACTGAATAGTAAGCAGTCTCACCCAACACAAACATTAAGACAAAATTAGACTGGAGTATTTTTTATTTATTTTTTTTTCAAGCTGTAATTCCCAGAGCAATTTGGGCGCTTTTGTGCTCTGCCTCTTTGTGCTTGGCATTATGTCATAGGCACATTTTAATGTTAATTGAACATTTAAAGCGGCCCTAACCCCTCCAATATCAGACATAAACACATGCCTGCACTTGATAGATAAAGCCTCTCACATTGCCTTCCAAGGAAACATCCGGACAGACAGAGTCAGTGGTCAGCGCCATCAGAATTCCCATCCAGAATGTTTCTTTATCACATGTTAGCTCAGGGAGTTCTGAGAGCTGTAGACGAGCAGACAGGAGACATAGAAAAAAAGGAGAGGCACTGAAAGTAAAAGCACCACAAGAGAGATGGGAACGGGGTGCTGAGGGGACTTGTGAAGCAGCTAGAGTATTTTAAAGGGCTGCATTTTCTCCATACTGATTTTCTTCTTTTTTGGTTGGGTCCCTCTGCTCATTAAGGCTGGCGAGCCACAAGGTCAACCCGTCTGAAGACATTGTTTTGCCGCACAACCTTTAATTATTCCCCTAGCCCATTACTGACCTTTGAACTATTGTATTGCCACTATATCAGTATTGGACAAGTGACAACAGCTTTCTGACATGCTCAGAGTCTGTGCCCCAGGATTAACCCCAGCTTCAAAACTGCAAGAGACACACTAAATGTCAATTACCACACATGTGCCTGTGGAGTAAACTAAAGATGTTTCGGTTCAAGGGCAGCTGTGGGTAGACTGCACTGTGATGACACCCCACAAAACACAAACACATACACATGCACACACCACATGTCTTCAAATTTATCCAATTAAAAGTAGCAACCGCCGGCATCTCTTCCTGCAGACATCGTCACTGTGAAAGAGGAAACAACCTCTCATCTGTATAGTACTTGTCTCCCTTCCAGAGAACACAGAACCCCCTGAGTACAAGAGGAGCATTTAACTGCACTGTCACTAGCTGGGGTACTCGTACTGCCTGACAGTCTTCTCCATAGAAACATATCGGGGTAAGTTAGAGTGACATATAATTTTCGAGAACTGATAGCAAGTATGATATCACCTTGCAGAACTGCTTTTTTACCCAGACAGGTAGGTGGAAAAAAAGAGCATCACCCTGAGGGTAAAAAGATAGCAAAGTAGCTGGAAAGTCTTTATCTCTTGCACTGTTGCAGTGAAGAGACAATTTCTGCAGCATAACTTTTCTCACTTGCTGTCTGGCAAACAAATGCACACTGTTTGATTTTAATAGCATCAGAACATTAGTCTCTCCGACTCCAAATGAATCACACACTTGTTGCAACATTGTGAAGCGAGATAAGTGTCTCTTTTCAATCAAAGTTGGGAAATGCAAAAGAAAAATGGACCTAAGGGGAGCAAACCAAAAAAGAAAAGAACAGAAAAGGAAAAGAAAGGCCAGCCCTACTTACAGAGTACAATACATGGTTCGCATTAAGCAGGGAGTCAAAATGAAAGATGAGGTGTAATCAGGGACCAGAGGTCGTGACCCGGCCAATGTGTACTCCTGGGCTGTTGTGTTATAAAATCACTCACATGTTCTTACTGCCAGTGTAGCTGCAGAGGAAGAGGCAGATCCTGAATACTCAAACAGTATCTTTTGCTTACCTGCTTTTAGTAAGTTGATGTAATTACTTTGTCAAACTGTGGTCCTGCATAGTATGTTGAGTACTTCTGGGAAACGTCTGGTACTCAAGGCCACTGAGTTTCTCATTGCATTGTTTTAGTCTCAGAATGTTTTGAAGATGAATGGCTACAGATGCACCGCTGTCATCAGGCCTGTTGTTTGTGGTGTATTTATGTGCTTTATACATGAGTAGTCTTCACTTGGATGAATATGAAGTGGACCTTTTGTTTGTCTGCCTCATCATCTGTCCCTTGATGATTCAAACCCCACTCAGTGAATGTTGATGAAACACAGAGGCTTGATGCATCCACCTTTGGAGAGCAGCTGGTTTATAATCACATTATTGCTGTAATTACCGTTTATCATTTGACCATTAATGAAACTTGGGGAAATTGCACATCTGTCCAATGTGTCGCAGTAGAAGACTTTGATTGATTGGTCAAGAGACACGTTGACTTACTCATGTACACCAAGAACATGGTGTTACAATAAAATGTCTTACAATTGTATGTAAGATTTTGTCCATCATAAAGATGCTAACGAGGCCAATGAAGTGACATAGAAACATCAGTTTGGTTTGTATATTAATGTAGATAATATAAAGGAATGCATTTGACCTGTCGTGTGTGTATTCTGTTGCTGGACTAGTTTGCAGTTGTTGGCATCTAGCTAGCATGCCAAAGTCAGGACAAATATTCAGCTGGTTTCATTAAAATTGGACAGATTCCTCATTCAAATTATATTCAAACATCCTAGTAACCTGATAAAAAGCAGCAATGTCGAAGAATGAACGAAATTTTTCATGATGATGTGAAATATCTCGACAGGAAAGCCTACTGAAGGGTTTTCTAAATGCAGGTTGTACCTCATTACTAACGCTGGAAAAGTGCATTTATTAAATGATGGAGCCCATTCACAGTTTTCAGTCACCAGCAGAGGCATATTGCCCCATTCTGTAAGAATGATATTGACAAATCTTGTATTACATCGTGACTTGAGTCTTGATATCTGCTAACAATGTTTGAAAGAAACAGATGTTTTCCTCATAAAGAACTAATGTCAGCGTTTACACTGAGCGTGTCTGTGCGTTGCTCTCATTGGTTGCTTGGTTGATCAGCGTCTTATGCCACAAGCTGTCTCTCGATGTTAACATGGGTACGATTGAAACCAAGCAGTTTGTGCTCGGTTCGTGTTTAGATGGAAAGTCTCTGTGCATTCGTTTGTTTCTATAGGTTTAGTGAGATTGTTGTTTGCATTCATTTTATCATAGAAGGTGTTTTTTTTGTCATGCAAATGAATGAAAAGCAGCCACCACGGTGCAGAAAACCTATGCATTTCGAAGCATGTTTTGATTCTCCTTGGTGTATCAGGTGTGTGCGTTCCCAGTTGCTAAACCTGCAATACTGATATTGGTGAAAATTATTTTCCTTATTTGTTGGCTGAATATTGTAATGGAAATGAGTGAGTTGCTGCATATGCAGTTTGGGAATCAGCACCTCAATCTGTTAGCTTTTGCTGATCCATCAACCTTCCAGCTTTTCCCATAATTCTCCTGTATTTTACCCTTTTCTTTTGTTGTCCTCCTGTTTAAATGTGTTCTCGTAAATCTCTCTAAAAAACACAAAAAGTTGACAGGAGGCATAACCAGCAGGTGGCAGTATGCAGGACATTAACTGTAACATCCATTACGGCACCCACCAATAAAACAAGAAGCAAAAGAAGAAGATAGATGAACGTGGAGGGGGTGGAGTAGCTGCCAAAAAGGCTAAAAGTTTGTGTAAGCCTCTCACCAAATGGGAGGAGGTTTAGCCGTACAACGTCGGTCAAAGTCATGCTAAAATATGCTGCAAGGATTTTAGTGTATCACACAGAGGGAAAAGCAACAAATCTGTCAAGCATAAGTGCTCCCAAGAGGCGCCGAAACATGCTCCATCAATGACTGTATTTATACTATCTCTGCCATCCATTTTCATAATCACCCTCTGCTACCAAATATCTCACTTGCCAGTCGTGTCTCTCAAAATCAGCACTGAAGCATAATGTGTAAGTGTCGGTGTCCTTCAAGTAGTACATATGTAAACTAAGTGCTGAATTGATATACTCTTTTGTGTTTTCATTTAATAAAATTCACAGCATTTCACTTTCAAACAGGACTCTGATTCTGGCGACCTGATTGTGGTAACTTACTTAATGTGGGAAATCCTCAACCCGGTCCTTGTTGCTGTGATATTTTAAAGCAAGTGGCTGTACTACAAGTGTGTACCTTTGTGTACATGTGGATCTGTGGATAGTGGATAGGGTGGTGGGACAGCCCACAGCGGGGGCAATGGAAAATTTCCCTTAGTTTCAAATCCCCATGTGGACAGGTATGCTTTTGTGAAAACATTTGTATTTGATTCGGGGTAATTGTGGAATATTTATTTAGCCTTCAGGCGTGTGGCGTATAATTTAACAGTCTTAGTGAATATTTTCAATGATTTAGGCTGTTTGGAGGGCCTTGAAATGTTCTGTTTGCATGGGGGGCATTTACAGCTGTTTGTTCTTAAAAACATAATAACTCGAGCTGTAATAAGGAGATTTTGGTTGAACACTGGTGTGACTGTGTAATATTTGAACAGTGCAACTGAAGAAAAATGGCCGTAATTCTCCGCAGCGTCTGTGCCTTCATGGCCGGGCCTCTGGCTCAGTTAAGAGAGACTGTTGAGTTCTTAATCCTGACAAAAGCGACATTTTAAACCACGCTGCTTCCTCCAGCAAAGAAGAAGAACCATTTGGTCGTAAGAGGCACGACCCTTGTGACACACGCACCTGCATGCAGGCGCTCACATGTATGTGAAGACCTGCGCACACACAGGCTCTCACATCCTCTGTCTGTCTTCCCTGAAGTTATGTCAGTGTAATTCAGTGCCTGAGAGATCAGCTATACAGTCGCTCTGAAAGATTCGCAACAGCTGGTGAGCGCCGCACAGATGCAGAGCATGCCAATAATCTGTTGAAATCCTTTTATTCTTCTTCCCTATCTGCAGACAGATTTAGAACAGCGCCACTTGGTCCAGATGAATGAACCTGTCTCACTGAATAACTCTTTTTCCCAATGGAGGGAGTTCAGGGTGGGTAGAGGCGGGGAATTCTCACATTGTTTCATCTGTTTTCAATTCTGGGAATTGAAATGTAAAATGTGTAACATCTGATGATTGCTGGTTTTCATTTTGGCACAGCGGGGACGGCAGCATAATGTGAAGACGAAATTAGACGAAGAAGAAGAAGAGAGGAGATATCTAGCGCTGGTGGAGCTCTCTGTGCATTTATGTTCTTGCCGCTCTGGCAAAAAGCAGTCAATTAAAACCCTGCATTGATGTGAGGATTATGCTATTAGTTGAGACCAGCATTCTCATTAGCAGCTGTGCCACTGTTGGGCAGAACTGTGTGGTGAGATAGAGAGCTTGAGAATTTGCCTGCAAGTCTCTGTTGATTATTGGTTTGTCTTTTTCTTCTATCTGGCCTATGGTTCACCTTTCTTTCATCTCTTTTTATGGAAAATACTTCAGTGCTTGTATGAGGTGCAACGCCTCTGAGTTCACCCATCATCGGTTTTTGTTTTTCTTTTTGCACATGAGCCTGGAGTTTACCCTTTGCATCATCAAGTGACAAGGAGCTGCAGCCAGAAAGTCCAAATATGGGCAACAAAGAGGAAACTGGGTGGAGCTGAGGTCAGGCAAGAAAGCAGCAATTACCACGGCTGAGTTGGGATTCATCATTTAAAGGCAACACGCCTCCAAATATGTCACTCTGTAACCCTTAATGTCTTCTTTATGGAACAGTAATTTCAAAAATGGCTGTGAGGACACAGCTTAGAGGAGAGGTGACTACTGAGACCTCAAGTCTTTGTGAATAGGACATTGACTTTGAGAGACGTTGAGGGTCCTTCTTCTCAGGACCTCAGTCCAGTCTCTGGCGCCATTAGATGTCCAAGTGGCCTTCATCAGAAACAAAAGCATTGATCATTGCTAAAACTATCTTTTTTTTTTTTCTAACAGTCCCCAAAAAAAGAAGTATTGTGAGATCTACCAAGAGTCAGTGATCTTTCATTAACCATAACTTTGACTAAAGGATTTTCCTGAACAGCAGATCAAAAACTGCTCAGCCATTTTTTTCTATTAAGACTTGTATGAACCAGCTGTTTGGGCATTTAGCTCAGCTTCGAGAGATCACTACAACTAATAACTACTGCTAATAACAAACTATCCATTAAAATTGCAAACGCTACCCAAGATCACTTCATTTAGATTTTACATTTAAATGCATCGGTAATTTCAAAATGTGTGAGAGTTTACTTAATTGCGCTTAATTCTCTGCTATATTTACATAATTACAGCAATTTAAATTCATATACTGGAGCTCTTTTCACTGCAAGGATTTCTGTGTTTTTCCACCACTGGGTTATTGTCAGTAGCTGAATGTTGTTACATTTTCTGTAGGGTGCATGAACTGGGTGGTGACAGCTGTGTATACTGATTTATTCATAAGCAATGTACTCTAATTAACCAGGATATCCAGACCAACACTTGAAACAACCAGATCACTCATTTCTCAGAGATAATGTTCTCTCCAGCTCTCTTTCTATTTCCCTCACTCATCTGTCACACACACACACACACACACACACACACACACACACACACACACACACGCACGCATTAGGGGCCTCTGGCTCCCTTCTGTGCTGTGCATCGTGTTTTATGAGTAAAATGGAAACTCCATCAGAAATTATCATATTATGATTGAGAATGGGAATTAAGATTCAAGGAGAAGTCAAGCTAATTTGAAGTGGGTTTTGATTGTACTAATTACATAATCTTCTCCACTCCCACGTTTGCATTCTGGCCCATTAAGAAAAATGTCTTGAGAGTGCATTGTGCTGTTATTCCTCGTGTTTTATCTACTTGAAAATGGCATGAGAAATAAAATTACAGCACTGTGTTCGCAATTTTGTCAAAAGCATTTATTTGTCATTACCATTGTGCTAAGGTGTAGCTCTTGCACTCAGACTATTAAACAGCTAAATACTGTGGTGTCATTATCAGATAGTGAGGACCTAGAGACAAGAATGGAATCTTTGGTACCATTTTCATGTCAGTCACTGGTGCCAGAAAGTGTTATTCAGGTAATGGGTGCAATTTGCAGAGACATTAGATTAAAACCCTTCAGCACTTAGCCACAATGCCAAACCAACTGTCTGCTTCTTTGTCGAAAACTGCGTCCATCTGGGTCTTGTCTCACTCATGCTGAAGACAGACAAGAAGAGCATTAAGAATCTTACATATGGACTCAATCACTGTGTTTACATGCAGTCAAGTAACCCTTTCATAACCGGAATATCAGCAATAACCCGGTTGCACACGGCCATGTAAACACCAATAACCCTTTAAAAAACCGGAATATGACCCCTGGGTTTCTCCTTTTCTAACCCGAATATTTGGTCATGTTTATATTTGGCCTATCGGAATATCCCCATCGAACAGAACATTAATTTGCGTTCTGCGCATGTTCTCTTCGCAAGGAATCTTGGTCTTTTGAGTGCAGGTAGCATGGATATGGATGGCACAGCTCCGGCTTCATTTCTTCACGTTCTCGCCTTCCATTAATGAAGAAAGTGAGACAGAATAGTGGTGGTGGGTCGGCACACGCACCAAAGTGCAAATGAAGGCGACTGCCACCGCAGTTGTTGTTGTTTTTGGATACAGGAAGAAGAAGCTGAAATGACGTGTATTGCGTCATGATGTTCTCCGTGCGTCGACACGTTGTCCGTGCGTTGCTGTTTTGAACGAGGTATCCCAAATGATTACCCCTGTTTGCTCACGCATGTAAACAGGTTATTCCGAATGTTTCAGAAACCGAAATATTGACCATAACCCAAATATTGACTGCATGTAAACGTAGTGACTGTCTACACCAGCCATGGCAAAAGGAGCATGTCAGCAGCATCTGCAGGCCTCAGTCTCTTCCCTGAACATGTTCAGCCAAAGGACTTTTGCGTGGTTTGTTGCATTTTGTCAGTGCGCACAGCCCGATACACAGTCCCTGCAGTTATGCACACGAGTGAAGAAAATTGAAATGCAAAAATATGCTTTGGGTCGCAGGAAAGCTCAAGTGAAAAGCAGGTCGTTTTGCAGTCTGTGTAGACAGCATTATTGATTATAAGTAAACACATATCTGGGTAGTCGGATGCACACAAGATGGACAACTGAAAAGTATGAGTGAAATGCCTCCAGTGCAGACAGCCTGTTACTTGATAAACACTCCAACCAGGATCAGAGCCTCATTCGTGCTGTTGCCAGGCACTGGTGATATGCACGATGATCCTACCCCGACTTTATGCAGCCACTTTCCTTATTGTGATCTATTTCACGCCGTCAGTCGCTCAGCATTGTCTTATTGCAAATGCAGCTAAAAAGTCGTTCAGACACATATCTGCCACAGCTCTTCACACTTCTAATTATGCGTCGAGACGGATGTCGTTCATATTTTTTCTTTCCGTCTCTCCCGCAGATAACCACACCATGGCGTCCCACTCAGCAGTGAGTATTCGCATTCTGGATGTAAATGACAATCCTCCTGAGCTGGCCACACCGTACGAAGCCTCTATATGTGAAAATGCCGAAGCAGGCAAGGTGAGTTTTGAATCTGTACGTTTGTAAAGTCAAAATGAGGCCAGCAATAGATTTCTGTTCGCTGAGGAACAAGTTAAAGATGTTGATCAAGTTGCTGGAGCCTGATGCTCTGTTTCATTAGTGCTGATGCTATAAAGGCAGACGTTGGGGCACTTGAAAACAGTGTGCAGACACACTAACACACTACATTAGCATCAGAAAAAAAGATTTGTTACAATGCCACAAAGAAACATATTACCTGTGGGTAATTCAGTTGAAAAGGGCACCAAAAACAGTGCACAGCCCACACAACACTGAGCACAACACATTTATTAGTGTACAAAACTCAAAGCTAATTATTGATATGAAGTGAACTGAAGTGTACTCAGCTGTGGGAAGTGTTTTGGAACATCAATGATTTTTTTTTTCTTGCATTGTAGACATTAATCACAATAATACTGCAGGAAGAAGTAGATATATTGAAACAAGCGACATCTAGACATTAAACAATTAACACAAAAGCATTCAGAACAAAGCATTCAAATCAATTAACTAATTAAATTTGATATAATTAAAGTAAAAACACACAGAAAAATTAATGAATAAATAAAGTTGTAAAAACTGTCATAATAACTTTGGATTTTTAGTGGTCTCGATACCAAAAAGCCATGCTGTTAAAGCTGGTTTATCTTCACTCAGGCAGGCAAAAACAGAAGCAAAAACAAAGTCCTCGATTATGAAAATATTGTTAGACGGAAGAACTGTGTGGATCAACGTCAGCGAAGGTGTCTGATACTGAGAATCAGCATCCTTTGTTCTGTGAGCTCGTTTGATTTAGGCTAAATTTGAGAGTCACGGATAGCAGCGTGGTCTCTGGTTTGTCTTTAAATTAGCTTTTTCTCTTTCACACATAGCCTGCACTATAAAAAGTGAATGAAGCAGAATGTGTGGCTTCCTTCCATCCGCATTTCTCTTAATTTAGATGTCAGCATGAAGTTTCTGAGGGGTTATGTGCATCATGACGGGCAACGAAAGCAATGCAGCCATTCTGTGATATGTGATATACTGCTAGAGACTCGTCTACAACAACACATAGCATGTGAAGACGTCAGCTGGTTCCACATTAAACAGCGTGGCAAATATGTTCAGATCCTTTTGTTTACGTTTCATGTCCTGAAACCTCTCGCCAAATGCCTGAAGGAGTGTTCAGATGTCATAGCGGGCTTTTGTTCTTGCAGAGTCTGAAATGCACCGTGTTACCCCTTTCCAGCTGCCCCTGCCACAGTTTTCAGCTTTGCTTCAAATGATTTCACATTTGAAAGCCGAGAGCTGAAAAGCTGGCTGGGACCTTGGTGCTTGAGGTTCAGCTCTGAGAGGTACTTGGTTATGTCTATCATGAAGGCCAAATCACGGAGTCACACGTTTTCCCTCCATCTTCATGAATTCTTCAAAATAGAGTGACAATTTGGAATAGTTTTACTAGCAGCTCTGCAGCAACAACGAGGCACTTCTTCACAAAGTCTCCTTCTGAATGAGGTTTCAGCTTCTTAGTGATTTGCTCGCTCAGCACAAATCTTGCCTCTGTCAGAATGCGGTCTCGTCAGAGCTGCTTGTGAAGCACCCAGACTCTGCCGAAGAGCGTTAATTTTATTCAAGTACATTTGTCTTTGCAACTCCTCCACTTCAGCATGTCTCCAGATGTAATGACGCTCACAGATTGGACTTCACGGCGAGCTCGTCCCCACAAGCAAACAAGACACATGCTGGCTTGCCTGTTCCTTCCAAAAAAAGTAGTGGTTTATCCATTTCTCTTGGAAAATTTACTCTGCATCTTCTTTTCTCAATAGTCCTCATGATGCATGTCATTGCAGCTGTCACAATGACGTGACAGTTAAAGAATTTTGCTATATGTGAATCCCACCCCTGCCCGAGGATATGGTCAAAAGTCCCAGAAAAAGCCAGTAAGCAAACTGACAGTGGTATTGGAATATTTTCTAACAATATTATCATAATATTCACATCTGTATCTTTTTTTTTTTTTGTACCACCGATACTCACCAGCCTTCCTATAACTGGCTTTTTTATTTCTATAATTCTGATTTGGATAATTTTCAATTGCACACTTATCTGACACCTCATCTGAAAGGAAAATTAGAACTCAGCTTTTTGGCAATGACACAATTTTCCTAAGATTGTCAGAAAGAGAGCCAGAAACAAACTGTTTTCCAAAGAATGTATTTATGTTCTCTGTTTTTTCATGCTGGATGCACATTAAAAGTCAGTGGGATTAATATTTCACAGATTTCGATATTGGATTTCTGTCTATGTCAGCAATGTGGTTGTTTAAACTAAATAGAAAAGATTTGGGGCATTCACATTTGAAGGGATACACAGTTCTGGCTGCCAAAATGCTTCCTGCATGCCGTTTGATGGGGGATCTGGGGAATATGAGACCCTGGGAACATGCTAGACACGCTCCTCTATTTGACAAGCTCTGTATGAAGGACATCAATCATCAGCAGTCGTTACAAGAGTTACAGCGAGAGAAATGAAGTTCCTCCTGTGCTTTGTTTAAACATGTTACAAGAAAAATGATACAGCGTTTAGTGTACATTAACATAAACTTCAAACAAGTAAACAGGTGACAAAATTAAACCCTACAATGATTTTTGGGTGCTTCATTACCCAGCACCAATCAAACAGTGGGACTCTGTTTGAAAAACCAAGACAAAAGGCAATACTATAGTTATTTCCAATCCGACAGGAGGGCAGGTTCTCCCCCGATCGCCATTAAAAATGGGCAAAAGTCATTAGGGTGTTTTATTCTTGTTACACAGTCAACAGGCCCTGGGCTGAGTTAGACCCAATTATCATGTGCAGAGCAAAGGAATAATTAAAAAACCAAGGCTTTAAAGTGGGGCCTCCATGCTGGAAGCTGCATTTACATGTGTAATGAGGCTCAGGCCTCTCCTCCCCTTGATCCACAGACTCTTAACCACTTATAGCCCCCCTGTGCCTCTGCAACGCCACCCGCCTGCGCCTTTCTAGAACATTGTCTGGTCTGATCTCCCTCACTCCCACCTCGCTCCCTCTCCCATCTGCGTGAGCCCACATTAACCTTCAGCGCCTAATCACACAGAGATGATTAGTCTTCCAGCAAAAAGATCATTGCTGGCTCCCAGCATTGTGAAAGAAAAGTTTTTTATTGCTCTAATTAGGGAGAAATGCAGTGAAATATTTCACTCCGTAATTACGCACCAAAGAATAGGGATTCGTTCCATCTATCTGTCTAGCTATAAGGCTGTCTCTCCATCTTTTTCCTGTATATATGACTGTTTGTCGACAAAGGCCGGACAAATGACGGGAGTGTCTGGGAATATCTGTTCATTTCCATTTCTTTCTTCTCAAATTTTTTTTTATCTCAGTTATTGTCAGCTCTCTACAGAGTGTCTTTTCGTATGTTGTTGTGGGGAGCTCTCCCAGCATCGCCAGACGAGATTGAATGAAAATGTGTTAGCCTTGGGTCAAAGGCTTTCTAACGCTCATTTTCAGCCTCAGGGGTAACCACTGGGGGGCATGGGGGAAACAATTTTCTCCTCTATGTTATTTTCAGAATAATATAAAAACAGGTTTTCAGTAGTTATTGTCAGGCGTCTTTGCCTTTGAAAAATGAAGTAACTAGTATGGAGAAAATGTGTTGGGCTTGTGGATTTACTGTGTCTACGCTGGTGCTGAAAGCTAGTGTTTCTAGCTTTTTTTTTCCTCTTCTTCTCTGATTAATGGCAAGGACAGAGCCTTTCCATTGTTGGCCCTCCAACTTGGAGAGAAGTGAATGAGTAAATCAATTGACTAATGAATTACTCATATATCATACATATACTGCGCTTCTCCATTGAAGGGAGACCAATAAAAGTTTAGGTAGTGACAGAATAAACAAGGCTGAACCAAAAAATAGCTTTGCAACTAGAAGTTTAATGCTGCTGAATTTCTCCCCATCAGTAAGTGAAACTTTGATTCACAATACTAAAAAAAAATCAGAGGTGCTGGCACTCTGCCCTCGTTTAAAACCCCTTGGTCTCTCGAGAGGTAATTGAGTTGTTTGGCAACTGTCCGATCAGAACAATTTGGCCACATCCATTATTCAAGCTAGCACTTGAGCGCTTGAGTTGGAGGCCGTACACATGCTCTGTAGGTCCTGGGATTTGGAGCAAACAACACGATGTCGACAGCCTTTTCTGAACTTCTGCCATTGATCCTCTCTGCGTTCGGCTTCTGCAGCACCAAGTAGCTCTCTGTCACAAATTCACACGCACCTGCAAGCACATACACACACGTATACGCATTCATGAATATCACATTAATATGATGCAAATAATCATGATACATACAGTAGAAGTGATTCGGTAGATCGCTGCATGTTTTTTAGTTGTCATGAGGCGACATGTGTAAAAGCTGAGCTGACGTAGCCCAATTCATATCTGTTGTAACGCGTGCTCTTTAATAATTCATACAACAGAGTGACACATTCTTAACTCAACGTTTTTAAGTATAACCAACAACATGTTGGAGTAGCCCACATAAACAGGTGTGCAATCGTGAGACTTAAAAAAAAGGCCTCATGTAAAACAGAATAAAGTGTGCAGTTCAAACTCAGATCAAAGTAAAACAGAGGATAAGCACATTGCAACGAACATTTCACAAATATTGATCCAACCGCTTATTGTCAGTGTTTTCAGCCTTGTCTAGAACCATGTTCACCAGGTGTCTGCTTGGAATAAAACTAATGATACTACAAGACCACAAGTGAATATTGTGTGATTTTGGATCTGTTTCTGCTTGGAACTGACAACTTTACAGTCAGGCATAATAATAAACATACTGTTGAAGCTTGCCATAGCGTGTAAAGTCATCATTAGGACAAGGTTCTGCACAGTTGAAAGATTTTCTTTAGTGTTCTCTTACCTCACAATATCAATTCAGACGTCAACATTGGAGGGTCCTATTGAAGCAGAGAACTGTTGTCTGATATACTGGAGCACTTTGATGTCTACAGCTTCCCAGGATGCACTTATTTATTCAGTAAAATAAGCTGCCAGCAGAGGAGCCCAGAGATATAAACATCAGCCGACAGATGTTTGTGTGTAACATGAGCTTCAATTTTGTCTCAGCTCCCCGGAATGTTGTTAATCAATTTTGAAACTTGGAAAGGGGAACAGCTCGTGGAAATGGGAATAATTAAGTCCATTTTTCTTTCACCTGGAATAGATGTCAAACACTAGTGAGCTGCCCTCCTTTCCTTTATGCATATGCCTCCGGACCCAGAGAGCTTGCACTTTGCTCACCTCATCTGAAATACAAAGTTGAAAAGGGTTATTGTTCAGTGTCAGGCCCGTTTCACCCTCTTCATTGGTCTGCTGCACTGGCAGAATTAATTAGAGCAACACGACATCTGTTATTTTTTCAGTTGAATCAACTGTCCAATCGCTTGGCTCAAGTGTCAGAACCTCCAGTGAACAGTGGTCTTTTCGTTCCATGTCACCATTGCAAATCAGCTAAAATCCACTCGAGAGGCATTATGAGTATCGCTTGATCGATAGCAGGACTTGATGACTAATTATAAGTAAACAGTCATTTGTTTTATACCTAAATAATTCAATCAAGCTGTCAGTGGAACAACAAGGCATGTGCCATACTGTATGATGGTGTTTGGCACCAAAATGACATTTTTGCAGTGAAGCGGGGACTTCTTTCCCCATGTAGAGACAAATAACTTCTCCCCACATAACCATTAATGCATCTATCTCACCCATGTCTATCATCTGTCCGTCTGTCTCAGCTGAATCCGCTTGCTCTTTCCGTTTACCGCTAAATGATATGATAAACACAATCATACATGCCTGTCCCTGCACAGATGCTAAAATGAAATAAAGACATGCATGCACACACCCACACATATGCTGTATACAAACAGCTTCCACTGTCGCACTTTTAATATGCCAGATCAACCCCCGGTTTACTAAGCTAATGAGGAGCGTTCCATTGTCTCCTGTTGTGTGCTGTGTTATCACCCAGTCTCGTTCATGGAGTGTCAGCTCCCTGGCTCAGGTCTAGCTTTCGGTGGAACCACAGAGAAAATCAGATTAACCTAAGCCTTTTAACTGCGGTTGGGTTTGATCCCATTTGAGAGTTGGCAACACAATCTATTTTGTTTGTGAGAATGCATGTGGAGGGAGAGGGGAGGGTTGGCTGAGAAGTAAATAAAAAAAAATGGGTGACACAGGCTAAGCAGCTTTTGCTTTGAGACACAGTTCAAGACAGGGCCGTGACACAAGGTGTTAAATAGCATCTCACCTTTTATTTGCGGGGCCTTCTAGGGGTCTCAGCAGGGCGATGTTCAAAGATGGAAAGAAAAGTAGAGTAAGTTACTGCAGCAAGACAGAATGAGAGCGAGAAGCCACACAGTAAATGCAGATTGATTTGCGCTTCTATCGACTATCATGTAGAACACATGCACAGCCACGCCAGAAATAAATGCATAATCCATGTAATCCATTTCCAGAGTATCAGTTATAGGTTCGTCTACACAGTAAATATATTTCCATCCACCTCTTTTTAGATTTTTTCATGTCTTTGGAATGTACTTAGGATTCGACTGGAAGCTCATGTCTCATTAGCAATGTCTGCGAAGAGCAAGGCAAAGAAAGCATCCTACTGGCTTTTGCCTTGGGCCTCAAGCTCTTTCAAAATGCCCCTGTTTGCACCACAAATGCACACACATGCACACGCACACACACAGACACATACATACATGCTTGACCTCCTATGCTTTTGAGGACCCTCCCTGATGCAGTATAACCTTAACCCTCGCGACGAACCCAAAACTTACCCTCACCTTACCATGCTATGATAAATAATTCTACCCCAGGCCCCAGGGCCAAGCCTTGATCCTGCAACAGCCCTTTTAGAAAGTGAAGACCAACCATGTTATTTTCTAAGTGTGTCCTGACTTCACACTAAAGAAGATAAAAAGAAGTGTAATGATTCATAATGCACATTCTTGCAAGTTAAAAAACTCGTGACGTGAGATTTGCTCGCCTTGATGAGGACATAAGCCCTAACAAATCAATAGTTCCTTCCTTTCTGTTTAACTGTCATACACTTTGAGTCAAAGCTTACATCAATCTCAAAGGAGAAATGTTATCATATCCTGCTGTTTCAGTTATTGCAAGTTACTCTGCATAACAAAGCCAGCAGTGGAGCAATTTAGTGTCCTACAGATCTCTGTGCTAAAAAAAAAAAAGAAGTTTCTAAATGGTCCTTAAAGGTTTTGAAGAAGCAGTTTAGCTACAGTGTGACTGTTTAGCCATGTATTGCAACAGGTAATAATATGATACAAATCTACAATAATACATGGGATAAAGTGGGAAAATACAAATCTTACTTTAGTGATGCTATTGCAATTATAGTTCACAAGATTTAAATCCCTTCTTGATTTCTACCGTTCTGGATCCCTGCCCTGATTTGCCCGTTTTCCCAATCTGCTGCACCTCTCTGACTGACACGTGAACACAATCTTCGCCTCTCAGCCCATTCCTCGCCCACCTCGTGGTATTTATCTGACTGAATGCAGAGGGACAGATATCATATAGTGCCATGTGTGCAGAAAAAAGGCTGGGTGGAAAGCCAAATACTAAGTATGGCCCGGGGAAACGGAGGCCTGTCAGCTCTGCCGTGTCGTCTCACAGCTGGCTGAGTGGGTCACTGCGACAGATCACCTCAGTTTGGCCGCGGCACCGCCAACCTCCAACCCCTGAGAGATTCGGTTTGAAACAGCTAAATGTTAAGCCTGTCTGAAAAACACATCACATCAGATCCACGTGAGTGCAACGCTTACTCACCTCATGCACATACAGAGAGGATACTCAAACAAACACACACGGGCGCGCATTAGACATACGACAGAAGTGAGTAAAAGAAGAAACAAAGCAACACGGACGAGGGAAAAACCCAGACATACTCACAGCTTTGCCAGACAGTGTTTCATGAGTAGGAGAGGAGGAGAGTGAGTCATCTGTTTCCACTCGCCAAATGCCTCTTCCTTTTGTCTCTCCAGTGTTAATGTTGAATCAGACAAACCAGCAGACGAGAGAGATCTGAATATTCACTGTTTCCAGCGTTTTTTTTTTATTTTTATTTTTTGCATTTACCCTGTTCATGTCAGTTGGCAGCATAAAAAGTGCAGGTGCATTAGATGGAGCTTTTGACATGTGGTGTAGTGACATGTTGTTGCAGCCCATTTGCTGTTTCGGTGACTCTCAGCAGGTGGAGTTTCCTCAAGCCCGAGTGATGTTTGTCAGTGCAATCCAAAAAGTGAGGGAATGATCTGTCTTACTTTTAGATTTTCTTACTTTCTGTGGCAACACCATCCTCCTCCTGCCTTTGTTACTCACTGTAAATATTTATTCTCTCATTTTTCTGGGGGACACAGAATTTAATCATATGACCAGGTGAGGATCAGGACATGTTATCGTGAGTTGTTGTTTTTGGCAAACAACCAAAAAAAGTCCTTTTTCCTGGTGAAGACACTGAGGCAGTATATTGTAATGTAAATCTTTAACATGGTGCATATACAGTACCTCCATTCCAGCTGCAACATGAGAGTCTATCTAGATGTTAATGATGGAAATCATGACGTGTTTAATACAATTGCTAATTACAAATCCATCAAAGTATGCATTGTAGCTGCCATAATAAAAGCCATTTAGATTATCATGAATACAAAAATATAGTGCTTTCTTGGAAAATCGTAGCTTTTTGCTCTTATTTTAGCTCTTCTCTTTTGACACTGTGGGCCCCAAAAATGCAAACATGGCCATTTTGCCTTCCTGATATTGATTCAAGTTCAGTGCATCGAGACATGTTAATGCCCCACTAGACGCTGTGAGGATGCTTTTTACCACCGAAACTAATGGATGTGTGTGCTCTGCCGCCTATACTGCATCCCAGGCTTCAGAGATGAACCTCTGTCAACCTATTTTAAGTAGATGTGTTTTTATTTATTTATTTATTCACTTCCTCTCCACTGCCATTGTGGTTGATTTCTGCTGTGAATGAGCAAGCTGCCTCCCTCTCACAACCTTGACCTCTCAGACACCCCTGGTGTAGATGGGATGTACTTTTGGGAAAGTCTCCCCTTCTTGCTTTCCAGAGATACAAGAGATTTAAGGGGGTCAGGAAAGGGGACTGCTAGATAGAAATCTAATTAGGTGATTGTGCTTGAGGGAGCTTCACTAGCTGCTCAATAAACTCCCACACACTCACTCTCCTCCTCTCTCATTTCCCTCTCTCGCTTCACTCTCTCTCTCCCGCAGCAGTTTGCACTCACCCCGAGATGCCGCCTGAGAGTCCCCCTGCTGAGGGCACAGTGACAGGATACACTTAGTGCATCCTTACTGCTGTTCGCGTTTCTTCAAAGAAACCAGCAGAATCATCGTTGGGTTGATAATAAAGCTTTAAGTTTCTCCTCTTTGCTTGTTATTAGTTTACCTTCAGACTGAAATCAACCCGAAAGAGCTTCAAAGAATGATGAGAAGATAAGGTCAGGTCTGTTTTGGCTGGCTCAGTTGTATTTTCCATAGATTACTGTGGATTGACTGGCCTTCGTTTCAGCTCAGTGTTTCTGTGTTTATGTGTGAGAACAAACACACATGTAAAGAAGTCAGATTACGTTTTAAACACCCACAAGGAGTGTGCATGCATTGAAAATAAATAAGGAAACTTAGCTTAAAACTGCATGGAACAGAAGGTCATGTGGGTTTGTCATGCAGTAGTGTGGCAGATTTTACTCTCCTGCCTCCTACAGATGTCATTCATATGCAGCTACTGCGCACTGGCAACTTGTGCTTTTTGATCATGTTTAAGGCCAAAACAAGAAGCCATTTGACATTTATATAATCCTAACCATGATGGAGAAAACACACTGGTTGTGCCCTCTGACACCCAAAGCCCACCGGCACACCATACAGATGTGCCAGTAACTGATGGGAAACCAAAACACATCGGGGCTTTGGTGCATATCATACACAGCCAGTGCACATTGCTCTCAACCCAAAGCAAAGTGGTTTGGATTTATGGCAGCTAAATCATATTTTAGTTTCCAAGCATGAATGTTGTAAATTATCCAAATGGAATATATTAACAGTCAGCCGTTTGCATGTACAGTGCGAACATTAGGTCTGATATGTTGAAGAGAAATGAAATCTGGACAACATTACACATTTGAGAAGACTTATTTTGCTGCTGCAACCTAATATAATTCATAAGGTTGTATCTTGGCACAACATCTTTAAACTATCCTATTCCAGTTCCCAAGACTCGGAGCCTCACTCTCAAAAGCAATAAAAGCCATCACAGCTTATGAAAGTACAACAATCGAGACAAGTGGTTGACAGATACGGGTTTTTCAATGGCTGATACAGATGCCGATGCTTGAAGAGCAGGGCGGCCATGGGACCACACACACACATAGCATCTGACAAAAACTCAATCATGATAATTGCTGAACACTAATGTTATTGTCTGCATTTTTTCTGTGTTTCCTTAAGTAGATCTGCACTGTCTGAGGCGCACTTGTTTTAACTTATTGAAAAGAAAAAAAAAAAACCTGAACTTTTGTTTAATTGGTCCTGAGAGCTCGGGCATCAAACCCATGCAGATTATCTCAGAATGCCAGATATCAGCCCTACCAGTGATCAGGCCCATAGGTAAGATTTGAGGTGGCGTGTAATGATAGTTTTTCTCTTTTAATCACCTTTGTAGGTGTAGTGGTAATGTGTTTCTCGAGTGCAGATTCTGCAGCGTGCTAAGGAAGGAGCGTGTGATTTACCCTGAAATCATGGCGTAGCATTTTGTAATTACAAAGTAAGCCATATTATCCCAAGCAGCCTCCCTGAGCTGTGGGTATGACTAAGCCTGTTCTGTGTCTGTGATGCAACGTCAATGCAGAGGAGCTGTTTATTGTGAAGGTACAATTGTGGCCCGGAAGTGTGCTCGGCAGTAGCTTAGTCACAGTAATGCATAGC
This sequence comes from Chaetodon trifascialis, assembly GCF_039877785.1. Taxonomy (NCBI): domain Eukaryota; kingdom Metazoa; phylum Chordata; class Actinopteri; order Chaetodontiformes; family Chaetodontidae; genus Chaetodon; species Chaetodon trifascialis. The sequence goes on along the minus strand of NC_092058.1, from coordinate 9,493,099 downwards.
CGCCGCTCAGGCTCATAATTCAGACTTATGTGCAGCACTAAATGAATGAGGGTGTCTTGCACAGACAGGCAACACGAGCTGAAAAATCACACTAAAGCGGACGTCTTTATGGGCGATAAAGGTGTTGAGTGTATCTGCAGTATTATTGTTTGGATAATCAATACTCAGGTGGATGATCAATGACAGACAAGGAATCTGAGGAAAGGGAAATCAGAGAGATAAAAAGAAAGAGCAGGCTGAGAAATGGAGGAGAAAGGACAGAGTTCAGTGGGTAAACAAAGCCGTGTTCAACATTTTCTAAGTATCCGGCCCTTTAAAGAGGAGGCTGCTACTGTTACAGCTGAGTAATGGTTTGATGTATTTCCATCGATCTTATCTGATATGGTAAGCTTTTGTGAGACCAGACAAAGGAATTACAGCCATCGAGCATCCTGCTTTAATCATCCTGAGAAATGCCTCACCTAATAGTAGCTCAGGGGGTTGTTTGTCATTTGTGTCTCTGCTGATTTCTAAGAGTGCTGTCAGAGCATTCACCTGAGTGTGAAGCAGAGGTGGAGGCTGGGGCGTACTGCAAGATAAAGCATGTCTTCCTTACATAAAAACTCAAAACATTTATTGGTATATTCTGTCAAAATCAATTTGGGGGTCTTCATGGAAGCTTAAAAGGTTCTTAGTCTCTTTTTCCAACTATTCACGACTGCATATATTGAGTGTAATTATGTGCAGATTGTGTGATGGTTAAACCAATCTTCTGCTTCTTCCTCATGCAGATGACTGAAGAGTGTTGACCATTTAAGTTGATTATGAAGGAATTTAGCATTGTTAGCATTTGAGACGTTTTGCCAAGAAAGCACTTTGTGTCGAATAGGCAAGTGAGAACAGCTGAGGAGTGGGATCAGCTGCTGCTAAATGAATGCTTAAGCTATCGGTGGCTGAGACAGACAGCAGATAAACAAATGTGAGCTTCCACAAAGTCAGTGGCAGCTTTCAACTTGTTCTGTAAACCAGGACAAGCACAATTATTGTGTTACGGACAACATGACGTTCCCTATATGTGCTTCACGTCTGCTGTGTTTTTATTTCTAAAATGTCTTTTAACCCTGCGTGCTACTGTTCGTTCGTGAAGAAGAAGAATCAGAGGGACAATCCCCTTTATTTGTCACACAATTTCATGCACATGCACACACACGACATGCAAGTTGGTGAAGCTTGTCCTCCGCATTTATCCCATCCTGGTCGTCCTTCCTCCGCGGCAGACCAGGAGGGCTGCCAATTCCTGTTCGTCACCACTGGTCAGGTGGTGAAAGACCCCTCTCCTCGAGTAGCAGGCACCGGAGCATGGTGGAGGACACGCCCCTCAGCGCCCACAGCAAGATTCGAACCCGGGACCTCCTAGTTGTGAGGCGACAGTGTAACCACCGTGCCACCATTACATTCATTACATCGTAAAGCTTTTCTTCATAGTTCAAAGTTGACTTTAAGTGGACAGTTCGACTTTGGCAGGAAATCTGTTCTCTTGCTTTCTGGTGAAGAGTTAGAGGAGAGGATCCATATAAGTGTAAGTCTGGAAACAGCTAGCTTGCAGATCTAGCCTCCGAGAACGTCTAAAGCTTACCAATTAAAGCGTTAGCATTGAGTTTGTTTAAAAAAAAAAAAAAAAAAAAAAAGCTTATTGCCACTGGTTGCCTGGCCTGCCTCTTCAGGTGCAAGAGCAATTTTTGGCTTTTACATGAATCAAACAACTATAACGTGCTAATTAATGAGTTTTAGAGGTTTTTGAGGAAGTTATTACAGAGATTAGGTTAAATTATTCTCTTTTTTGAATATTGTTCTTATCAAAAAGACAACAGGAAAACAATGTCAGGAACATAGACATAGCAATCCACCTTTGATCCCAATCTGCGTGACAGTAAATTTTAACAAAATAAACAGAATTAAAAATGATATTAATCATAAAATAAACAGTACAGACCAGCTCGTCAGCGTTCTCTCTGCGTCTCTGTGTCATGTACTTGCCAAAAAATTGTCCTTACCCACTTATTTTACAAATAAAGAGCGTCAGCCGGAAGATGAAAACCAACTTACTTCCTTTGTAGCGTCGACGCCCCGTATTTCACACCGACAAACGCTCCTCGCGCAAGTACAAACAGTGTTACCATGGTGCTTTAGGTGTGCGGCATCAGCTCGTGCAACAGCAGTCGCAGGAAAAAATCAGGATAATCACATCATTTCCCGACTGTAAAAGGATAGCTTCATTATTTAAACTGGAAAAATCTTTTAGGCAACATTTTTAGCTTCTGGTAAAATATTCTCAGGCACAATGTAAATATGCTTTGCTCACACGCAGAATAGAAGTATAATAGCTCTTGTTAGCTCAAGGCAAGCATGCATCATTCAAAGCAGTATCAGACAACACATTTTCAGGAATATGACTTACTAGTGAAACATGTTATTGAACTTAGAGGCACTGAGAATCTAGTATAATACCATAATAATATAATATAATATAATATAATATAATATAATATAATATAATATAATATAATATAATATAATATAATATAAAGCGATTCAAGTTTTCAATTCTGCCTGAAGGCTTACACTTTTTAGGCAAAAGAGCTTGGCTCCTCTTGCTTCTCTGCTGCTGGCCTTCTGCCTTCCCACCATTCATGTGGAGAATTTTGACATTTAAAATACTTTAAAAACACGTAATAACCATCTCTGTTCTAGTGCTGCACTGTGTATTATCCGCAACTTCAATGCTTTGTTTTGTTCAGCTGCACTGAGGAGTAGATTTCTGTTTTTCCGAGAAGTGCAGAAGACAAAGGTGAAGGAAATCAGAATAATAAGAAATATGTGGATTTGTACGTAGTGTGCCGACGGAGGAGGAAACAGAGCGGACGGATGTGATGTGAAAATATAATTTATCAGCTTGCAGTTTGGCGCTGGCTGCAGATTAACGGGATGAGAGGAGGACGAATTGTCACCGAGAGGCCTGCGTTAAGGTGAAAGGATCTCCAGGGGCTGTTTGATGTCTGTTCAGCTCACAGTGAATCCTATCTCACCTTATTGTGTCCACACAGAGTTCTCAAAATTGGATCACAGTTGAGTTTTATCTTTCAGTGCGGATCACTATTATTGCATTATATAGGAGGACTACACCCTCGCCGAGTCTCTGTGTCTTCCTTTCTGCTTCTCTGCAAATTTGCATTTTGACTTTGCTCCATCCAAGAGCAAATATGGCAGCCGCGCAGAATATCTCTCTTCTGTTCATAAAAAAGCTCTTTAGTGAGGCACTTTATAATAGTTTTGCATTTCTAACATTAAGACTTTTTTTTTTAGATTGCTGTGTCAACTTTCTGAAGTTTTTTTTTTTTTTATCTCTTTGTGACTGTCGCCCCTTTGAACTGCACTTTCATAGGAAGCCTTCTGCATCTGTAGCATCCCAGTATACTCGCTCCACCCCTCCCCCTCCCTCATGAAAGAAGCATTTGAAATGTTAAGTGTAAAGTGCTTTTCATATTCATTTTCTTGTTCCTATTGAGTGGATCTGAGTAGAAAATCTAACCTGTTTCTTTTCCGTTTTGTGCTTTTCTTTCTTTGCTTCTCTTTCCTCAGCTAATTCACACCATCAGTGTGGTGGACAGAGACGAGCCACAAACCGGACATCGCTTTTACTTCACCCTGGCCCCAGAAGCCTCCAGCAATCGACACTTCACCCTGTGGGATGTCAAAGGTGAGAGGGCAAAGGTTCTGTATTGGGGTTATGGGTGAAGATGCACATTTGAGTGGCTGTGCTGATGGCGTTAGCAGCATAATTTGATTTTCAGCGTATAATGTAATGGAACAAGCAGGAGTCTTTAAGGCTGGCTGTTGTATTTTGAGTGGGTGTGCGCATTGTGAATGTGCACAGGTGCAGCAAAACTGTGCTCGACTGACAAACGTTCAACATTGCGATGAAGCCCGCAAAGATGGATCAGGGTGATTGGCAATGGAAGAGTTTGGTGAAATGCTGAGGGCGTTAAGGCAACATTGAGTTAGTTTAAAATAGTGCAACTCAAAAAACTTTGTCAAAATACAGTAGTTGCCAGTAATTTCAGTGTCTTAGTTACCTCATTGAGGCGCCAGATGGTTGTCATTGTTATGGATGACACTACCAGAAGATTTTAACAATTGCAGAAGACTCTTTCAAAATAGTCTGTTTTTTCTGTGATTTAGCATTCACTCTATAATCAGGTAGATTTTTTTTTATTATTATTTTTTGATAAACACCATCTGTTCTAGTCCTCTGAGCAGAGTAATATTATTAGAAGGTATTACATACCACTGCATGTCTGACACGCTGTGCAAACTGGACAAAATCCATTTTTCCAGTTTGTCTGAAGAAGTTTGCTCGACTGTTTAAACGATGAAGCTGAGCGTTGTTTTCCACAGTGATGGCATTTTATATGAAACATATGACTTCTGAACGCTGTTTAACACAGAATCTTGTTTTGATTCTTCTTAAATAGAACGTCACCAGTTTACCTAATTTTCCCAAGTGTCATCGTGAAAACACAGCATTTGTGTGACTCTGCATGAGGAAATTAAAATTGACTGTGCCCCCCCAGTGATGGCTTCGCTTTGTCGGGAAGATAAGTTTTTTCATGCATGTCTGTGTTTTTGCAAGCGCGCTTGCAGATCCCTCGTTTAGAGATGTGTACCTAAGTGAATGTGACATCTGGCTAAATCAAGATTGATCTGACACCAGGGAAAATGTCAGGGGAGCAGCCGGAGCTAGGGAAATGTCACCGTGTGAAGGCAGCGAGGTCTGCTGCCGTCCCGTTCACACGCTCACATGTAGCAATGGATGCACACATAACCTTTGCTACTGTGCGTGCAGATGTGCATGTAGGTGAAATATTAAAGTGGTGTGTACACTCTTGAATAGGGAGAATGATTAATAAGCACCTTTGTGCACAGATGGAAACGTTACACCACCCACCCCGGTACATTTCATGTATTCACAAACACAAACGCTTCTGCAGACCCTGTATATAGTTTGGTGAAAGCCAAACAAAACCCCACACAGACTTTTTATCCTCCCACCCCTTTTTTTTCCCACTCTGGTGTCTCTTCTCATGGACACATTTGTCAACCTGTCACTTTCAATTTGTCACTTCTCCTTTTCCCCATCATGGCCTCACATTGTGTTGTGTCTCCAAGCCTTGACACACAATGATGAAAAGGCTTTTTTTCCCCCATGGTGCTAAACTCTTTTAAGTTGTTGCTGGCAGTCTGTAGAGCAAAACCTCATATTTACCACATAAACTTTATTGTTACATGACAAACTGGCATCATTTTTGCCTAGAAAATGTCCCACATCATCAAGAAATTTCATGTGATACGGAGGTGAAGAAAAAGAAAACAGAAATTCACATTTTAGTGAATTATTTTTGCTTATTTCATTCAACACATCCGTGAAAGTTGTGTTTCTTATTTTTCTGTGGTCTGTTCAGTCAGTGACAAACGCTTCAAAAACCTCAGTGCACATGTGTCACCGCAGGAATCGTTTATAAAGCATGAATGGTAAAGCCAACGTGATACAACATCCAGGAGGAATCATACTGTATAAGTCTCAAGGCGAGTGTACCACAGTTTTTTCTTTGGCGATTTGTGCTCTATGCCTTTGGGCCTGTGAATTAATAGAAGGAATAAAATCACTTATTTAGGAGGTCAAGAATGTCCACAAAAGAAAAACAAGAACATTTGTTTTTCAAATGGCTTAAATGACCTATGTTCCTCCCTGCAGTCAACATCGCTTTCTCTTAACCATGACCGGGATCTTTCTCTAACCTTGAACAAGTAGTTCTTAGTAGTCATGCCAGCGTGCGGCTCTGGAGATGGCAGCCTCACACTGTTGGTCAGCCCACCCTTTTGGTTGAGACTGAAATACCCCAGAAGTTATTGGATGGATTGTCATGACATTTTGTACATCTATGGTCCACTGAGGATGGATGCTGATTGCTTTGGTGATCCCCTGACTTTTCATGTATTGTCACCAGCAGCTCAAAATTTCACATGATCCAATAAATTGGTTTATGACCAAATACCAAAAGAAAACTAATGACTTGACCATCAGCCTGTAGAGTGTAGGCTCTCAGGGTCAAATTCACAAAAGGGTTGTGTTGCTTTTGCTGTTAACCCTGAAAGAATAAGGCAAAAAGAAACTGTGATTCTCAAAGGGTCAAATGTTCTCCTAACTGTGTTGCCAAGCAAACATCTCCGGTGCTATTTGCACTTACTTAAGTTAGGTAATATGCATACATTTGGCATAGTTAGCACCTTTCTAGGCTAAAAAGTTCAGTTCACAAACACCAGCATGAATAGCCACTGGCAGTTAGAGCGAAAATTATTAGCCTCCTCAGAGAGTTGGTGGTAGCTGAAGCACATTTGTAAGAGGGTGTCACGATTGGGTTTAATCGCCAATGACTTTTCACATTTATCATCCTTATTGTGCACATCAATAAAATAATGGTACAGGCTTATGAAGTCTCTCTCGATTGAAGTGAAGCTTATCGTAAGTTCAATCAGGAGACTATCCTCACGCTACTCCTTCACTCTCATTCCTCTCCCTCTCTTCTCCCGCTTCCTCGTATCAACTGATTTGGGGCTTTTACTCTTCTGTCACAATCTCTGTCAGCCAGTCTTATCTTCGCCGCTCTCCTCTCTGTTGCTGTCAGCTGTCATTTCAGCGTGTGTTATACTTTGCCACATGGATAATTGCAATCAGATGCAAAACTTGAAGTGAGCGTTCGCAGTGCAGCATCATTAGCACAGTATCTTTCTTGAATGGGACCTTGACACGGGGCAGATAGCGGTCGCAAGTGGCTGCAATCCATCTTTGTGACTTCGCCCCTCGGCCTTGTTTTAGCTTTGATCATGTCAAACCACACCAGACTCCCAAAAGGGTCATCAGATGTGGTCCCATGTGTCTTTCTGGATGAAAAAAAGTATGTGTGTAGTTTGGAGGACTTGGGACTTGAGATAAAGGTGTTTGAGGAAGGTTGTTCTGCACTGCCAGCTTTTTAATTGTATTGATTTTGATAAAGATGCCTGTCTGTCTGCTTTCACATGTGTTGGAGGGAGTCATGTTCTGCAGCAGACAGCGGTGGAAGGAAATGCTGTGTAAAAGTCAAAAGGACGAACTCAGGGGCGTAACGTTCCCGTACATAAACAGTAATATGAAGATTGTTCTACATGTGCCAGAGAAGCTCTAGGGCGACATGGATAAGGGTGATATATGTTCCGGGAGATGGATTGCTTGGTATCCTCTGCACAAGTCTACCCACAAAGCTCCTCTGACTCTATTTGTCAAAGCCTCCTTCTGTATTCTGTGTTACATTTATCTATGTCTCCAGGAGAGCGCTCATATATATACAGCGGTGAAGTTTAATTTCAAACAGTGGCTCTCTCGCACATTTTCTCCCGTTTTTGTTTGCCTTTAAAAAAAAAAAACACATGATAAATGTTAACAGCACAAAAGCAGCTCACTTCCCCGGAGGAATCATTCAACCCGAAGTTAAGCGTGACAATCTTGGCACCCTTCAACTGGGGTCCTTGAACCGTGCATTATTGCATGCCAAATGATTTATTCAGACTGTGCATAACAAGGATGGCACTTTTCTGTCTTTGTCTTTCTCAGTTCAGCACTTGACCATTTCCTGAAGAAGTTTTCATTGTTCTTTTTTGAATCAGATGGCACCTTACATTGTTAAGTCACGAAGGCTATGATTTGTCTTGACATTTTAGGAATGTCAAATAGACCTGCATGATCAACGCTACCACTTTTTGTGCTTCTTCCATTAGTGCAGTCTTCGGTGAAAAGGAGGAAAAACAAGAATGCCAATAAAAGTGCACAATGGATGAAGTTTCTTCAATATACTGCTAAAAAAAAAACCCTCAGATATTAAGCGCTCATGTGTGATTCTCTGCCTTACCTTGTTTCTCTGACCCCCACCCCCACCACAAACTCACCCCGCCCACCCAGACAAGACAGCTGGCATCCGGACCCAGCGGTCAGGCTTTAACCGCCATGAGCAGAATGTGTACTTCCTGCCCATCATGGTGGTTGACAGCGGACCGCCCTCCCTCAGCTCCACAGGCACCCTGACCATTCATGTCTGCGGCTGTGACACAGGTGAGAGCTATTGCAGGAGCTGCACCATTACTAACATTATCATCACTGTCACCTTCTGCATCAGCAGCGCTACAGGGGTCATCTACACGCCGTTGTTTTGGTGAGCAAACCGTTCTTATCGGCTTATATTTGTGGAAAACAAAATAACACAAGGCCAGAAATCTGCTGACAAATGACCCTCGACAGTGATTTCAGCTGGGTGCAAATGTAACATATGCATGATAAAAGCACTTTTTTTTTTTCTTTTGATGAGACAGTGCTTAATCCTTGTCCGCTGAACTGACGCATAACTGGTGTTGAATCTGTACAGTAAATGTTAATGTTTCTTTTGCAACACAGAGGGAGCCATCCAGTCCTGCAATGCCACAGCCTATGTCATGAGTGCTGCTCTCAGTCCTGGGGCACTTATAGCACTACTGGTCTGCATGCTCATCCTCATAGGTAAGCAGATGGATGCACTCATGTATGTATGTATATATGTATGCATGTATGAGGAGATAAATGGATGGATGGATGATGGATTGCTCGACGGATGGATAAGCACAATTCATTATTGTTACTTTTCTGGGGTCAGTGCTAAGTTCAGCTCCTCTGGCAGGACCACCAGGAGCGTACTAGTCAAAAGGGAAGGCTGGGGGCTGCACCTCAAGACACGACTCCATGTCCTCTGCTCATGAAATCATGCAACCAAGCATGTGTCTTTTAATGGATTGACCACTTTTAGAGGTTATGTATATTTCACGAAAGAACTTGCACATGCAGCGGCAAAAAAAAAACTACGACGGGCGGCATGAAAAATGAGATCAATTTTTCATCTTTCTTTCATTCAGCAGCTTTTCTGTCCTGTTGGACATTTTGTTGCTGCTTTTATGAGCAGAAAGCTTTTGTTTAAACAGGAGCACAGATGATGCCTGGGTTTATGAATGATATCAAGCCACTTTGATCCTTGGAAAAAGAGACGGGGATAGAAATGAATGGGAGTGAAGTGGAGGGGGGTTAGAGGGAGCAAACAGGGAAAAGAGCTGCCTCAGCACTTGTATGCCTGTGGAACAGCAGGCTTTAAATAGACAAGGCTTTCCAGACTTTCTCTGATTTTTATACGCGTATGCACATGCACACGCCAACATACACATGCATGCACACGCTCAGCCTCTCAGCAACTGAAGAGGGTTAGTATTGTCATATCTGAAAATTTTATGAGTTAGCTTCTCGCTCTCCCCCCACTGTTCGTCTTAGCATTCCACTTCTCAGTGACAGAAAGGAACGACAGTGCTGTCACAGTGTTTTGTCTCCCCCGCTCACGCCTATACACGTTTACATCGTGCAGGCAGCGAATGATGGATGATCATGACACCAGGCAGCTCTAACTCTAACTAACATTGCTATCTATTTCTTTTAAGAGCTTTTCTAATGAGAGTTGTTAAAACTCTGCCTCCATTAACCAAACCATCTAGTGGAGTGTACTTCAAAAGCAGGGCATCATTTATTCATCACGGTTTTAAAAGCCTCAACAAAAATGTTATGTACAAATCTGAGGCAACCTCTGCAGCCTATAAAAAAAACTGCGTGTGCTTGTTGATCGTGGTTTTGGTGTTCTGGGCTAGATGACATCCCCTCAAAGGCCTGTGCTGCAAGCATCTCTCTGGCCTTTAAACTTGTGGAAAGCTAGACACCACGCAGAAAAATAGTTACTTTGCACAGAGATTTTACTTCGTGATTTTGAAGAAAATGCAGACTAAAATGCATATGCAAGACTTTGATGCTTTTACTATTTCTGTATTATTTTGAGCCATTGGAATTCCAGTCATGAAATGATGCAGTGTTGATTTGAATAGTGTCAGTGACTCTAATCTTTAAGTCCACGCCACTTGAGTGACTGACACTGATTGGTAGAAAAAAGGACTGGACAGGCATCAACAAAGCACTGAAGGACAGCCTTAGTCTGAGCGCCTGCCTTCTGCCAGTCTTCATGTGCCCGCTGAAATCTCTGCAGGGTCTCGGATCAGGGGGATGAGCAGTGTTTTCACAACTGTTGTGTGGCATGAATAGCAGGCAGGAGCAAGGCATGTGGCAGCAATCTTATCGACTGCACATTCCCCAACGCTGTTCCTGCTTTACTTACCTCACACACACAGATTTAGTGTGTGTGGTTGGCATCCAGGGGCTTAGTCAAGTCACTCCTCACCTCCTAACTGCAGTGCAGTAATACACACACACACACATAGACAAAGATCACTTTTGGGAACATTACATAGACTTACATTACGTTTCTGGAGACTTACCCTAATCTTAACTATAACCTCAAAAATCAGCTTTTCCCTTATTGGTTACATGGATTTTGTCCCCAATTAGCTTGTCTTTGGTCTCAAATGTCTCCCAGAAAGTATGCAAAGCCAGGACCACACACAGACACGCACACACACACACAGTGTCTACCTATTCAGCCAGCACTCCCTCTCTCCAGAGGCTGAACCACCTCTATTACATCAATTATTGGATGATGAGCAAAATGAAAACAAATTTCTGCATAATTACCTTACAAACAAACAGTCCCTCCATCAGTTCGTTTATAGGCCTGATGTGATGAATCCATTCCACTACATCACAGCATCTGCATGCATCCATTCCAATTACCTCCCATCTGCTCGTGATGAACTCCTGGGTGGGGGTAACCAGTGCAGCCCAAGGGTAAATGCACCGTCAGGAAGGCTTATCGCAACATCTGCACACGCCGGGACCAGCTTTGTATGTATAAGACGCAGCTGTACACAGGTACATATGCTTCCAGCGGAGGTAATTTCTGTACATGGTGTATTAAAATTGCCTGAGGTGTGAAGTTAAATAGGTTTTCAACAGCTTGCAGTTCAACCATCAGTGTTCCTAATGCAGAGTGATGCTCACATGTTATCAGTGAGGGCTTGTCTGAAGTGAGGTTATCTGATCGTCTCTGCTTTGGACCGAGCTACCACATACTCCTTCAGTACCATTTACAGGAGAACCAGCTGATCTGCATATATGAGGGAGTTCGTAACACTAAGTTTCCTACCTCCTATTACTCTCCTCATTAGTGGGAATTTAGAATAATTGTCTCCGCTCTTGTTTAGTATGCATGGCAGCGTGAGCCGCAATTTACCACAAACCATGACTGTTTCCTCAACCCTGTGGCAATTAATTCACCCCATTCATGGAGGAGAAGAATAAACACAATGGATACAGGCACCGGTTTCCCAATGGAGCCCAGAAACAATGTAAGAGGAGAACTAATGTACATTATCAGTCAAAGATACTGCATAAAATCCCCATTCAAGATCAGCAAGGCTCTTAGGCTGGCACAGCTCTTTAGGCAGCGAACACATGGGGCGTTTTCACCCCGCAAGTTCTTTTTTAGGCCATTTACACCAAATGAAGACAATCACCAGCAGCAGCAACAAGTAATTTGTGAAGATTATATACTTGAAGCCAGTGTTTGAAACCGAGAAAGAAAAGAGTAGCAGAGGGAGATGAAAGCAAAGATGAAACATGGTGTTCCCTGACTGCAAGGTTATTTGAAAGAGTCTAATTCTCCACGGGCGTTTCGCATGCACACCAATATATGTGCTTGAGCATGTGTGCATTTCCTGTACACAGCACATAATGTCTTGACATTGATCTAGTTTGACCGTGAAACAATGCGGCCATTTCTCATTTTCACAATGTATGGATGGGTGTTCTGCTGGATTCAGAGCATCAAACAATCTGTGTCGTCCCAGACAGCACAGGCCCCATTATAACAGATCGTCTTTTTATCTCCGCGAGCTTGTAGGCATTTGTTTTAGGCAACAGGCTATCTGTTTCAGAAGATGCATGGTACCTACTGGTTAACGATCTATCTAAATGTCCCTTCACCGGCATCCCTTTAGAGTAGTCGCTCATTGTCCCTGCATGCTAAGAGGAAGAAAAAGGGTTTCCACTGGTCCACAGTAACACAGTCCAAAGCTGACGGGCCACAGGAAACGCATCCCGACAATCAAAACTCAGCTAATGACAACCAATTTCATCTCCTCATCCTCTGCCATCTACTTTTGTGTCACAGATATTCATGCCTGAATTTTATCACCAGTATTAATTATTTCTCAACACGTATGACAATTACAAAAAGACCACTCATAACGGATGCCAACTAGCTCGTTACTAATTTAGATGATATTGTGAAGTGGGAGAGCAGGAATAAACATCTTTTGGAAAGAATCACATTTATTTTGATCAGTCATCCATTATAGAGGAGGAAACAAATGAGCTGATCCTCTACTGGCTACTGTGAATTCATGCAGTAGAGAAGAATGAAGGCATTCAGAGTAAATTTAATATCATGCTTCTGCACTGCAGCTGTGCAGGCTCACCTTCAGGTAGAGCTGTCTGCAGTATTTACATTGCCTGAACCCCCCTTGTTGTCTTTTTGATTTAATAAATTGATTTATGCGTAATTGTACTGACACAGATATTATGATTAGGTCAGCGGTTTTTCATTTTTGTTTGATGTTTGCATGTGAAAGTATTTACCGCGTGCTGTACGTTAATCCCTGTCCACGTTCTTCTTTACTTATGAATTTGCTGATCAAAAAGAGCCTCGATTGCTGTTGAGGCTTTTGTAAATGGAGTCGTTCATTATCTTTCTCATATTCCCCACCGTGCATAATTCATTCATAACTGCCTCTAATATGTTTTTATCATCACCGAAAATCACATTTGATGTTGCTGCAAGTCTGAGACAATGGTGGAGGTTTCAGAGGGAAGGGTGCAGCCCCGAGACGGGATGATGGAGTCAGGGGGTGGGTGTCTGAGCTAAGTGAGACTTGTCTAATCACAAATGTAGGCAGTAATTAAAATAACTAAGCAGAAATTAAAGCCCCATTGATTAATCTGTGCATACAGCCTTTGTTTTCCTCTCGTTTCATTAGTTAACGTGATTCATCTCAATTCTTTTCCCCTTTTTAATCCAGACTTAATTTTCCGAGGCATTTCTCTCTCTTTGAAGGTGGTTGCCTCTGGTTTTGAGTAGTGATGGAATCACAAAGTCTTGGTTTCACTCAACTTGGATGAGTATTGATATACAGATTGGTCTCCATTAAGTTTTTTTGAATCATATTTCTGGGCAAGGCAATCCGGATCGTGAAAAATCAATGCTCATGCATTTGAAATGTAAAACTTGATAATATATTATGTTCCCCTGCTGCGCCTTTGTCCTGAGAGGTGAAATTAAAGTTGCAATGGAAGTAGTTTGAAACTTTCCCATGGAAAGTACTTGCAAATCCCTCATGGAAAAGTGCATGTTTAATGTGCAGCACTACACCATATGTACACATTTAGTGCAATTATTTTCTTTAGTACGCTTGTTTTCTTTAGAAGTGGATGTCCTGAATCTGGGTTTGTATGTCATTATTCTCAGCAAGATGAGGAAGAATTCCATTTCTTGTATTCGAGCTCTTTAAAGTCTGCCTGACAACTCATAATCCATGTCTGCTGTGCAGCAGGAGATTTAAAGCCACAGATTTCAAAACACTTGCAGTAATGACAGTTTATAAAATCCCTTAAATAGGAACACGTCCTTCTCCTGGCTTTTATCTCGCCCTGCTGTTCAGGCTGATCTGACAAATTTATATTCAACCTTTCTGTCGTGCTAAAACATGAGGGTACGACATGTGCCAAACGCTGAAGAATTTCAAGGTAAGCTCATTTATTTGACCATTAGTGTGGGATTACGATCATCTTTCTCTCTTTCTCTGTCTCCTGTTCTGTCCTCTTCTCCATCAGTCCTCGTCTTGCTGATCCTGACACTGAAACGTCACAGGAAGGGCCAGAGGATGGCGGAGGATGAGGAGGACATGAGGGATAACGTCATCAAGTACAATGACGAGGGCGGAGGGGAGCAGGACACTCAAGCGTACGACATGAGCGCCCTGAGGAACCTCTACGACTTCCCAGAGGCCAAGAGCTGCGACTCTGGCCCGGACATCCGCTCGCTGCCGCAGTGGATACAGGCTAACCGGGTGGGTGGTGGCGCGGAGGGACCGGCAGCCGCGGCGGCAGACTTCTCCCTCTTCAAAGGCTACATCCGAAAAAAGGTGGAGCAGGCTGATGCTGACCTGTCGGTGCCGCCGTATGACTCCTTCCAGACGTACGCCTTTGAGGGCACCAGTTCACCAGCGCTCTCACTCAGCTCCATCCACACGCTGTCCACCACCTCAGAGCAGGATTTCTCCTACCTCAGCGACTGGGGACCACGTTTCAGGCAACTGGCGGGCTACTACGCTCCAGGAAACCCTGAGGAGGAAGGGTCCTAGCACAGCTTCTCCACTGCAGAGAGACGTTTAAACTCCCACTTCTTCCTCCTCCTTCTTCTCTGCCTCCTCTTCTCGCCCCGTGGCACTCTACTGAGATCATCAGAGCCAGCACTGTGTACTGCTTAAAGACAGAGCACCACCTCTTTGAAAGAAAAATCATAGTGTCGATCTTTGAACTCAAGTTTTTTTACACTCTTTGGTCTTTGTGAGAGTTTTCGGACGTCAGCATGGGGCTCTTGGGATTTGAGAAAGAGTGTAGAGATATCCAGTCACTAAAATGGCCATTTTTTTCTGAGGGGAGGATTTTCTCTGTCTCAAATCATAAATGAAACCTTTATTTTAAGCTATGAGACTGTTTTCAGAGTATCAGCATTGCATAGGTAGGGTTTGACCATGCCAAGGTATTTATTTAAGGAGGAAATATTTATGTATTTATTGGTTTTTATGTATTTATTTATTTATTTACACCATGATCCCTATGGCAACAGTGAACTCTGCTGAAGTGTGAAAGCAAAAGTAAGGGAGGAGGAGGGGGACATTACGAAAGGAACGAGAGACAATGTGGAAGAGAGACGGAAAGAAAGGACTGCAGCGGCAGAGGACTCTACAGAATACTGACGCAGAGGTGACATCTGGGTCATATAAAAGTACATTCTGGAAAATATTTGTATTTATTTTCTATGACCGCTTTTGTAAAATAACCAACGTTAAGAAGGAAAGGTGAAAAGCAAAGCAAATAGAAAGAGGAGTGAAAGAACTGCAGAACGACAGAGCTGCCAGGTCGGTCCGAGCAGTTGAGACTGACATACTTTTGCTGTATTTTAGTGATTTATAAAAAGGGTTTTGGAGGTCACAAGCTGAGGACAACTGTGTGTTAACAATTTCTTTTCTTATCCTCTCCACAGCCAATTGTAAGGCAATAAGGCACAAACCACAACACTGATTTAAGACGAAACAAAATGACAGTTTTGTGGAATTGGCTGGCGGCCAGCTTCGTCCCACAGGGAGACAATTTTCATTCCGGATTTGTGTGTGAATGTGTACAATATGTTCAATTCATTTTATATCCTGAGACATTTGATTTTGCCTTTGATATTTTATTTCCTTTCAGGGGAGGGAGAGGGTGGGGGGGGGGGGTGACTACAGGACGGTTTTGTCTAATTAAGAGGGACGAGGTCAAGGGTAACACATGATGAATGGACTGGTCACATCCACTTGATATCCACAACCTATTCAATGTTGACCTTAACTTGCAAATGTATGGAAAATTAAAAAAAAAAAAAAGATGAAAACAAATAAATATTTAATTTTTTTGGTAAAAATCTACATCTGGCTGTGTGCAATAAACTAAATTCCTCAGTAAGTGAGATCACAGCGATAAAGTAAATAGAGCATCCTGCTACTAATTATTGTTTGCCACTTGTTTGCTGAAGATGTTTCATGAATTATGAATAATTGTGGAGCTAGCTTGTGTTTACACCAGGGGTGCGCTCAGAGAATAGTCCTAGATGGAAACAAACAGACCATATGACAGGCCACAGCCAAACAAAGACTCTCCTCTCAGCGTGGCTCCCTCCTGGCTGCCTTCTGCCAAACTACTGTAATTGTCATAGTCACCAGAGGATGCTGAGGCGCAAGAAGTTGGTTTCATCTCTATGATCTGCTGCTCAAATGGCCAGTCAGACAGTGGCAGAGATTCACTTTCAGTTGCTTTCATAACTGTGTTTCAAAGAAATTGTCAGCTTTTTTTCCCGGTCATTAGTAGGTCCGCTGTATCCACTGATTGCTGAGAGATGACATTGGACTGTGTTTCAAACATAAATTATCCATCACTCTACAACAAGGAGAAGCTTTCTCCAGACTTCCAGCGCTCTGTAATGGAGCAAAAGTGGCAGCAACTTAGAAAAAGGGAAAAGTATTTGCAACTGTCACACTCCTTTTTGTCTGTACAAGTGTAGAAGCTCTGCCTCAGTACACAAATTCAAGTTTTGCTCATTTTACAACAGTGTTGACAGCACAGTGTGATAACAAATTGGCATTTTGTGGTTTTACTAATAATTATCGATCATCTGAATGACCAACTTAAGTGCATAATTCACCAAGGACATGGATAAATAGTCTGGATAAAGGTGTGAAGTAATTAAG
This sequence comes from Chaetodon trifascialis, assembly GCF_039877785.1. NCBI lineage: Eukaryota > Metazoa > Chordata > Actinopteri > Chaetodontiformes > Chaetodontidae > Chaetodon > Chaetodon trifascialis. The sequence goes on along the minus strand of NC_092058.1, from coordinate 9,476,455 downwards.
TTGGGTTTAATTTCAAACTTAGATTGATTTCACAGTTTGTATCACATTTTACACCACTGGGTTTATCAATATGCAGCATGCTCTATTATACTGTATTGACCTATACTGCTGCAGTGTACATATTTATTTGTGTATCTTTGCCAGGGAGCGATTTAGCCATCTATTATTAATCATAGCCTTTAGCCCAACAGCATTTGTTAACTGACAAGCAAATGTCATGGTCTGGATGGATATACACAAATGTAGGTCAGCACGAGCTGCACAGTAACACATGGGACGGTGAATACATGTGAGCCTTTAAAGAAACTCTGTACAGCCGCCATTTGGATAGCCATCGGTCATGTGACTAATGCTGTAAATGCTAGACGACGGCGGCTTCCCCGGTCACTTCTATCCTATTTTCCCTGCAAACGAGCTCCTCATTCATCTTCAATCATTGTCAGAGAAAATGTCATTCCTCGGTGATGGCCTGCACGTGTGAATGTAAGAATGCGGTAACATAAATCAGATCATTTCCCCCCAACTCCAAGGGCAATATGAGGCCCGTCATTAGTTATGCAGATAGATGTTTGGTGATTGACAGTTCTCTGCGGGGACAGCTGTGTGCACATAATATATCCTCCTCTCTTCTCTCAGTTCTTGGCTGCGTAATGACAATTGATTGAACATTGGAAGTAGATATGAATGTGCACTGCAGAAAACATCAATCACATATCGCCTAATAGCTGAATAGTATTAGTTATTTACTTTTCAGACACACTCAAAACAAAGCTTTCACTTTCACCGTGCTAACAACAAATACATTTAGTGAGAATACCCTGCACAAGCAAACATGACTCTAGCGCAACAGATGCAAATGCAGCCCTGACAAGCTGAGTTAATAAACTGACTATTACACAGTAGTTAGATGCCACTGACTCTCCAGAAACTGCACTCAGGTAGAGAATTAAAGGAGCGTGTGTTTTATGTTCAAAATGACAGCTTTACCACGTCCAGACAAGCACTTAATTCAAAGCTCGGATAATGACGATGACTTTCTTGCAGTTGTTGTGTTGTGGCGGTACATTACTCAGGCCTGTTAAGATGATTCATTTTATTTTACCAAATCAAACACAATAGTACCATTTATCAGGACTTGAAGTGCTTGAAAATCAGATTAAACAACCTTGTGAGATAAAACAACAAAAAAACAAAGTAGGAGACAAAGTAAGACAAGATGAAGGTAGAAAAAAATGAATAAAGGGCATCAAATAACAACATGCATCCCTTTTCAGAACCACTTAGCTCGTTTAGGGCTGCTGTCCAGCATCGGGCTGCACTCTGGACAGGTAACGCATGCAGACAGACCCACAGGAAATTTAGAATTACCTCTTCACCTAATCGGCTCGGCTGGACTGAACATAGACAACATGCAAACTCCGCAGAGGAAAGTGCTTTTCGCTTCAAGGCACCGGTGCCCCCATCAAATAAAAAACATCCACAAAAGTAGGTTTTAAGCCATTAAAATGATATTGATTGTGTTACTGCTCCTCAGGCAGGCTGTTCCAAATAACAGAGGCCCTGGAAAAAGCCTGGTTAGCCCTCCTTTTAATTCTAAATGTTGAACCAGCCAGAGGGGCTGTGCACTGGCTCATAGAGGGATGAAATGTGTGCAGCGTAGCCAGGAGCCACCACTTTAAAGGTGATCAGGTAACTTTACATTAGAGCGGCTGTTTTTTTGCAGGCTGGTGACACTGAGGATACTTTCCATTTATATAAAGTTTGTTTAAACAAGGATAAAAATGTCTTCAAACTCCACCATGCAAACGCTGCAAGTGCTGCTCGTCCCACAGGGAATCAACGGCTTCATGCAGGTTTCATCTGCTTTCTATTTTCTTCTTTTGGTTTCTTGGTCTGTGGCGATGAGTCCCTCTGGCTATCACAACTCCCCCACACAAAGCTGCACCCTTCAGTCACTTTCAGTACAAAACGTCTCAAAAATGGCAGCGCGCCAAGGTAAGCAACGACCAGGTGAAGTAGAAAGTCAAAGAAAGCCAGATATTTTCCTCGAGTCTGGACTCCAGTGGAATATACCTGTCTCTTCTGGACGTGTAAGTCTGGTACCTGTGTAGCAACTGTTGCAAACTTTCTAAGCAAAACTCAAAAAGATGATATGGTCTTGACAACTTGCTGCTTTTTCCTCCTCATGGTCACAGATCTTGAAAAAGTTGGATTCTGAATTATGATAAATGCACGCTTCTTTCTATGATAAAGTGATGAAGCAGCACAGTTTGACTGACAAGTGTGCCCAAAGACCTACATCTACAACCATCACTATGTAACAGCACCACATTGATGAATAATATGAGGACTTTGTGCACAAATGTCCAACCTTCCTGTTTCGTAACCGTCCTTGATGTCCGGTTCAAGAGAGCTTCTTGCCGCTGTCAACAGACCCGTCACTGGACATGTATTATCTACAGCACTTAGAGCAAGGCCGCTGTCGATGAAAATTGCTTTGCAAGTCAGTGAGGTGGACTGGTGCGAGTATGTGTGTATGGTACATTTAGCCTCTTTGAATAGTTGATATTTAGGGAGCTGTAGCAAGTTTCATTTCTACGTGTCGCTGAAATGAAAGGCGATTACACAGGTTTACGATCATGCAAAGCCTCTGTAACCCTCTTTCCCCGCAGCCACTCTCCTAGGTCACTAAAAGTTTATTTGTTGTTGCTGTTTAATCAAAAATTGAGGAAGGAGAGTGTGAGGGAGCCGCAATCACTCCACTCACTTCACCTCATCTGACTTTTGCTCGTGTTAAAGGTACGTAGCTTAAATTCTTGACGCACTTTTGTTCATTTCTTTGTTTTCCTGGTTGGACGTGGCCTCTTATTTACAGGTGCTTATGAAGCGCTCTAGCATCTGAATGAAATGTTGCAGAGTAATTGTGCGGTGAAAACGTAAATGCCAAATTGCATGTTGTCAGCTGCTTGAGTTGTTCGTTTTGTCTGACTCTTGCTGATGTCTACGTGGATTTGGCCATGGAGCATTTAAAGCTGCTCTTTCCTTCATCGAGGTTTTCGTCTGTTGCCTCAGGGAACCTCTCTCTATCATTCAGCTTTCTTTATTCAAACAGTCACACAGCGGAGAGAGAAACCAGAGCTCTGTACCAAGTTTCTGGATGGCTGGTCTTATTGTTGGTGCTCTGAGCCTCACAGATCCGTTGGGCCATTAACCTAATCAAAGGATTTCAAAATCTATTCCTAACAAAGCTTTGAGAAAAAAATAAAAAGATGGTTTTTAAATGAAACACCTCACTTTTGGTGTTACAGGGGTCATATCTGCGGCTCTCCAGCTTTTAGACCGTCGCATAAACAACAAACATTCCTCCCTGAAATCATTTTAATAACCAAAGACGAACATCGTGCTAAAAGCTCGACCTTCTCTTACCAGTGAAATGAAAATGTGTCGAGCAGATTTAGAGGTCAGTGGTGACTCCTCTGAGTTACGTGGCAGAGTAGGAGACAACTGAATTGACGCTGTCTCTGTGTTGCTACATTTGAGTCTGCGACAGCATCTCTGTCACTTTAAATAAAGTTGAGCATCTCACTGAGGCCCCACTGCGCTGTACAGTGTGCAGAGCGTTATTTCACAGCTTCAGCTGCGCGAGGGAAAAGATGGTTTTTAATGATTTTTACATATTGCTAACAGCAAAAAATATGAGGCAGAGGACGACTGCAGTGTCGCTCCCAGTGCTCCTCCTGGCAGTATGATGAGGAAACAAACTATTATAAAAATGGACAACATTTATGAACACTACTCTTACCTTTAAGCCACATTTTCTGCTATTTGTATTATTTTTACTTTCCTATTAATGGGGACTATGAATAAAAGATAAGGGTAGCCTCAAGGAAGAAGAAATGTTTTGTGCTATATTTGGTTACAAGCTGCTTTCCATGTGCAGCACCAACACAGGTAGACACAAACAACCTGCATCATCGAAAAAAATAAATAATTTGAAAATACGCGTTAAGTGTTGTGTGTCATTGTTTATGTATGGTGGTATAAAACTGATAATATAATATTGGCTTGCAGGGAATTAAATGGGAGAATTTTCTTCCTTTTTTCAGATTCCACACAGTGATGAGGCGCTAACAAGAATGTATTATATTGCATGCTGAATATCATTGACTTTGACGGTAGATCTTAAAATGGATGTCCTGGTCACAGAATAATAAATCCTCCCTATTAATATTGAAATTTTAGCATGCAACAAACCGTTGTCTTTCTTCAAACCCTTTTCTGTCTTATTTCTGGTGAACCAGTGAAATCCTCCGCTTTGTGAGGAGAAAACCCGCCAATCTAACAGCCGAGTTTACACAGTTGAGAGGTGGCTTGATCCACTCTCATATCTCTTTGTAGATGCCCTTGAGACCCCATTTCTGTGGCCTTGCGCTCTCTAAAGCTGTTAGAACTAGGAGATGATGTCTCCCTCACTAAAAACATCAACCCTCATCGCGTCTATACCGAATGTTTTCACAAAAAAATCTCTCGTCACTTAACAGGAGACCCCTTGGGGGCATCAACCTTTGAAAAATAAAATGAAATGAAAAGCCACATTAAAAAAGTTGAGGACAATCATGTTTGATGCCATCATAAGCCCCCCAACAAAAGGCTACTTCTGTTTGCCCTTCAAGCCCCGTGCTCCAGGAACGAGTCTGCAGACTCTGATCCAGTGCCTGCAACACAGGATGCATACTAATCTGATTTAATCCAGACATTTAACCAGCAGCTCGCAAAGGCTTATCCAAGAAGACATATAGGCCCATACCTACATGTCAAAAGTTGTCTTACTGAACATGCAGCACTTCATCAGCGCTGTTCACATTTAAGATTTATAGATGAATTAATGGGTGTCCGGGAAGCTGATATCTCTACTGGGAGAGATTTCAAGCAGAGGCCTCTTTTCCCTCAGGGAGGCAGACTGAGTCTCTCATGCCTCAAGCCAGACTGTAGTAGCCTCTATGTAATAGCAGGAAGACACCGACAGAGCATATATCACCTCATGCAGAGGTGTTCTCCCTCTATCCTCCACAATTTCTACCCCCGGTTGGATCAATCGTCCTCTAAAATGGAGAACGTAACTCAGCTCGGGGTTGACAAAGCACCGAACTTGACAAGGGCAAGGGCAGAGCTGTCTTATTGTGTTTCTTAAAATTTGTCTTCGATGCCTGTGCCTGTTGTGAAGCCGCTCTTTAAATCATCTTGTTTTTGACTCAATTTCTGGGGCTTGATTTATTTTCAAGTGCCTAAAATTACGTTCTAAATTATGTACAAAATGGGTTTTTTTTGACGCTCTCTCTCCCTCTTGATTGACTATTCAAATGTTTATAGTGGCCCTACAGACATGAGCCACCAAACAACAATGGCCAATCACTTGAGCAGACATTCAGTATACAATAACAATGCTAGATAAACTCCAGTAAAAGGTAAATGAAAAGTGATAAACAGGCTTGTACTGCCAGACTGATATGCTCGCCAGCACTTTGTTTTCGCACTTGTGCTAAAATTGGCCATAAAACAGCATTTGGCACAACAGATGCTGTGGAGATAAAGGAAAAGTAATGCACAGGGAAAGCGACTCACTTTTGTGTCTCACATGAACGAGCACTGTGTTGTCAAAAATTTGCTGCAGCTTTGTAAATAGAAACTTCATCAATGCTGTTATAATTCATTGCTATTCATGAGCAGGAGATGTTATAAGGTCATCTCAAAAAAAAAAAAAAAAAAAAGGGGGATTGAGCCGCTGAAGAGGCTACTTCAACAATGGACTGCGGCCCGCCTTAGCCCCACTCTTTGATTAGAAATCACATGCGCCTGCATTAATAAGAGAAACCCCGATTGCAGGTATGGTCTTTCCAGTGGCTGAACAATGACCAAGATCTTCTTAATTAGAAAAGGAAGAGATCCCTTTTAATGAAATAAATAGCATTGTGCTAAAGGCGGCTCAGTGGCCGGAAATGTCGCCTCACGGCTGAGCAGCGGGGGCATTTCTGTGTGGAATTTACATTTTCTCCGCGGTCAGTGTGGGTTTCATCACACTGTCCAAAGACATGCAGGTTTGGTAAATTGGAAACTCGGTGCTGGCTGTGGGCGTGAGAGCGAGTGTGAAAGTGGTTGTCTGTCTACTCTTAATGTGTTGGCACTGTGATTTGCTGGTGACCTGTCTACACTGCTCAGTGCGAGGTTTAGAGGAATTCAGAGTACAGAAATTTATGGCTGGGGTCGCGAGTCCATGTCCTCCAAACACGCAGCCCCCAACCCCTCAGAATAAAGTCTCTGAAAGGTTTAAAGGCTTCGCATTTTGGGAAACATGCTCACTGTATTTGCTAAGAGTTAGATGAGATTAACATCACTCTCTCTATGTGGTAAATATGAAGCCACAGCCAGTTAGCGTAACTGACTGGAAAAAGGCTGAAATAGCTAATCTGGCTTTGTCCAAATACAAAATTCACCTTCCATCACTTCTAAAGCTCAAAAATTAACAATGTTTATCTCATTTGTTTAACCCATACAAAAACAAAGAGTCTGAAAATGACTAGTTGTGGATTTATGGTGGCTTAAGTGACATTTCAGGGACTGGTGCCAGCTAACCGCCTTCTGACTGTGGCTCTATATTTATCTACAGAGAGTGATCTTAATACCAATCTTCTCATCTATCGCTCAGCCAAAAAGCAGGTAAGTCAATCTCCCAAAATGTCAAACTTCAGGTGTAAATTGTTCAGATGTGTCACATTTTATTTGTTCAGCTAATTGTTCAATTATGCTGTCTCAACACCTTCTCCTTGCTGCTCGCTCTTTAATTCTCAAGGGAAATACTGAATACCTAATTCACTTCATTAAATCTCTTTTTTCTATAAAATCACCACCTCATGCAACGTAAACTCTCATCAAAATGCTAAAATTAGCAGAAAATACAGAGCACATGACGTCAGTGTCACCCTAATAAAGAAAACCCTGCACACTTCAGGAAAAAATGCAAACACAGTGGACATTATTTACTTTAAAGGCCTTGAAAATCAGCTACAACTCTACACGTGTTTTCCTGCAAAGTTTGAGCCATTTTGGTCAGTTTAAATCAGGTTTTTGTATTTCTTTGTCTCTTTATGCTCTTCTCACTGTTTGAGGTGGGCGGGACACAGTTGGAATAAGATGAAGTCTCATACTTCAGTGGACCAATCAGAATTCAGCAACATTTCAATTAAAAGGTGATGACATCTTAATTTGAGTTTCTGAGTGTCAAACTCTTAATCATTTGTTGAACTTTGATTCTTGCTCATGAATATTTCCTTGGAAACATAAATATTTAAGAGCAAGTTTTCAAGGAAATGTGCCTGACAAATAATGGAAATAATGCGTGTGTTGCTGCTTTAATTGCTGCGGTATTCAGTGAAGAATTTTTCTTTCTTCAGACCTCCTTTCTACTCACCTCTGACATTTCAGCAATGAAGAGAGGAAGCAGACATGAAGACTTAGCCTTCATACATTATTAACTGCATGGCAGTGGAGACTGCAGCAATCTCTAGATATCATTCCTCTGAGACACTTTCATGTCTTTTCTCATTGAGCAGATTTGGAGTGGCTGGAAGTCTGATGTGTTCATGTGGTGTGTGATCCATGAGCCAAGTCCATCAAATGTCCAAAGAACACATCTGCAAACAGCATCCAGTATAGAACATCTGTTTGTGGCTTCTACCTTCCACAAACAAAATATGTAATTATCCAAAAATGCATTTGCTCAAATCCTAAAAAATGTAGTTTACACCAAAACTAATTTAGCTGAATTTACAAAGGAGCACTTATTCACGTCCCATTTCCCCCGCCCCTGTCACATTCATGTCAACATTTGGGAGATCCCAGATGTCTCAGAAGCGAAAGCGATCCCACGCCCCAGAATGGTGCCCCGAACAGAGATATAAGAAATTACAGAATAATTGGATGAGATTCTTTGTCGAAGGTTGCCGAGCATTACCATGATAATACAAATGTAATTAGTAATAACACCTAGAAAGTGGAGGCTGTCACCAGGGTTAGCGACATTCTAATTTCCTTTTTTTTTAAACACCAGCGATTAACCAATTTGTGGTGTTGCAAGGCTCGCTGCAGCTTTGAATGAGTCTTTATAGCTTTGTCGAAAGAAATAATGTGAAGCGCCTATCTGGGTATTTTTGTACGTGCTGGAATTATGGGTTTATTGAAGCTGTATAATTGCATTTTATTGTTTCTTTCTTTCACCTCTCCCATCCTCCTGTGGCTCATACCCCTTCCGCCCTCCGAGGAAAGTCCTTTTTATTTCTATTTTACTTCTGTACAGTAAATTTGATCTCCTTTCATTATGCAAATCA